>NW_008824932.1:767017-834783 GCF_000699105.1 Pygoscelis adeliae
ATGAAAACGGGTAAAGAGAATTTCCAATGGTTCTCAAGGCTTGTTTCTGGGTCTTGGTAAACATGAGTTTATGCTGTAGCCTTTCTCTTACTGCAGGTACTCTATTTGGCCATTTTTTTTCATAAAACTGGTAAGAATATAGTATCTTCGAGATCTTCCTGACAGTCTTTTTGTCAACGGTTACTACAGGTACAATGAAAGACTCATCTTGATTTGCTGATGGAAGAAAGTGGATACTATGGTTGGACCATAGAGACTCCACAATCTCATCTGCCAGCCTCTTCCAGTCCTTCAGTATCTTCTGAGTGCAGAGGTGTTGCCTAACTTCCACCTGACGTTCCCATGCTGCAATTTAAGTCTGTTACTTCTTGTCCTGTCTTTCTTCTCCTGTCTTTGGGTATGGACGGTAGTGTGCCCGCATTCCTTTAGCAGCAGCCTTTCATGTTTGTGTTCTTATGCCAAGTGGAGTCTCTGTTTGCTGTCACATAAGGCAAAGCTCCTAATCTTGCCATGGATTCCTCCGCCTTTAGGAACTCTGGAATATATATTGTCATCTGTTGCATTCCCATTTCTATTTAATGATGACTGAAGCACTGCAGTGTGAGATATAATTAAAGCAAGTGTGATATTTAGAGAATAACTGACAAGATTTTTGCAGCTATTGAAAAGCTTGTCTGGTTAATTTTATTTTAAATCTCATTTTCACAAAATGATTTCTTTTAATCTTCACCATCTGCATAACAAGTGTAATCAGCAAGCTGAAATTAAAATATCTGCAACCTCAAATTGCCCTTCAAATCAATCACAAATTAAACCTGGAAAGAATGTGTTCTAGTGGGAAAAAACCTTTCTATTAATCTCTCCTCACTAAGGCAAAATATGTACCTTGCATAAAAAGAATACAAATAAATGTAATTAAACAACTTTTTTTGGTGAAATTTTCTTTGTCTTCATCAGATCTTGAAGTAAATGCTGATTTAGAAACCTCAGACTTTTTGCCAGATGGCAGTGGAGTAGACATCTTTCACAAGCAGCAAATCATCAGAGTGTGTAGGATGTTCATGGAAAATTTGAAAGCCATTCTGTGCACATAGTACCTAGGTGGCCCTTCAGAGCTTAATAGAAAGATAGCATCTTAGGAAGTAGCCACAGAACATTATTGGTAGGAGCATTTACAACATTATTCTACAGCGTTTGCCTGCAGTGTTGCTTTCTTCTTTTAACAGTTGATAAGAAAACGCTAGTTGACTTTTAGGGAGAAAAATTGGCTCAATGCAGAGGATTTTTAGAAATTCCACCATAAACATTTCTGACACACACCTTTGTCATTGTCATTTGAAAAGTCCAGTGACAGGTTGTGGTAGTGACTCTTTGCCCAGTACTGTACTCACTAGGAAATGCTTTTGTTATAGTACAGGCTTTTCTGTTTTCCGGATCAGAAGGTTGCTGGTAAATTCCCTTCCTGTTAGCTGTATTTGAGTAATATTCTCTACAAGGAAAAGAATCAATGCAAATGATAATCCTTCAAAACAGCTGAGACAGCACTGCATGCCAGAGGGCTGACAAAATGTGAATGAACATTCTCTGATTTACCAGCGAGGTCCGTTCCTCCAGTGCAAGTATTTAATCTGCTGACAAGGAGATAAGGGACTTTGTACAGCTTAGAGACCAACCTAACATCACAAATGTGATACAAACAAGTATACCTTTGGAAGTAATTATAACGCAACATAGTGAATATCTCCTCTGTCTCCAGTTCTGTGCATACAGTTGTAAAGGATGCTGCAAGTTCTTGCATATCAGTACGTGCAGGAAGAAAATGTTGTTTTGGAGTGTAAAAAACCTTGCGCATTTTCTCACTCCCTGTTAAAAAGTCTGGAATTTTCATTTCCAAAATTGGCAAAAAAATAGGGTCAGATCCAGTTTTCTCCTAATCAAAGTCTACTCAAGTGCTCAATTGCCTACTTCATTTATTTCCCAACCATATCCATTAGATAAAACTAGTAAGCATAATAAGAAATCAACTGAAGAATGCTTGCTTTCCATCTTCAAACTCATCATTCGTGAATTAATGATAGTTCTTTGTGGTATATGAAAGCTTTTCCTTTGTTTTATGATTTGGTGTGAAGTTATGAAACCCTGCATTGTTGCAGGCTTACTCCTGGCAGGAACCAGCTATGAGAAATGTCACTGATTAAAACATGCACATTTTGTTTCCTAGTCATTACTTTGTTCTGATAACATTTTGAAAGCTTAATGGACTGTGGTACTTCTTAGCCTAGTAACTAGCAGAGACTTAGAAATACAAATTAAATATGTTTCTACTGGGAAGTCCAGGTCAGGGCTGAATAAGAAAAAATAAGGAGTTTACCAACTCCAAGCGCAGTTTCTTCTATGCGAACTAACATTAGAGCATTGCTCAGCTGAAGTACACAGGAAGTTTGATACCAGGCCAACTTTTATCAGGAGAAGCAAAGTCCAATTCATAAAAATATCCCTACATATGCACTTATATGCCCATGACCGTATAAGTATTAGTGACATATTAATCAGATTTGGGTTTTTGCAGACGTAACCTTGTTTTCAGCGAGGAGACTGTCTCACTCCTTTCCTATCCCAAGCTATTGACAGTGAGTAGGCTAAGCAGCAGGTGGGGATGGGGAGAAAGCATATGTTCCTCCATTTCTGCAAAGTCTTTTTTCCACATCTTTTCTCTAATTCCCTACCACTGATCTGTTTAGTGAATTTCCACTCCTCTCATACTAAACAGAAGATGGGGGCCTATGGACAAGAAGGAATTGAAATGGTGATAAAGTTTATGTGAAAGTTTATGTATCTGCAAGGCAAGGTTGTAGGAAAGACAGTATATTTTATTAGAATAATTCGTATAGTTGGGAGAAAACAGATGAGCTTTTGGGCATAGAAGCCCTTCTTCAGTTCTGTGGAACGTGTGCACACGTTTGTTGAGTAATTTCAGTTTCCATGTACTGAAGTAGTGCTCACCATCCATGGTTAATTTAAACTTGCCTTTAGCAAAGAACATGAATTCTTTTGAAAAACCCTAAATAAAACTGAGAAGAGTTGTATGGAAATGACTTTTCTTTTTAAAATCTCTGAAAGGTAGGTACAAGGTGAGGATTGCAGCATGCTGGGTACTCTTTATGCACAGGGTACATGCAGTCTGTGTATACTCTGCAGTTTTCCTCTTATAGCCGTAAGTATACCTTAGTTTTCACATCATGGAGCAACTCTGGAATGTAGAGTTTGCTTCAAACAGTGGACTTCTCCACTGGCATTATTACTAGGATGCCAGTTCTAACTGGAGGTTAGCAGCATTGTCAGGGATCCACGTTAGGTCCGTATTAAGGAGCTACAGCATTTCACATTGGCCATGAGACATTTATCAGGTGATAACTACTAGCAGCTATAGACCTGGGCCAAATTCAGATGAATAACCTAGATGTGAAAAGCCATGTATTGTGTTCAGTGAGCCATTCTGTTGCCTGAAACTGTGGACTTAGTGATCCAGGACTAAATTAAATAGAAACAGTCCAATGAATGTCCAATTCTACCCAGTCATCCAAATATATTATGATATTATAGCACTGTGGAGAGCTATACCGTGGTTGAGATAATTGTGACTGTTAATTTTCAGCCTTGTTGCTAAAGAACATTCCTCTGGAAATGATTACAAAGATGTAGGAAAGCATTATTTGAAAGACAATTACTTTTATTTAACTCCAGACTGAAAGGCAAAGGAATTTATGATGTTTGTAACTGTTTGATGTTATTTCTATAAAACATATTTGTTTCCATAAACAAGCACAAAATATATTCACATAGAAGTGTCAAAGAATTATTGCAAATCTGGCTTGGTTCTTCTTTTTAGACAAAACATAACAGCATAATAGTGTGATGAAGATCTGGGTAGCTTTCTGGTCAATTTTAGTTTTTCTTTCTAAAGATCTGATGGCACACCTGGTCTTCACACGTCAGTTCCTACAGTATTAAAACAATTAGTAAGTATATAGTAGTACAAGTTGTATTTTGCATACATAGCAGATCCTACCAGAAATTACTACAACTGAGCCACTGCATTAAAAAGATAGGCTTATGAAAAAGAGGACAGAAAGAATAGTGTATTATATGTAACCAATCAGCAGGCACACACCACATGTTGCAGTAATTAGATTTTGACACTTGAATTGAGCTCTAAGAAGAATAAACATGAAAAATGCATAAAAATTGCTCTTTAATGCAAGGCTTTTTCATGCTCTATTATTAAAACAATATACTGTAATAGTTTATAATTCACGTTACCTCATAATTCATGAGAAGCAATGAAACAAGGAAATAAAAAAAAAAGGAAGATGCTTTAAAAAGATGAGGACATTTGTTTCAGAGATGTGACCAGCCATTTTTCAGGGGCCAGAACAATGTATAATTTTTGCACAGCGTTGCAGCTGACCTCTTAAAGGTTGGCACACCTGCACATTGCAATGCAGTCAGTTTGGTTAGTCTTCTGATTAGCCAGCATTCCTGTGCCAAATAAGACTTTGAAGTGAGCTGAAGCTGGCTTTTTGGCCAGCAATTGGCCAAACCTGCAATAGAGTTTCTGAAGACTGTTGTAAGCATCTACCTGGTCTCTCTGTTTCCACCAGTCTCAGCCTGAATCCTGGTGCCAGCATGTAGAACCTTTGTTAGGTCGGTTTCTGAATATGTGTTAAAATAGAGCTGAAAAAGTGTACTGGACAGTTGGCTTTTAGTTAGGTGGCAGAGAGTGTTTTTCAACTCATTGCTTTGACCTTTCAAGCATACAGGCTTGAGGCAATGTGCTTGGCCATACCAACTATCTGTAGGGTAAACTTGTGAAGGAATAGATATCTAGATGCAAATCATGAGAGAGAACAATGAGCTGTCCATAACCTTTCTGCAGCCACCTATTGCACCATCCAGCATTATCATGCCCGTTTCTTGATTGCTCTCCCAAGAAACTCTGGAATCATTATCGTTATATATCTATTATTTTGAAATCTTTCTGGACTTCACTGACTGCTTATTTCCTGCACAGGCTCTTCTGGCCTCTCTTGGACTTGCTTCATTTGTCTTTGGGCTCCAGCTTACTAACTCAGATGTATGAATGTTTTGACTTTTTTATTGTACTAGCACAAAATAATTGCAGCGTAGGTTGTTTGCAGGATCCTCTTAAGTATCCAGAGATTTCTGATCTGTATTACAGCATAGTTTGCTAAAAATTCATAGTGCTTCTTTCAGAACAAAACCCAATATTTTTCTTGCAATCTGTCCCATACTGGTTTTTTTTTTTCCTATCAGTGATTATATAAGAATGAGATGATGTTAGAGGTGCAATGTAACAGGAAGGGTTAATAGCTGGAGGGCAGTGGACTGGAGCAAAAAAAACCACTGCAGGGTTATGACTTAATTGGGAGCAGGTGGAAAGAAATAGAGCATTCCTGAGTTGTAGCAGAGGGAGGATTTCCTTAGAGTTCAGAGATCAGAGCTGTCTAAATAAAGACCATTCTAACTAGAACAAGTAACAAACCCTTTGAAATGGAAAACCGTACTTTGTTGCAGTCTCAGTTATGTGCTATGTATCTGTATAGCAGCCCTTACCAGATGCAGTAGGTCTCCTTCAATCCAGTGCTTCCAGCCCCTGTTTTTCTTTTCACCTTTCTGAACACATACCAGTTTGTCACCATCCCAGGTCACTAGTGTCTGCATGAATCAGATAATTAACTTAGATATGTTAACGAGAAGCTTATGAATACATGAAAATAAGCTCAATCAAACAATGAGAATACACAATTACAGTTGCTTCCTACCATTCCCCATCTTCCTCCTAAAAAACCCCAAATCAACTATTCAACAAAAACCTGAATACATTCAAGATGACAACAGCATTTTGATGTGAAGCTTTTACAGTGCTTTGTTGTCATTTCCATGTATTTCTTCACATACACAAATAAAAAGTGTTCATACTAACTAGTGAATTGCTGAGTGAATTAACAGATACTTGTGCAATGTATGCAAATTGTATTTTTCTTTTCTTGCTGTTTAAAGCCATTAATAAAAAGATTATAAGGTTTCACGAGTGAAGACCTGGGGGCTTATACCAACTAGTGCCGTGCCAACACCTTTTCTAGCTCTGCATAAAATAACAAGAGGAAGTGCATGTTAATATAATCTCACACAATAAATTTATTTATATATTTTCATGCACTTTCACAGAAGACCTTTAAAGAGATGTGATCATAAGCTGGACAACATGCTCTAGCTGACCCTGCTTGAGCAGAGGGGTTGGACTAGGTGATCTCAAGAGGTCCCTTCCATCCTCAACCATTTCATGATTTGGTGTGATTCAGAGTCTATCACTAATAAACAGGGTATTGGGTATGCTGATTCTTGTCCAGGAGCAGGATGACCATATCTGTAAGGAAGAGTTCTCTCTACAGACTAAATTCTCTACTCAGATACGCTAGAGTACATTCAAAGCAACTTTGAATTCTTCTAGATTTGAACCATTGTACTTTAGGGAGACATTTAACCATGTATCATAGGCAAATCCTCATCAGAGACCAGTTACAGTCAGTAGATCAGTTATTAAAAAGCTCCAAGAGTATTGGGAGCTTAATTCATTTTCTAGTTCAGCACTGGATGATTTATTTCTCTTATGAGGGAGCTTTCTATTAATAATGAGACAAACCTCATTCCATTTCAGTTAACTTCTTTCTTATTTACGGAACTTTTAAGCTACATGCTCTTTAAATTATCCATGCACTCTTTACATTTAAATGTTGCCTAGCGGTTTTATTACCTTCATCTAACTTCAATGTGTTTGAGGAACTGTTTTGTTAATAAAATGACCGGAAAATTCTTTTAGAGCAGTCCAGAGAATAATGGTACGACATGCTTCTTTTTTCCTTCTCCTCTTGTTAGAAACAAATAATATAATTTGTTTAGAAAAGAATATTAGGCAAAAATGATTAAACCAGGTAGGGTTATAATTGTACAAGCTGTGTTTCCTTCCTTCCAAATAATTGATAAGGAAGAGGAGAGTCTGCAAGTGAAATGATTTTGCACAGAAAGGCAATGGCTTTGATAGTGGTGAAGAGCACTAGAGGAGCATTAGTCTACGGATTTAAGGAGTGATGCAACTAATGAGTCCTTAGATCCTTAGTAATGCCTTCAACTGATCTAAAGAGATGCGGGAGCAATGTTTTAAAGCATAAATTCTGTGACAGGAATATGTCCCACCCAGTGCTCACTGGAGAAAGTGATAGCAAGAAAATTTAGAGATAGGGATATTCAGGATACTGGAAAAAAATGGGTCGTCTTATTTGACGGCTTGCAGTGCTGTGAATGAGAAATAATTTGGAAGGAGTCACAGGAATTACACTGCACAAAGTTAGTTTGAGAATGAAAAGTGATCCATAGTGAATAAACAATGTCTTCTGTTAAATTTGTGCCACTCCAGTGAAGGATGATGTGAGTTCAAAGGTAAACGTGTCCTTTATGCTGCCTATTTCTTGTGGCAATTGCCAAAACAGAACAGGTCTTGTTAACAGTGAGCTTTGATCGCAGCTTCACAGAGTTTGGCAGCAAGTTCTGAAACCTTGTTTATTGAAAAGATGCTGAAGGAAAAGACAGCACATGTTTGGAGAAGAGCAAGAGAGCTGAGAGCTGAGTGGAAGAATAAAACTGTGGTAATTGGCTGAAGAGTTGATACAGGTAGATTCAGTGAATGATGACAAAGACAGGCAGGTGATGCAAGATTAGCAGGACTCTGAAGGGGACAGTCAATGGAAATTTAAGGTCTGCTGGCCTTTCTACCTTTGAAAATCTTGCTTAAGTATTTTAGGGGTGAGAAGAGAGTAAAACAGAAGCAGTATTGATACAGAAGCATGAAGCTGATTTCAGTAAGTGAATTTAATTAGTGCTTGTATGTATTCTTTTCCTCACTGACTTCCCTGATACAGACTTGTTTGAATGCCTCACAGGAACAAACTTATTACTTGACTGTCTGTCATAGGAGGTAGGACATGGGCTAACACACAATACGGTCCTTGATCCAAACGTTACTTGTTCACATATCTCACTGAAAGGTGTCTGAACATACGCCCACAGTTTCCTAGGGGAATTCTGAGCTCAGGTCACTCCTATAATCCTAAAGATATTAAAGCATGCACTGCTGGGCCTCTTTGCCTGTCTACCACTGCCAGTAGGCCTGCCTCCCGTGAGCTTTGGCTCACATTTTTTTCTTGTCCCTTCCCAAAGCTCCCTTAAGGTTAATAGCTGAGTGCAGGTTTATTTTTAACAGTGTCCAACTGTTAAACTGTCCAGCTGAGGTTGAGCAGGCTCACATTAAAAATACAGTGTGAACCTAGCCATTCAGAACTGAAAATTTATATTAACACAGAGACAGTCCTAAATTCAAAGGGATGAATTTACAGTTTTGTTAAGGAAGATACATAGGTAAAAATACAGTTTTGCTACTTTCTACATATGTAAAGGTGTACCATAGAAAAGCTGGAAAAATCCCTTACTAGAAAAATATGTAATTAATGATTGCCCACACATACCTGAGTAACCGTCCTGATTTGCATTTATAATAAATGCTTGTAGCAGGAAAGAAAACTGTCTCAAGATGCAAATTATTTCTGCTTTATAAAAATCCTCTGATGTCTGTTAAATATTGGGGTTTTTTTTTCATGTATTGAGCTGATTTTTGGAACTGCTGACTCCTGGTGCTGACTGTAGTGTAAACAGATATCAGGTACCAAATTTTTACCTTTACCACTCGGTTATCCAGTCCTTTGGTATGTTCTTCAAACTCCTTTCCCACAGTGTAATTCAGTTCATAGTTTCTGAAACTACTGAGTGTTTTTGTTTTAAAATCATCTCCCTCTTGAATAATCTCCTTTGTTTGTTTCAAGTGTTTTGCAATCTTACGAGTTGCAAAATCAATATCTGCCAAAAAACAGAAAAGAGAGTATCACAATGAAAATTCCAATATTTGTTACCAAAAATAAAAAACCACAGCACTTGTATTTATACATAACAAAAAAAATAAATTATGTGGAACATAGTTCCACAAATGACGCTTTTACCTGCAACATTTTGGAGAGAAAAAGGTCATTTCAAATAAAAATAATCTTGTGCTTGCAAGTAGACTTTCAATTTGAGGATCTTCCACTGATTATAAATTTACTTATTAACAGGGTATCTGTGGGAATGTTGTGAGCAGAGCTACAACATACAACCAGTAGTGAACAGATGCTGGTATGTTAAATCACGCGAATCGCCAGTTTTTTTGGAGAATGTGAAACAACAGAGGCTATTAAGACTGACATTGCCTTTTTGGCCTCACTCACACATGAAGCTGTGGGAGTGCTATTATCATCTTATGCCTGGGAGTCATTCCCTTTTCTAAGCATGCAGTGTAAATCATGTAGCTCTTAGGCATACGAGGGTACCGGTATGTGTCCTGCAGGGTTACAAATGTTGGCCACCCCCAAAGGAAGGATCTCAGAACAATATTCCTTTTCAGAAAATAAGCATGTTAGAATGAGTATGTAATCAAGGGGATTTTGGCATGTTACTTTTATGATGAACCTATAGTCTGTGGGAGTATACAAGAGGTTAATTAATTAATTTAAAAATAATGAAAATTATACTAATGAATTAAAAAAAAATCAAATAAAAGCCTGACTTATCCACTATTGTTAGAAAGTAGACACAGAAATAAATTGTAGTTTAGATGTTAAAGGGAGACAAATTCAAAGTCAAAAGTCAAAAAAGTATCAAACTACAGCATTTGACAGTTCCTGTTTAATATTCTGTCAACATTTTATGCAGTACTGATCTCCTTAACATCCTTATTTTGCTCATGATGAAGAGTAACATTATAATGTAAACAACTGCTTGCAACTGAATGCATTGAAAGTTACCAAAAGGAGAATATATATTACCACGATGACAGTTTGCCCCAGACAATCCACCTAATGCCAGCTGCATTACCATCTGCAATAAATATTTCTGACCAGCTGGCAGTGAATCTTATTATGGTGCTATATGCAAATGAAATAATCTCACATGCTTCTGCAAGAGATTGAAAAATGGTTTTGGTTTGTTAGCCATCCTTCAGTGGTTTTGCATGCGAGTTAATCATTGTCAGCTCAGCAATGCTACATACTAATGGGGCCCTCTTTTCTTTTGGTAGATTCATTATACTACTTGTGAAGTACTAATCGAGTTGAGTAAGAGGATTGGCTTGAAGAAAATTGTGACTTTTTAACATGGGGAATAATGTTCTTGTTCAGTATTTATATTCAAGACTTCTTGGGTATATTTTATCTGCTGTGGTAGATTAAAGGTATCTCTGGGTCTGATTTATGGCCAGGTAACATAAAATTTAGTTCTCTCTGAGGAAAAAAAATGCCTAGACTTCTAAAGAAATGCTATTTCTGACTAATGTATTAGTCTTGTAGCTCCTGGAGAAAAAGCAGGGGAGGTTTTATTAAAGCATGGTTTTCATAACTGCATTTTGAACAATACAAGCAATAAAAATGATATATTATTCTATTATAGTAGATTAAAATACTTTGTAACTTGTTTATGATAAAATCAAAGTTTCTGGCTTAAAGGGCAAACCTATTCTTTAATTAAAGTATAGAAATGCTTATGCATTAATTAAAAGGATGGATGAATTTTAAAAAAACAAAACCTCAGTGTGCTTTGAATCTGAGCACTTTAATACTTAAAATATCAACCACATGTAAAATTGTGAGAAACAGAGCAGAAGAATATCTTTTCACCCTTCCATTCTGAGAATCATCTATAGCCATATGCATCTTTGCATTGTTTCTGGTGTTGTGTTTTTTTGCTAATTCATTGGCAGTTTTTAATTAGTATAACTTCTAGTATATATATGTCTGTATACACAAAAAATCATGATGTACTTATGAAGGGCCAGATCCAGACAATTGGTGCAAATAGCTCCTTCATCCCAACCAGTTGCTGGCATTCTTATTGGGAAACTAGTTTGAAAATTTTATCAGAAAGTTCAGTGAGTACCTCTCCAGTACAGTCTGCCCAGGGTAGGCAATGAATTGAAGTATTTTCCAGGAAAAATACATCTATATTGCATTTCTTATTCTAACACATTCTTCCTCTTGCTTTGTTGCAGGCTATTGAGTGGGTCAAGTTCTTTTATTCTTATGAACTGCTACTATCTTTTTTTAAGCAGGCTTCCCAGTATTGGATGCCTGTAGTCCAGACCCCATTGTAGGCTGAATCCATCTGTGTTTCTCCCAATTTCCACTGGTATATATAAGATCAGAAAGGGATCAAAAATCCACTTGATTTAATAATAACAAAGTCATAATTTATCCACTGACTGAAATGGTTCTAAGAATGCCACTGAGATGCAATGAGGAACTGCTATAGACCAGCTCATGCTAGCATCTATGGTACAAAAAGAATTATAAAATTGGAAAATGGATTACTTATTCTAAAAGGATCAAAATATAAGGATGATAATAATTAAAGTTTTGTTTAAAGCTGATATAATTAATATTTGTATTATGACAGTTAGACACTAAATTCTTATTGAATTTGAGTGAAAATCAGTTTAAATTCTGTAGTGGGTAAATTAAAATTCAAAGAAATGCATGTTATTAGTAGCTGGTATTCTTTTCCCTGACATTTTTCCTGAATTTTAAGACAAACACAAGTGAAGCGTTATAGCTCAACTGAAATAAACAATACAAGAATCTCATCCGATGATACCCTGGGAGGGAAGAAAGGAACAATAATGAGATGGCCATTACAACCAAATGAAAAGATATCACCATAATTACAAATCCTTTTGGAAAGGAAATATGCATACCACAAGTGTTTAATTTGCATCCTAAAAAATAAGGAAGGAATAAACCTAAAAAATAAAGAGATCTTTATCAAAATAGTTATCAAAAGAGAGTTATCATATACAATTAAATTTATCACTGCAAAGCAAGGCAGAACTAGAGCAGGATGACCATCATGACTGGTGGTTAGAGTAACACCCCACAAAAGTAGGTCAGGTCTTGGAGCAAAGAGCTGAGACAGGACTGAAGCTGAGCCAAAGCAGAGAGTTGGGCTAGAGGCAAGAATTGTAGGTAAGACCAGAAGCTGAGGCAGGCAATGAGAGAAGTCTGAGGTAGACGAAGACATCCTGGAATAGTCCATTTGTGTCAACTAGGAGTTGACTTAAGTATCATCCAAACGAACAGGCCTCATGGCTCACTTGCAGTTGGCATATTTAATGCTGAAATCACATTTCAGTTGCGTATAAAGTAGTAATTATTCTTTATGCATAACTGTCAAACCCCAGCACCCAAATAACTTCAGTTAGTGTGTATCTTTCTCCTGAAACTCATGATACTGGCTTAACCATTCTTATTTTCTTTAAATTAATTCTTTTGTACCTCACAGGTGTACGTGTGTAGTATTTACAGACTTCCCCAAAGTTACTGAGCTTTTCTCCGTAAATGCAAAGGCTAAAAACTATGAATAGTGAAACTTGCCTTTGTCTCTTAGAAGAGTTGAAGCTTTGAGGAAATTATAACTATCTTCAATTGTTGTTGAATAATGATGAGAGTTTATTTTTATGTGTTTATGTGTATTTCTCTTTCAATCTGAACAGATAAATAAATTAGAATTAAGATTCTTTGATGAGAGTAAAACTAGTAGCAAATCAGTTAAAGCATCAAATTTTTCATCTCAGTTAAGGATTTTGTGGTAGTTATCCTTAAGTCAGTCACTAGCGTAGACATTGGGAATTACTTGAAAATTATTAGATTTAATTACCTGCTTACCTTCCATGTGTTATACTCTTCTTCATAACACATACATTTTCTTAGCTTGTGGAAGATGGCTATACAGTGTACTCATTGATTTTGAACTACTGAATTGTTTTTATAATTTACATCTTTACAAGTAAATATTTTGGAATCTGAGCAAACAAGTTCTTTAGATCTCCATTAACTTGACTCAACACCTTTTGAACAAAGCACAAGAAGCCACAAGTCTGATCTCGACTTCTGATGAAAAATGCAAGGTACTTTGACCTGAAAAAGCTCCTGTTTATCAGCATCGCTCTTGCAGTGGTGTCAGCTACTGTAGAAAGGCAGAGAAATAAGAAGAGCAAATGCTGAATGGAAGATAGAAATCAATGACCACTAGATAGAAAACAATGAGACATCTGGGAATGAGGAGTGCATAGACCCAGTTGGGCCCCTGAGGGCTATCAATTGTAAGCCTAAAAATAAAATACAGGTTTGATTTTTTCCACATCCTAATTTATGATTCAGAGCCAGACAGACCCCTCCAATCTAGGTTAAATTAGCCAACTCTAATGACTATTTTTCTTGTATAAGTTTTACAGACATCATGCATGGTAAGGAAACAATGGTCCTTTATGCCCTTCATCTGTGATGTAGTAGAGCTGGGAGAAGATTCCCGATTCTAAAGATTACACTTCTCATGCATGTATAATCTAACTCCCATATTTTTTGAGGTTTTTGGAATGCAGCTATATTACTGCAGTGGTGGAAAGGTGATAACTGTTCTTTCAATGCCAGCTCAGAGTGTACTGAAGAGATTCTTGAGAAATGTTGATGTCTTGTATTATTTCTTCTTTTCAGCAAATTAAAGATCTACATCTCTGCTAACCTAAGTAGAGGAAGGATTTCCTCCACACTACTTGCATAATCATAATGACCTGGAGCAAAAGTTTATGCCTTTACAAGAACAAAAATGCTTGAAAGGCAATTTATATTGAAAATAATAGGTGCAGCAAAATAAGACATTTCTCTCATAAAATTATCTCCAGCCACTACAAAAATTGAGTCTGTCAGTGTGGGGAAAAATAAATCGACAAACAACATAAACTTGATCTTGATATGAACCGACAAGGATATTGCTTACATTCAGTTAACAGTGTTTTGGTATTCTAGCATCTACGAAGAGTATGCTTAATATCCTATATGACGGATACACAAACTCTATCTACCAGGCCTCTAATGATGAAGAGGTTAATGAAGTAGTAAATGAAAGTTGCCTAAAGAGCAGAACATCTCTTTTTGCATGTACACATATGCTGTTGTCATCAGTGATGGTTGTAGCCAAGTGAAATTAAGCTTAGTTAACCATGTAAACATATGTTTAAGAACTCCTGTGACCTAAGTCTCCTTGTTGTGTAAGGATGTCTCCCAGAAAAATTGTCAGAAATATCTGCCCATTTATCTTTAAATGCTTTTAAAGGCCTTTATCGCTTTTACTATGCAGCTGGTACATATAATTTCTCTTAGTTCAAAGCACTAATCAAGTACTAAACACTATTGTTGCTTTAGTAATATAGAATATCCTAGTCCTCTTTAACAAAGCCTACCAGGTTGTGGCTTGACTGCTACAGTAAGTATATACCAGGAATAAAAAGAACTTCTGTATCTGAAAGCCTGTTTGTTTGTTTTTTTCCCCCCATCTGTATCTGTTTTTTCATTTATCTAAATAAAGACTAATATCTTTGGCTACAAGTCTTCTTTTGCTTATATACTTATATCATTGTAATTATATTACAATTACTTGATTTTTAATGTGATTGGCAGAAACCCTTATGCCACAATGCACATTACAGAAATAGTCTCGTTAATTTTTAGAAGGATTTTACTTATAATTGAAACATTTTCTTTTTATCTCTATATAGTTAATATTTTTCACTTACCTAAAGCAACCATGTAGCCTTCAAAGTTTTCATTGGTTTCCATTTCCCACGTCCCATTGTAATCAGCGGGCATGGTGGCGAGAGCTTAAAACCAACTTCAGATCAAAAAGTGAGGCTGGAAACAGGATCTGCTAAGAGAGTGTTTTATAAGCCTTTTCATATCTTTTTTTATGAGGTTTATGGTTTTCTAGATAATACAGTTTAAGGGTCAGAGTGATAACCTTAGAAAACTTCGCCTTCATTAACAAAGTTCAGTTGAACAGCTGGCAGACAAGGAACACTTTCTGAAATATGTAGTAATACAGGATATGATTTTACAGTGACCTTTGTAAAGAACTACTAGCTATTATGGGATACCTTTGAAATATACTGAACACAGTGGCAAATCGTTAAAGTTTCCAAGGTGAATTCTCTTTTTCAGTTCCTTTGTGTGTGTCACATTTCCGTATGAAGAACCAGTCTTACAGAGCTGACAGACCCAGAACCCCCAGTTAAAATTGATGGAAGTCTTGAATGTGCAACAAATGCAAGGAAGAGCAGAAAAGGGAATATTTCTGTTGAAAATATTTTTGTTTTCCTTTGATTTTCAAAATATCTATATACCAATAGCTGCACTTGTACCAACTCCACTTCCATATTTTTGTTTTAATTTAACAGCAAGTTTAGCAAATGTAAAGTAAATCAAATTAAATCAAAATTAGTATCAATCCTACCCTAAAAATATTTTTTTAATTACTCTGAACCATAGCAGTTTGTGTTAGAAAGGTATTTTTCATCCAGCAGCATTACATTGTTGTGGGGAAAAGCACAGATTTCAGTTGTGCAAATAAGCACATTCAGAATGTGTCTGAATGGAGAATTTGAATGTGCAGTAGAACTTTATCAGAATTTAAAGTACTAAAAGCAAATTAATGTAAGTTAAGGTTTTAAATTATTTGGCTTTAATTAATCAAGATAACTTACAGATGGCTGTACAGATAGAATAACTGAAGTGATCAGGAGTCCAAAACGCCTTGCTTTTCTTTCTCTCTTCTTTCTTTTTCTTTTTTCTTTTTTTTTTTTTAATGGGAATATTATTAAAAATTTTACTAGAAAACTATTAAGGTCTAGAACTCCAACTCAGAAGTAAGTAAATTGAAGAGTTACTGATCTTACGACGTCTTCTGTATGCTTTCACTTTGTTAAAATTTAATGTAAAACTCCACAAATGCTGAAAAATTATACAGGGATTAAAAAAGAAAAAAACTAAAAAAAGTTGAGAGTTTCTGGGAGCCGAGTTCTTAAAATGCCTTTGCGTGATACTTAAGGAGCTAATTTAAGAGAAGGAAAAGAAGTATCTTGATCTATACCTACAGCAGATATTAAGAGTGTTTTCAATCAGACGTCAGACAAAGGCTCAAGGAACTGCAGTGACTGAAAGTTGAAGTTAGGTGAATTCCTATGTGAATGCACATAGGAAGATACCTACATTCTTAACTGTAGAGTATAGTTTGTCTATAGACCAGTTTACCCAGGAAAATTGGTAATCACTGTTTGAAATCTTTAAATAGGCAGAGGGTGGCTTTCTAAAACATATGCCTCATTTCAAGCACAATTTATCAGGCTGAACACATCTATTTATGTTTTTGCTTCCACTATAAGAATTTCTAGATGAAACACTATGAATGATGTTAGCTGAAAGTGAAATTTGAAAATCTGTGTGCTTAAAACATTGTTCTGTAGTGATATTACGTAATACTTATGCAATAGGTTTGATTTTACGTATCTTTGTGTACTTTCTTAGCCTCCACGTTGCATCAACATTAATAAATACATTATTATTATTATTTATACACTTTATGTATATACTAAAAGATTCTATAAAAACAAGAAAAAGAAAAGGTTATTGTTCCCAAGTCAACCACTCACAACCACTCAAAATCAGCTGTGTAAGCAGCATCTGTTCCCTTATGCACACGCATAATAATCTTTAAGTGCATCATCACACTGTTTTTCCAACTTTGCAAGAAGTTACTCTCTCCTTCAGTGTATTAAAGGAATGATGTCCAATTTATACGCAGGTACTCAGTGTTTTACCTTATATCTCCAAATGCTTAGTGGTGGATTTATGAGGAACGAATCAGACTGAATGTCTACAATCACCTTCTAAAATCACAGCATATGCTAGAAGCTCATGGTGAGAGATTTTATATGCTCATTGATTTTAGTTCTGAAGTAGTTTGCTTCCTATATAACAGTCATTTTGGTAAGATGTGACTGAAGCTGCATCATGTGATGATCAACGATTAACGTCCATTAAGAACTAATAAAGAAATAGATGGTTCTATTGCTGTAGATATGCAGAGCTAGGCACATTCAGAGAAAATTAATTATGAGATGAGAACATCCTTTACATATAAGGCCATAATTAATTAACAGCATACACATATAATTGTACAGATTTTCACAATGATGCTTTGTTTATGCCCATCCCTTATTTGTTTAAATAACTTTTTTTTTCAGTGTGTGTATTATGTAAACTCCATATTAGGAATTCTCTAAGCATGTGTTTATCCATCAGCCTGAAATAGCTCTTTTGAGTCTTTTCAGGTAAATATGCAACTAGGAGGTTTACAAACACTAAATTTAACCAATCAAAGAACTGGCTAAGTGGGGAATTAATAAAACATAAAATTCCGACTTGACAGAATTCTGTGATGCTTCATGAGCTTTTAAAGGGTGTTGTGTTAAGGTCCACAAACAGAATTTTCAGTTTATGAATCAATATCTTTGTAGGCAGTAAAACCTCTACCACATTCAAATGCCTGCCTAAATCATACGGAGCCAAGAGACAGTAGAGATGCTGTTAATACAACTTTTTAAAGCCCTATGTGGATAATTGTAAGTCTGCAGATCACTGACCCACTGTATCCTCAGCATTCTCTTGGGTCTGTGCCTTGCTAGTTATACTGGCCTGCCACTCATCACATTTCAGCTTTAAAATTTTGACTTGTTATCCACTTCAAATCTTAGAAATTATTCTATTTGTTTTGTGTTTATTGTTTATATACTACATACATAGAGACAAACTCTCAAAATGGCAAAACAGTATTTCCTTCCTATGCCATGAGTATAAGTTTGGGGAAATGAGGAAAAGGTGCCCTCTCCTAACCATCATGATTATTTTGTTCTCAGCATCCTTTCCTTACAAGACCACCAGTAAAATCACTGGGAATGCCATGTGTAGCATGTATTGAACCCTGGGAATGGGGGTAGGGACGTGTCTTCTTCAGGTTTTCCAATATGTATGTTAAAAACCAAAGCTCTGAGCTCATAGCTTGTGTGTCAGGTTTCAACTCAGGGATAAGTTTTATAGCTGAGTAGTAAGACCTTACCTTGGAAATAATGCAAAGTCATGAAAAATCAAGAGACTTTTGTTAAAAGCCTAAGTAACTTTTTCAGTCTTTATCTGTGTGTGAAGAAACAAAGATGGCTTTTCTTGCCTCTGTCCTACACAAATCAGTATTGATTAGTGGCAGTTTGAAACAAAACATCTCATAAAAAAAGCCTAGACTGACAAGATTGAAAAGTGAGGCCCAAATGTTGCTTCTGTGGAATGAGGCAGCAGTCATGGATGCTACTTCTAACACGTGCCTCCAGTTCCTCTCACTGTATCTGAGACCTGCCCAGAAGAGAAATCCTATATGGGTAGCTGAACAAAGTTCAGCCTTCTCGCTCTCTGAAAGAGCTGGTAGTGCACTCTCCTTGGGAAAGATGATGCTGTAAAGCACTGTCAGGAGCACTGTATGAAGAACAGAGCTACTGGTCAAACAGGACTTTTTCTGTAAACTTTTGGGCATGGTATTTTGAAGAGACGGTAGCATGCTTCCCACTCTGTCCTTGCCTCATTACATTTTCCTTTTAAATTATCTAATATGCATATGTAACACAGGAGAAAAATGCCTTGTACTCCCCCAATCAGCCCCTACACTCCTCATGCTTGACAGCTGGGACTTTTGCCTATAGTTATTTGGTTGTTGTTTAACACATAGAAATATGGCAAGCTGCGTAAGTTGTTCTTAGCAACTGAATTCCCTTGAAGGATTTAGACAGAAGCAGCATGGTCACAGACACCTATTATTATTTTTAACTTGTTAGCACATGTGCACTCACTAGGTTTTTTTTATTTTTAAGAAAATTAATCACTTGAAACGTATTCAGTGATGGCTGCTACTGCAAAAACTGTCAGAGGTGCTATCTCACCAGGCTTGGGGCTCTGTTCAGCACAAAGATGAGTAGTCACATTATGACAACTAAAAGTAAGTTGGAGGGAGGCAATCCACTTCTTGTCAGTATGTAGGATGGCTTGCAAGCCTTGGGGATTCAGCTGGGTGAAGATAGTCGTCGGCTACTGGGCAGGGAATTTACTAAGAAGTGGCAGGAGCCGGAGGAGAGATGTGTACAGCAGGAGAGGACAGAATCAAAAGGTGTTATTTGCAAAATGGGCTCAGCAAATAGTATTTGATTGTCCAGTTGTTAATGGTTGCCCTCTCCCAATATCAAATGGCACTAAACTACCTTGGATATCCCTAGCTTGTAAGTTTTCTTGCCAGGTCAGATACAACTAAGTATAACCAAGCCTACCTCAGTGTCTTGGAGTTAATGAGAGTTTTGGCTTCTGACTCTTAAGCTTGCTTGCTTGTTCAGGTCTGGACCCTACAGAGCAGCAATGGAAGTTTGACCAGTTGTACATATGGTTGTTGGCTAAACATTTACTATTTAATGTCAGTTCTTAGCTGTCATGCCGAAACAGAAATCTGCAGGAACAAAGTTTTTGTTGACACCTAAGAGAAGGAAGAATTCCTTCATTCACATCTCAGTAGAGGAACATGTCTGACATCTTGTTGACAGAACAGTAGGGGCAGGTTGCAAATGCTGTGGTAGGATGAGGGCGTACACATAGCTTGCAGTTATGCCAGTTTGACACATTTCGTGTTTACCTTCAATTTAAACAAAGATGCACAAAAATATGTTTTTAATCACTCTTTTAGAAATAAAATAGCTGGCTGGCTGTCATTGGATATTTTTTCTTTTTTTTGATCAATGACTGTCTGTCTTCAGTCATTCTTATCTCTTACTCCATCTGCTTTTGCTGATGGAGTTGGATGCAGGTGTTACACACATCATTAATTAGAAGCCTTCCTCCTCTCTAACTAAGGACTTTGGCTTAGCTCTTAGAGACTGTGACATAATGTCACTAGTGATGATGTTACTGAGTTTGATAATAACAAAAAATCATCCATTGGATCCTACCGGCTTGAGAACTCACTTTTATTAAAGTGGTTTGCATTATGAAAAATTATGCTGTAGAGAAACAATAGCCAATGGATAAAGATGACCTTGATTTTCAAAATAAATGGGGAACACTGAATTTATTAATTCCTTAATTCTCCTGAGCACTTATTCAATGCTCTTTATCCACAGGCTTCAAGGAAGCAGGTAAAAATCCTTAGCCTTTGTAAAATCAGAAAAACTTAGGGAGCGACATGGTTTGGCCAAGGTCATGAAGTAAGCCACTAGTCAGAGGAAGTTAGTGAGTATAACCCTTTATGTTATCCACTAAAGCATGCTTCCTCCTGGGCTAACTTTAATGTAGATTGAAAACCTGAACCCAGTTTAAGTGCTTTGTCATTGCCATTAAGGCTGCCTAAGTTTTCCCTTCAAAGATTTTTTCAGAATCTGAATTCCCTGCATGAGCTATGCATTAATATTGGTAACTGTAACCTATAACTTAATTGTATTTATTCTGTGGCAACTGCCACTTCTTATCTTCATCAGATAAAGGTTGCATTACTCAGACATTGAACTGGAATACTGATTGATGGTTTTTGAATTAAAAGAATCTATAGAAAGCAGCATGAGCTTTTTCTTTGGTGCTTCTATGACAAGCACAATTTAGCTAAGAAAATGTGTATCTCCTTTAGCTTGTTCATGCCTGACCATAAAAGCTGAAATGTCATTTTAATGCAGGGTCTCATCCACTAGAATAACATTTTAAAGAATCAATTTTGTCAAACAGAAATAGTCCTTTTACCTCATCTGGAGAACACTTTATAGGGATACTTTCAAATATCTTAGACCTCAAGTTTTCACATATCTTGTAAGTCATATAATTTGATAATGGAAAGATTTGGTTAAAGTTCTAGAATCCAGATGAACAGGAAAAGTCATGTCAGCTGTTGCAATTAGTGCACAATTTTGAATTCACTGTAGCCATTTAGAAAAAGATTTAAACCATTCTTGTGATAACCTTAAGGACCTAAAGCCACTGTCCCAGAAGGGCTGTAAATTAGGTCCGATATATTGATAAAAACCCACAATAATATTCTGCCTGTTTGTTTTCTTTCACTATGTTGCTACCAGTGTAGAGCAGTAACAGACCTGTTATCCTACTCCTAGGAAAATTCCTAGATAGGTGAGTGTATCTATTTCCTGAATGCTTTCTTTTTGCCATATATCAGTTTTACTGCTTCACCTAGAAAAAATTACTAGCTCAGTAACCCAGAAGCAAAATCTTCTAGGTAACTGAATGCTATCATCCTGTGTTGTTGCATATCTCTTAGAACATAGGCATAAGTCTCTATTTCCTGTTGATTAAGCGATGCTCTGTGTTGTAAATGGCAAAAATGTATTCCTCTCACAGTGCTGTACGGTTATTCTTTTCTGCCTGCATCCCCAGCTCCACAACAGCACTGCTGCTGTGGGAAAGGCTCTGGCTTCATTCTACCATATCCTATTCGAGAAACAAAGCCAGTGTTCAATTCTCCAATGCATCCTGGAACTTTTTAGAAAACAATTTGTTGTAGTAACCGTGGCGTTTAGATGTCTGTCTGGCCTTGTGGTGGATATCTGGCTTTAAGTTGGCAGTTACTTGATAGGAATAGCATTTAAGATGGAAATTGATAGTCATCTTTAAAAAAATGTAATTTGAAAAATCCAAATATTGTCTGATGTAGTTAAATGAATTGGTATACTCTGTGTTACTAAAACGCAAATGCAACATACCTGACACTGCGAGATGGCTCTTTAAGCATGTATATAATCAGGCAATTTAAGAATCACTGGTGGTGGGCCAAGCAGTATAACTCAGGACGCATTGCTGAAGTTAAGATTTCTCCCAGACATCTGACAGGATAGGTTCTTAATAGCAGTGATACTATGTGGTTTCAGGAACTGGATGCACATACATGCAAAGCAGGGGGAAATATCATTTATATCTGATTTATTGATGTTGCCACTGGATGCCTGAATTGAAATAGGGAATTGATAAATATGGTAATTTCAGTTTTTGATAAAAAGTACCAAGTACATTTAATATACAAGAAGATATAAATTAAAATAAAGTTATTTAAAATGTGTATTTTAGAAGAAAATTTATAGATGCAAATACAGATATAAATATAGATATAACAGAATGGCAGACTGTCTTCCACTGGAACAGTAAAAAAAAAAAATTAAGGAAGGAAGGAAGGAAGGAAGGAAGGAAGGAAGGAAGGAAGGAAGGAAGGAAGGAAGGAAGGAAGGAAAAGATGCAAAATGAAAGTATCTACTCTGGTCTCTAGAGATTTTTCCAACTTCCCCCTTCCAGACTGTATTTGAAGTTATAGTTATTAGTTGTTTGGCTTCACCTTGATTGTGTGGGAATTTCCAGATGATCTGAGGTTTGAACAGAGAAAAAAACAATATGGAAACAAGTATCTCCTTTTTATGAACATAGACACAGACTGTCAGGTGTGTGAAAGCAGTGCGAGTGAAGCATCAGCTTTGGCCCCTGTGAGAGCAACAATGAGAAAAGAGCTTGAGCTGGGAAGTGTTTCTCCAGTACCATTCGACTCGTTATGAGGAGTCTTCCTTCATGACAGTGGGAAAACAAAGTCCTGTGCTGAAATGAAATGTGTTACTTGTAAAAATATAGATATCTGGGTAGTTTTTTCTAATTTGCCAAACATAAACAGAAGTCTTTGTAGTAAGCTATATATCTGTTAGAATGTTTATCATTGCCTTTGTTGCTAGTAAAAGACCACACTGTCAAGGAAAAGAAAGTGTATCGGTTATCAGGGTATTGTGCTCCATTGCTTCCCAGTCGAAAGATGAACTTTTTGGGGAGAGGACCGCTGCCTGAATTAGCTCTGTTACAAAGAGACTGCAATTAACAGGCATTTAAAGGTAGAAAAAAAAGTCTGTTAGAACAATATTCAACATGAGAGGAGAAAAAATAATCCCTTTTCCTCCTTGTGACTAATGTAACTACATCTTCAGCTAGCGGTCCTAAGGATCCAAATAGCACCGTGTTGTAACAGTGTCAGTGGCAAAGTACAACGTGGTTGGAAGGTATATGAGCCCTACTAATGGACAGCTGTGAAATTGCTTTATGCCTGCCATTCATTGGAATATGTTTATTGCCTTTGAAGGCTGATTTGCTATCTCTGTTCAACAACATATCCTTCACTTGTGAGTAAAGGTTATATTACTGCGTGGCAATCAGAGATATCTGAAGTTTCAAAGAAGACATCATATCATTATCATAACACACCATAGTGTCTATTAAAGAAACACTCATCAGACTGAGTCTCTAATGGGATGCTTTGAAAGTTCAGATTTATCAGAAGCAGCCCAAAACTGTTCCTCTTCCCCCCATTAATACATTTTTCATTAGTGTCTGACCATGCAGGCTGCTGAGTAATCTGCCTTTTATCTAGCCAGCACATCAACATAACTTTTTGCTTTCTGTCAGTGGATAGCATTGTGTTTTAATAGTTTTTGTATCAAGGTAGGGATCTCAATACCTTGCAGAATCCCATTCAAGCACATTTGCAATGCAGACAGTAGATTGAATTTAGATATCTAATTACAACAAGTAAAAATATTTGCATTAATCTTAAACATGGAAATACCTACTTTTGAAATCCTTGGTGCAATTACAGGTAGTTTTGTTATCCTTTCAAGGAAAAAAAAAAAGAATGAAAAAAGTGTTATTTCAGCGAATAGTTTCATTGCGAAGAGATCAAATTATCAGCAAATAAACACTGACATGACCCATGGTACAGCTTTACAAGGCTGAATCTTTTAAAAATAAGGAGCACTTGCATCAGAAAGGAAAGGAATATGAAGAAAGAGAAATCTTCCTTTGGCCAAGCTGTTTCATGAACACTTTTTTTTGTCCTATGGAATGCACATGTTGCACAACAGCAGATAATGCGCTCCAAAAAAGTTGTAGCAAGTCCAGGAAGAGCTTTACTTCACAAAGAAATACTTCTTATGATAAGTGCCCTTTCCTGTGGATACCTATTACCTTTATTTTTTCTCTTGACTTATACAGACGTTTTTAGGAGGAGGAATTACCAGGCAAGATAAGAAGTCTGCCATCCTGTATTTAGGCACATGATCCAGTGTCTTGAGGTTTTATGCTTCAGAGGTGAACTGTAGTGAACCTTTGGTCAGCTCTGTTATTGAAAGTTGTATTTATTTTGCTATTGATGATTTTGTTGTGGCGGGGCTTTTTTTATTTTCATTGTGCAGGGGGGACTTAAAAGAAGAACAATGTTATTTGTTTTAATTGGGGATGTACTCTACATTTGCCTCCACCTCACTAAGACTTAGGTATTCCTGCTTCAAATCTTTAGTGTCTGATGAGAGAATCTGATTAATCTGAACTGATCTGTTATTTTGTACTGAAAACCATTCACTTACTTCAGGGGAATATGCGACTGAGAAGGCAACTAGATGTTCCTGAAGTTACACAAGCTGGAGTGGGAAGTGCTGCATGACACTGGGCCAGCTTTTCAAAGCATTTATGTGCCTGAAGAGGGAAAAAGGCTCTCCTAAAAAAATCCACATGGTGTTCAAGCAAATTAGGTACTTATTACCTGTTAATTTTAACTAACAGTTAAGCACGTGGTAAGGTTTCTGAGTGACCTTCAGCAGTTTAAGTGCCTATCTGTTTCTTTGGTTGCCAAAATACATTTGGAGACAGTCAAAAATGTATGTCATCATGCTGGGAGTTGGAAACAGAAACGGAATTTTGTGTAATGTGATACTTCAAATGTCTACAAGGCAGACTTGCTGTGTGAGAGAAATGCATTATAAAGGATTGTACATATGTTGCAAAAAACATTCTCTGAAATAATCCTGCATATGTTTTGGGAGACATTTGCCTTGTGCTCCATTGTACAAAAGATGACAAGGAAAGTTTCTAATGGAAATTTGGGGTTTTTTAGTCCTTGAGGAGCTGGAACAGAGTGTTCAGAGACTATTTTGCTATGGAACTCTGATGTTCTACTTATTTTCTGTTTTGCTTGATCGGGAATGAGTCATCTGTTTCTGCATCATTTAGGACAGTGTGAATCTAGTTTGCAGTTCTTGTTTGTCTAGCTCCTAAGTCAGCCCCCGTGTCTGAGATTGGTTGAAGCTGATCTCAGACGAAGTTGGTATGATGTGTTACTGCTGCAGAGTGTTGTGAAAGTCTGTTCTGTGCTTTCTGTTGTTTCTTAGGTATAATAGGTCTAAAACTCACAAGTATTTCTTTCAGAATTCTTTCAGAGTAATCCGTGAGCAGCTCTTAGGAACTGAGAAAGTATCTGTGTTTATATCTGAAATAATGGAACATATGTGTTGGAATAAAGTAGTAGTGATGACTAACTTTCTAGCTAGTGGTATTTTAGACCATATGGTGCCCTTAAGGATTGTCCTGAGTAATTAAGTGTCTCTGATGAACACTGGTATCAGCGATACAGTGGAGAGGACTGACTGCATTACAATGAACTACATTGTTGTACCTAAAAATGAGTGTTTGGAGGAGCTGCTTGGTAGTGTGTTTGAGTAAGTTCTTTGCTGTGTTGCTGTAACATATATAAAATGGCACTTTTCTCCCCTTTTCCTCTCCAAAAATAAACTTGGAAATGTCAGCATCAAGAATGGCAGCATGTTTCTTGACAGGATGAGTGAAAGATCACACAGTCATTTCACAGAAGTACCACTGAAATGTGTTAACTTCTTCTGCATGCCCTTAACATGCCCAGCTGGAGAGAAGTGTTGGAAATTGTAATGGTTATGGATAATAAGCATCAGTGTCTTGGTAAGAAAAGATAAATTGAATCATGCTGTTGTAGATTTAGAGAAGGGGAGCAATGAACTGCTGTGAGTCTTGTTGCGCTTGACTGAATGTTAAATTTCAGTGAGCTCACCCCATATGCTATGGTTCCAAGCCCTAACAAATTATAATGGTGACTGCATTGCATTATAAATACCTCCTTTTTGTAGTAAGTTCACTGACTAGCACTTGAGAAAAATTCGGTGGGAACATCAGGACGGAGAGGGACCTTTAAGTGTAACTTCAAATTCTAGTACAATTTTGCATTAGATCTTTCTTCACCTTTTCTTCTATTTCAACTCTGCACTACTGTACTGTTGCTTTGTGTAGGTGAAAGGGGAGGGGAAAGAATGGCCAGCCAAACAGTTACAGGAAAGCTCTTAAAGTGATTCCACAATGTTGATAAAAGTATTTTTAAGAACTGCACATCTTTGCAGTTTACTGCTGATAATCATGCTCTGTATATTTCTGCACATGCACAAACAAGTTCTAAATGTTAGCTACTCTGTAATGCTTTGCACCCACAACTAACTGCTCATGCTTCTGCTCCAATCTTGAACTGTCAAATAGCTGAACATTTAAATAAAATATTTCAAATTTGAGATGCTCTTGTCACAATATTGACCTTTTAATTTGCTCAGCATTAGAATAGTGTTGTACCATGAGATAAATGGTGTCTTGTTACATAAATAACTGTGGAGTCAATAACCACAGCCCATTTCCCATCCTTCTTTCCTCCCCCTCTTTAATAAGAACGTGGCCCTTGAAAGAGGGAATTTTATTCTGCCTCCATGGTGTAGAAACTTAATCTTCAGGCAGTCCTATTGAAGGGATTGGTGAAGAACTGAAATGCCATTCTGCTTAAGTGTTTGGTGTGGATACTTATTATTAGCTATTAATATAGAGGAAGTCCTTGCCTTGGTAATAAAACACATGGTACTGAAGGGACTCTACTTTTGTGTGCACTTTTGCTAGACAGGAGTAAATTACTTAAATAAACCTTTGCTTTGAGGTTAAAAAAACTCCTTAAAATAGAAATAGCCGTGCCACATAGGTAGTATTCCAAGACAAATGTGTTTCTAATACAGGATGAAAGGATGAATAGCCATGAATCTGTTATGTGATTACAGATGAGACTGTCCAAAAAAGAATATAATACAATATGATACATACTAGGAAGTTTTATTAATGTTGTGCTGGAGAACTCCTGCTTTTTACTGTCCACTGAAATTAAATATAGTAGAGTCAACCAAATGATAGACGTTGATGAAAGTGGATGTATCTAGTGGAGCACATCATTCATGCCATGCCAGTAGACTATTCTCCTCTACTGCTCAGTCCCATAAGAGACTCTTTAGGAACGCAATGCACCTTCTTGTTATAAGGTATTTGCCATTCAGCCCACTCATGCTTATTTTACAATAAAACTGTTACATAGATCACACCAAGCAATACTTTCCCATCTTTCATAGTTAGACTGTTGCATAAATGCAGACTGCAACCCTAACAATTTCAATTCTGGTTTCCATGGATTAGAGTGTAAGAGTTGCTCTTAGTCCGTGTGTTTCCATGGAGTATTTCAGCGGTGTGGACTGAAATGGGAACACTGTGATCTTCTGGTGTTTTAAACAAAAGCCTCTAGGAATGAAAACAGTCAAGTTTATACACTGGAATCAGCTTAGTGACTCTGATTCTGTTAGAACACTTATCTTACTGAGATACTAGGGGTAAAGAAAATCTGAGTGGCATGGACAAAATAGGGAATGGCTGTTTGGTATCTCTTGCAGTACAAGAATTAGGAGGAGTTACGTTATAATAGCAGGTAGCAGGTTCAAGCAAACAAAAAGAGGTGTTTTCTCAACAACTGACAGAGGCTGTTGTGTTTGTTAAAAGTTTACATTGATCCTAAAAGTGACTGGAGAGTTCTATGAAAGAGATACAGTGAAGGCTATTAAATACAGAGGTAACATCTTCTGTCTTGAGCTACAGATCAGTAAAGGCTGGGAGAACATTGTGGTATAATGTTAGTCATATTATGTGGAAATCACAAAGGGTGGTGTTCTGCATACATGGCACTACAGAATATACCTGAAGATGAAATGGTCTAGCAACATTAAAGGCATTTCACAAGATTAATTAATACCATTCATTTCATAATATTAATTAATATTAAAATGCCTCTTTAGGTAATGGAATCTGGTTTAATTTGTGTTCTTTTGTGTCAGCAAAGTATTTTGGTATCTATAAAAAAATCCTGGATTCCTAGAATACAGAAACAAAAAATTAACAATCCTTAGACACCCATGCTTTTTGTATAGGTTAGATTAGAATTGCACTCATATCAAATATCCAGTCTTCAAGTACTGAGATAAATGTTTTATATCCTTATTTGCCCCACTAAAATTAATATGTATGTTTTGAATTATTCATATAAAACAGAAACCAACTAATTTTCCAAATGAAAATATCATCTGTACAGATCATGCTATTAGATCAAACATAATCAACTTGTTAAAAAATATTAGTGCTGCTAACTTTTATTCTCTTTCTCACCCTTCCCTCTCCTCCTACTCTTAAAAGACCATCCTGTTTTCTTTACAGATCATGCCACTACAAAGGGTTTCAGTTCTGTACCTGTTCCTTTGCATTTGCAGATACTTTATGCTTTTCAAGTCCTACTGAAACTTCTTTCATGTTCAACTCTGTGAAAGCCTTATTTCTTAATCATTGCGTGTTCTAAGCACACAACCTGAATTAATCCTTTTCCTGTTTTTGTTATGTAATGACATGGGTAGATCCAATGGTGAACAATCACAAATACCATGAAAAAGGCAGCTGAGGGTCACACGGAATGTTTAATCTTTATTGCTAAAGAAGAGGAAGTATAGGACTCAGAAGTGTCCTTTCTGTGAGGAGTCTCGTAAACTGCTATTCATCTGCCTGATCTGCTGTCCACTGTGAGACAGTGGACATTTTACTACTTAAACCTGTAAGAATGTTTAGTACTACTAATAAAGTATGTTTAGAACTTACTAAAGTGATTGGAACCTTGGATTAGCACAATGAAGTTTAAAATAAATGTTTGTATAATTCTGGCAAGTAGGGAATTTGGTATTTCCTAATTTTCATGCTATAAAAAGGGTCTTAGTAGTTTTCTTACCTCTAAAAAAGTAAGAATTGTCTTCACAATATGTGAATGAAATATCTTTCACTTATGTCTGTAAAGTAGGAGAGACAGATGTGGAATCTGAAAATGTGAAGTGGATCTCAAGAGACTCCTGTCAGCATTATCTTGTCCCCCCTGCAATGCTAACAAAGATTTTCATAAACTCAGTTCATTTCCTAGGTGAGTAGTGTGTACCCTTCACTGAAAAGCCACAGAACTATAAAACGTGGCAGTGAGTTCCCCAATCATCTTCAGAAGATCATATCCACCTAGAAAATGAACACAAAAGCCCAAACTGTGGGAACTGAAGAACTAGAACAGTCATGCTTATGGAACACATTGGCCTTAATTTACTCTTCAGTTTTTGTCACCTGGAGTTTTCTAGATTGAGCATGATATCAAGACTGGATTTAACTTTTAGAAATGGTGAAATGCAGCTTTTTGCCTTTCCGTTCACACCTGCTGCCGTAAGCACTGGTCTTTCCTTACAAAATTAAAAATGTCCATTATCTGGAAGTAATGCAGTTATGCAGAAATACAGGCTTGGTATTGGCAAACCATAGCTGAAATTCTGTGGAATATCAATAAAATTAATATGAAATTTGATTCCTGAGTAGTAAGCAAATCTGGATATGAATTCACTGTGAAGGTCTTGGCTACTAAGTAGCTTTGAAAGTAGTCAGGGAGGCTGATGTTTGTCAAGTAATTGTTGAATGTTATGCATTCAGTAAGCAGATATTGTATGGAGGAAGTTTTAAGTTACATTTTATGATAACAAGTTGTTGAAGGTTTATGGAAACAGCCTGGCTAATTTTATACACATTATTTGGAGAGCATCATCATGGAAGCAACGAACGAACATAATTTCCTTTTCCAAGGAAAATGGTTGCTGCAGTAGAGGTAAGAGGTTGCAATTATAATGACAAGCAATTGAGATGATTTGAAGAGAATGTATTCAAAGTTAAATATTTCTGAAGTTTCTGTATTTTACGTATGTGAACTGTGGAACTACTTCCCGAGCTTGCCTTTTCTCCATAATTAGAAGCAGGTTACATTGCTTCTGGTTGATAAGCCATTAGTTATTAGTACGGTGTTAAATTTGCCCTTGTACCAAATGACCCAAAGGGGAAAAGCTGTCTGTTTGATTACAATAATAATAGCTTTTAACAATTGGATTTACTTAGCTAGATGTTAATTGATCCACTTACAACCTTCTGCAAAAAGAGTTTGTGAATGTTACACAAGACTGCAGGGAGCTGCAGGCAAAAATTAGAAGACATCTGGTGAATTAAGGGTTAGGAACCACCAACTTCTATTGAAGGAAAACTACATTTCAAAAAACGTCTCAGTCAGTGCTGAACATTAAAAAACATTATGCAAAGTTTAGTTGTGGATAGTGGTGTGAACCATCTCTTTATTGTGTAGTTTCAATTTTCACATGAGAAGGAAAATATAGGTGGTCTGAAAAAATTAAGATCTGTTATAAATCAGAAGATGGAGTTCATTCCTTATTTTCCATTGTTCTCTTGCTTTCCTTGGGGCTGAAGAGTGGAGAGATAACTGGAGGGTGTGCATGGTTATGAAATCAATAATTCAGAAACTTGAAGGAAAGAAGTTTCTGTATCCAATAATCTTTCAAGAAAAACAAATAACTGATGCACTGAAATTTGACAACTGGGATATCCCCAACTTTGTGTAAGGTGATAAATAGCATTTTAAGTAGACAGCTATTTGCAATTTCACTTAAGCAGACCAGTGTTTTTAACCCAAGATACACAGGTTTCTGATACTTTTCCCTCCCCCACAACCTTTCTATCATCTTATTTAACTGTAACCAGTTTTGACCTGTCCCACTCCAAGTACAAGAAAACTTAACCACCATTAATTGCTGGTCTGTATATTGGTCAGGAGGAATATCCATTTAGCTATGGAAACATAGCTAGATGGCTAACACACTCTTCCATGAGAGAAAAATGGCTTCTGCATGCATCTGGTTGGCTAGGCTCAAGTGTAATTCCCAGAGTCTTCCTTAGGCATGAGTATTACGTATTGCCAAGAAAAAAATTACAAGGGAGCTTAAAGTAAACAATTGATTTACATGTCTGTAATTCTAAGTAGTATGAGCCACAGCAATAGTAACACAAGAATTTACCTGGAGGGGGAGTATTTTTCACCTGTGTATCACATGGGGATGCTTGAATCTTAATGGATAATATTTTCTGTGTACTTTCTGATGTAAAGTAAAAACCAAAACTTTACAAAATTGAATTAGATGTCCATTATAGCACATCTGGTGCTACACCTACAATATATGTAGTACGGCTGAAATACCATAGTTCAGAAAGTTTATCATCCCTCATGTACTAACTTTATAGTTTACAATGACTATTTCTGAACCTCCATTTCTTCATGTTAGATCAGGCTGCTAGCTTTTCTAAACAGGCTTAATAATAGTGTGTATTTTAAAACTGCCTCTGGTTAGTAGAGAATGGCACATCTGTTCCCATTTACATGTCTAGAATTTCTCTCAGTCTTGGCGCTGGGTTCCCAAAGAAGGCAAAAGCAATGCTATGCACAGGAGTTGCAGCAGAGGAGGGAAGGATATGTTCCCACTTTAGAACACCTCAGGCTCTGCCATGGCAACTTCCCCACTGATTAAGTCCCTGAAAATGGCTAATAACAGTTGTTACAGGAGACACTTGCAGTACTGTGTCATGTGCTAAAAAGGTCTGATCCAACCAAGCACCCTGTATCCTTGTGTCTTTTTGAACTTGACGTGAAATAGTGGTGCTAATTGTATATCTGGTGTGTTGGTAGACTGAAAATATGACAGTTTGGTTTGCAAATTACTATAACTAGTGATTAAATCAGCATTGGAAACTGCTAGGCCAATGCTTTGTTATGCACTTGGTCTGCATAAGAACATGAGGACTATGATGGGTCGTAAAAAAATCTGCAAATGATATTGTACAAAGCAATGCTAGTCATATCTTTTGTGTGGTGTGTGTATGATTACATACAGTTTCTAGCAGTGATCTTACTATTAGTTTCTCCAGAATAAGAAAAAAAATGAATGGGCAGATACTGGCTAAAGCATTTAGAAAAGAATTGCCCCTTGGCCATGCTTCTGTAAGTACTGGTTTTCCAGACTATTGATCCATACCTTTACTTATTTTGAGAAATCAGATTTTTATTTTTGGTGGAATACTTTCAGTGAAGTACTGCTCCATTGGAGCTGATGGTAAAATTCTCACTGGCTTCAGTGAAATCAGGATTTAAGTGTAAGCCACATACTACAGCTCTCATTTGCTTCCCTGCAACTACAATTCAACATCTGAAAACAAGACTACCTGAAGGCCCCTTGCTAAGGCTATGGAAGGGTGATTTCCGTTATAAGTAAAAAATTAGCTCACAAGGTCTTAAACTCCAGTATCTTGTTTTATACCAAGCAGTCCTATTTTGGTGTAGTCAAGAATTATGGTATGCACACATTTATAGTGTTTAGTATCTTTAATTGGCATTTCTAAAAATAGTTTCATTTGCAGTTACTTCTTTAAAATGATATGTTAAAAATATTTTATTATAACTGTACAGTTCTAATGTGATCTTCATTTCTGTGTTTGCTCTCATCACTGATGATGTTCACTATTAGCATTTGGAGATTTGGTGGTAAAAGTCTGTAAATTCTGCTCTTCTTCACTTCTGTATCAGCAGTAGGCTCACTGTACCTTCTTAAAGACCTGCTTGCACTTGACTCCACACACTCTTATTTCCTAGGAAGAGAAAACAATTTAAAAATACAACTTTTACATAGGACGCATGCATTATACGTTAAAGTGTATGTCCAGCTTAATTTGAATCCACAATTTTCTATCAAATTAGATTGTACATATTTTAGCCTATTTTTAATCCTAAAAGAAACCAGCTGGTTTGAGTTTGTTTTCTGGTGAAAGCTGGATTAAGAGAAGTTATTTTGGGATCTCAGATCTTAAAGGACCAAATATGTTCCTGGTGCATTATTCTCTACTTCCAGTGTGTGCAATTGCGTAGGTCTTTGAAATGGGCATTTTTTATTTTGGACAGATAAAGAAGTTATTTGGGGATGGATCTGAATAACCAGTTCTGAATCAGTATGTTGATGACTGGTAGTTCAAACCTACAAAACCAGAAATCAGCGGAAAGCCCACTCTAGCAACACAATGTTCATGGCTAGAAAAGGACAGGTAGTTGTGTACACAAGATTTGATCTAGGTCTATAAATCACAGCACAGCAGTGAGTTTTGACTGAACTTGACCGCACTGCGTGCCTAATGCTGTCTACTGTTCCTTTGTGTTCCATACGAGCTTTTCAAAAATCTACTTGCTAGTCGTTGGATCATCGTGAACTGTGCATAAGCAGGTGCAATGATGTTTACAGCTTGGGCACTGATTTGTGAGGCCTACAGTTGTTTACCTAATCTCACTGAAGACGCAGTTTAATCTTCTCCATTACTGAAACTACTTGTTAGACCTGAGAAGTGCACACAGTATGTGTGGGGATGTGTGGAGGTGTTGACTGGTTTTGGTGGAAGAAGAAGAAAGGGTGGAACTTCTTAAGGGACATAAAGACAAAGGTTATGTATGACCTAGCAGGGGGAATGTACTTTCTATTTCAAGGTAAGACTTTTAATAAAGCTGTCAGAATATTTTGAGGAAACAGGAGGCAGAGTTTCTGTGCTGGTTTTGGCACGACAGTTTCCTTGGAAGTTATGCATATTTTCTTATGGGGGACTTTGATAAAATGATATATTAAAAAAAACTTACACTGAGTCAATAACCTTTTTGGCATATGTTGCTAGTCCCTAGTAAGAGAAAGTGCTTCATGATGAATTGATGAAGCAAGCAGACTGATACAGTGATCTTAGTTAGGACCTGTTTTGTTCACTTCTATGTAGGTAACCTGGAAGAAGGCGTGTGTAATAAGGACTAAGAGATCTGCTGGCAGTGACAAAAACCTACAGAGCAGAAGCAATCAATACAATAGAAAAGGGCAATAAAGCTCAAAAGAAAATGGAGAATGGTCAAATAAGTCACTCACATAAAATAGAATCTAAGGAGGAAAAAGAACTACAAAGTACAGACCATAAAATGAAATGGAGAAAATAGGAGGCGAGAACTACTAAAGGATGTGGCACTACTCTCTACAGAACTGTGGAAAGAATTAAATTAACACTTGGCTCATTGTGTAAAGTTCAATAGGATCATAAAGCTATCGAAGTATCAATTTTTTAGCGGTAACTGCCCATTGTACCAAAGGACTCTCAAGAGTACAGGACCTACTAATCTTAGCTGGTCAAAAATAAGATACTAAATGGGACTCTTTTACTGTATGTTTAATGGAGAGAGTTACATTAACAAGGATTCAGAGAAATAAAGAGGACATCTTTTGAAGTTCATGAAATATAAAAAGTGATGAAATTGAAATATTGGGGACTGGTCTCTAAAATACTTGGTTACTTCCTTTGCATGAAGTAATTTTGTACTGACTGTTGTGTACATGAGAGGCAGATTGTGATAAATGGTACAAGCGCCAGTGAGTGCATGGATGCCTGCATGAGCTGGCAGGTATGATACAGCCTTCTGAAAAAGCAGCCTCAGATCAGTCAGGTTACCTTGGGGTACCTAAAGTGGCACTCGACTTCTATGTTTGAGCAACTGAATCTGAATTTATGACTTCTAAAATCAAGCTCTTGACAGGGTCAAGTATAGAAAGTGGTCTGGCCTGGAGGTCCGTGGCTAAGTTGTATGGCTAGAGCATGAATCAGAGTAAGGATAGCAGAAATCCGGGCTAAAGAAATTGGTGTTGGGGACAAACAATGGGAAGAGAGAATGACTGCGGAGCTGAGAAGGGGCAGAAACCAGGATGCTGATACAGAGAAATCCAAGAGCAACTAGTGCTATTGCTTCATATATGTGCAGATGAGTGCACGTATGTGTATGAGTGCAGGAAGGTGTAAGCTGAACTTCTAGGCCAGACATTGTATGGCTAATTGCAACCTGTTTGCCAGCAGAGAATCTGAAAGGGCTGATGCTTGGTGTCATGGCACCATGAAGCTGGGAGGCAGTGTGGAAATACTGTAGTGTGTTTGTATATAGATAGAGGGAATATGTATACACAGGAAATTCTGGAGTCTCCTTTTTATTGCTTCCCCCCTACTTTCAGTGAGCCCATGGCCTCAGCTATAAAGTGATCACTTACTTACACAGTAACTTTCTCCCTACCTGCATTATATCAAGTATGTAGTCCAGATGGTAAGACCTGTCATACACATTCCTTTCCCAAACTGGTTTCTGGGACTTCCAGTACTTCCTGAAAATTGTGTTTAGTAATAAGAGGTTTGGGGTACTTTTGCAAAGATTTCATAACTCTGCTACAGATTTGATTATTTAGAGAACATCCATTTAGACTGCTGAATGCTAATAGTACTGAACGGTGAACGGAAATGGAGGTTGGATTTTATTAAAAGCAGGAAGACTGCCTTTTACCCACACTGGTGAGAGAGTGAGGACGCTATGAAGAGCTATGTGAGAAAAGAACAGGCATCCTTTTTCAGGTCCAGTTAACTTAGAAAGGTAAAAATGATGATCTGAAAGAACATGACATTTCAAAAACTTAATTGCTGTTTTAGTTCTCTAGGCTGTAACGCAGTCTGGCCTGTAATTATTTTAGAAGAACAATGGTGTATTTTCCCTTTATGGCTTATTGTTGGATGCATAATTTCACCAGCTCCCATGCTGCGTATTTCACAGACTGCATGAAGGACATTCTGTTAAATGTCTTCCTCAGTGTAGACGTTTCAAACTGGTATGTCTGGACAGACAGTTAACACAGAAAGAGTACTGCTCTGAAATCAGGCAGTCTTTGTAAGGGACATAAAAGCATAATGGCTCCAAATGAAATTGTTGCTTTAGAAACAAGTGCTGCACCAATACATAATTATGTCAAAATAAGCCAAGATAACATAGCACACAGCCTGCTGCGTTACATCTAACCATTTTAACAGAGTGGCATTTAAAACCTGTTACATGATCTTACCAGATGCATTTCATCTCCTTCAATCCACTGGGTCCAACCACGACCTTCTTTTTCTCCATTCTGCACACAAAGAAGCTTATCTCCATCCCAAGATACGGTGGTCTAACAAAATAGACATATTCAGTGTTACTGTAGTATTCTGTGATATACTGATTAGTTTCCTTAAAGCAAAACTTCTCTCTAATATAATAAATGATTAATGTATCTCATAGGAAGAATAACTGTAGAGTGTTGTAACACTTAGGATAATTAACAAAAGAAATGAGCTTAAATAGAAAGTTGCTGCCCAACTGCCTGTCAAAACCTGGAAGGATGAGATAAAGCTGTTTAAATAAAAGAAAAAAAATCATAAAAATCATTGTGTAAGACTGCACTCCTCTCTCCCTGCTAACAAATATGGCAGCAGAAGGGATGCACAGCCTCACCCTGTATTTGCAAAAGGAGCTGAAAACTTGAGATTCAGTTTGTTTTTTCCACCATAAGAAGGATTGCCCAGCTGCTCTGCCTGAAAAACTACCCACCTACTGGCAGCTATGGATGAACAAGGGTTTTAAATCCTGAGCTGTTTTTCCCCATGTTTTAATCTGCCTTCCATCATCAGCAGCAAAGTGATAACTTTGCCAGCATCCTCCTTTGTGTAACTGTAGCTGGAGAACTACTTGAGCCAGGACTGGCAGAATAAGAGTGAGAGTAAGGTGTTGCAGGATTCAACATAGCACTTCTCTTGTGAATATTGGTGCTGTCCTGAGTAGTTCAGTAGAACTTGATTCATAAAACTACTTAAATGTATGAGGGTGCATCCTACAGCTTGTTACTCTGGTTAGTCTTTACTGACAATTTGCCTTTCACGCCTCCGAAAGATAAAGAGAAGCAATATTCTGCAAAATATTTAAAGAGGGAAGGGGTACAGCAGTGACAATTTGTGCTCCATGAGGATAGTTTAACATCAATATTAGCACATGGCTTTTAAACCAGCTTGTTTGAAGTGAATCTGAGGACTAAATATGGAATTATTGTCTACCTTGTAAAATTCTCCAGCCACTGCTTGTATGAGTAGTCAAATATGGAGAGAAGATGAATTCTGATCTATCATTAAAGGAAAACTTACTGCATCCATGCTGTGTAGTTTCTAAGAAAAGAAGTCAGCCTACATTTGTCATTCTGGGAACTAAAACCAGTTCAACATTCAAGAACTACACAGCCCTATTTATTTAATTTGTGTATGTCACAAACAATTAATTCTTAAATGATAACCATGATAGCCACTATCTTTAAATGAGTACAGCTAGCAGTCTCCACCCCTGGGAAGCTTTAGACTAAACAAGCATGGAAAATGAATCACTAGAAAGAGTGCCAGCATAGATAATCATAGGGACGGCATTGTTATTGATCCCATATAGTCTGTTTGCACCATATGGGGTCTCTGAAAGACAAACTCATGTGTCCTTGCTAAAAATCTCTCTGATTTGGAAAATGCATTCACAAATTCTTCTATTCACTCTTGTAAAATGACGTATTTAAACCAAGTAGTAGATAACATTTTTTAAAAGCCATATCCTTTTAATGTATAAAATGCTAATGCAGGAAGGAACAAAACATTTGGGTAAAGCTGTAGTTAATGTGGTCATCATAGTTTAAATCCTCTTCCATATCTGTTTTGAATCTGTAGACGTCCAGTTGGAGATAGAAGATAACAAATTGTACTAGTCAAAGTGAAAAATGTTTAATTTATAAGTTAACATATCTAAGAATTTCTGATGATTCCAAAAAATGAATGTATCAGAAAATGAGCATAATTTCTACTGATGATTTGTGGATGCGAGGGATACTGTGGAATGAAGCATTTGTATATGCAACTTTGCTTAGTAACCGCACTTATTTTTATCCATTATTAGCTCAGCATAGTTTAATCATTAGACTAGCTTAATAGTTAAATTCTGTGGGTTTATATGTGAATTCAGAGGCAATATACCATGATAAAGTAAGATCCAACTTTATTAGTTCTACTAATGTTCAAAGTCAGTTGTGGAAGTTATTAGTCTTGATAATATTCACTAGCTTAGTAGACTTGGGGGCAATTGAGAAATGTTTGTAGCAGTGCAAGGAAATGTTAACTTTTTTGGCCTCCAAGGGTGATTGAAATTGTTTCGTCTCAGAAAGCAACACACTTTTTTCTCTGTTTTTCTTATTTTTCCAATCAAGATTAGATACTGCTTTTGGCAATTTGGTGATAACCACAGAGACTTTAATACCACAGACCGTTAACCAAGCTGTTTTATCAGCCAAAATTCTCGGTTATCATCCTCTGCCTTCCCTTTGAGAAATATAAATACTGAAGAGATATGAGTAAACCATACAGTTTCTGATTTTTGTATGTGGCTATTTTGCTATGAAGGTTATAAAGGACAGAATATATTGCAGGAGAACATAATGTCCTCTTTGTTAGCAGGAACAACCACTTTATCACAGTAAGATTAATCAGTAGCATTTTTATCTTTTCTTTCTTCAGGTCAAACTGTAATGTCTCATATAATAAAAGACACAACTAATACAGAAGATGATAGAAACTTCTCTTTTAATTATGATTTAAGAAGGATTAAACAATGGAAAGTAATTGTTTAGGACAGATGACACAGGAAAATCCAATTTGAGCTGTGTCCTGTATTGTGTTTAAAAATAACACCAAGGAAAACATCCTAGAATTTTTGGTCAAACATGGCAATATATCCAACAAGATATTTAATAGCTTCTCAAGATAAAGCATTTTCATCAGGACTAAGTATCAAAGTGATATAAAAACCTCTGGTAAGCAGTCTGCAGGGGAAATTTTCATCAAATAAAGTGCTGATGCAATAAACTAATGTTGATATCACAGACAAAATCTAATGTAACTGTGAAGGGGCATTCTGTAATGTTGTAGTCACTACCTATGACCTTCTGTGTAGGAGGCATGCTGCACACTGCTAACAGGAGGGCTACAACCATGTTCAGGGTTTATCATCTCTCCATCCTTTAACTCTTTTTATCTCATCAAATCTGCATCTGGCAGTTGGTGACAGACAGATAAACTACTGAGAAAACAACAACAAACCCAACAGAAAAATTAGTGGTAGGATTCCTGGACTTTATCTCAAGATACTGTTGCTGGACAAAGGCTATACATATTTAGCCATCCTGTAGCTAGGTCAAATGATAAAGTCTTTTTCTTTTAAACCTTTCCTTCCCTTACTAACTTCAGTTCAACCCTGTAGAAGCACTCATCGTTCCTGTTTTTAGCCATGCAGCAACAGAACTCCCAAAGTTAACTCATAGGAAATGGCTGGTAGTACAATACAACTCATTTGTCAGCTGTTTGGGGCTGACAGATGCGATGTCTCATAATAGGCATCTATAGCTACAGGACTCTGCGATGTGTTCATGCCATTACAAACTTGCTCAGATTGTTACTGAAAGACATGCTGGTTGTAATGTGGGCATTCTGTACCTGACTGATAAGCTTCCTGAAGTTCACTGTAGCCAAAAGATGAGACACTTCCAGAAGCGGTATTTTGCTTTTTTGATTGTCAGCATCTCCATTGCTAGCAAGGGGCTTAGGATCTGATTCACAAATTTTAGATCAAAGGGTAAGCTGATGTCAGATAGGATCAGATGTTAACTGTTCAAATCCCTTATTTTGAATCCTTGCTCGTAAGAGCAATGAAGGAAAGCAATGACTAGAGACATGTTCCAGGGAGTAGGAAAGTAAATGTGCCAAAGCTCCAGGCTATGCAGGTGACAAAGTGATATAAAAACCTCTGGTAAGCAGTCTGCAGGGGAAATTTTCATCAAATGAAGTGCTGATGCAATAAACTAATGTTGATATCACAGACAAAATCTAATGTAACTGTGAAGGGGCATTCTGTAATGTTGTAGTCACTACCTATGACCTTCTGTGTAGGAGGTCACAATATGTGGGAGGAGGAGTAGAATCAATATTTTGGACAGTGTATAATGTTTTATTTCTTCAGAAAGGTGGATTTTTTTTTCTTACTGAAATAAAATTGTATACAAATAATATAAAAATAGGAAGACTTGTGTATATCCTATGCCAGAAAAAAAAGTACAAAACAGCACATCCAATTCACTTTGTGCAAGGATCAGAATCGATTCTAAGACATTTACTGTTTAAATTAATGTGAATAATTGATTTATCCTCTGTGTAATTTTAGCGAGATGCAATTGTACATAACACTAGTGGTTTGTCATTCAAAATTGGATTTAGTAAGTCTGGTTGTCAGGTTTTCAGCTGATTCTTTCTGATTGCACTTTTTGCATTCATAACTCTCTGAGTTTTTAGGATTCACAAAAAGCTGAAATGCTAAGCCCATCGAAAACCACCTCCCCTACAAAGCTTCTGTATGTTAGCAGTGGTTTTGTGAATAACTAGCTCAAAGCTTCTGATCAGTCTTGGGTTTCAGGCGTGAATCCAGCACTGCAAAATTTGAAGTTAATGACATCTTAAATTATATGGCAAAAGATTCTACAGATCTCATTTGATATCACTGCGCAAATGTGCTGAGCATATCACTTACAGGTAATAAGCAGTAATGCCAAAAGACTGTGCAGTGTGAAACAAGGCAGAAAAAAAGGAAGCAGCTCCTCTTTACTGAGGCACGGAGACTGAATGAACCAGAGTTTTAGAGAGCCTGAGACAGATCCAAGAGTGGACCCCTGTTCTCTGGAGACTCCGAGGGCTTGACTGGAGGACTGTTCTTCCTCACTTGTGGACAGCAGTTTGTAAAAGGTCAGAGGTATCAACAGAAAACTACATGAAGACTACCTCCTTTAAATTACCCCCCCCTTCAAAAGTCAGAGATTATTCCAATGAGGAGCTGGGGAATTTACATTACTGCACAGAGAGAGGGCACTAGATTTGAGGGAAGACTAGTATATACACACAGGCAATGACATAAAAACACCTCCCAGCAACAGTCATTCCAGAACAATGCTTGTTCCAACAAAGTATATGAGAAAATATTTACAAGCCAAAAAAGAAAAGGAGAGCATTTGAAACAAATGTAAAGAAACAAAATAGTTGAATCAGAGGGATCAAGTAAAGACATATTGCTGATCTTGCATCTTACTAGACAGGCACAATTTATTTTGAGTCTTCTCACCCTGTGGGGGATCCCTACTGAAATTCCAAGTATTGGAATGTTGTTTGTTGGTGGTTGTTTTTCTGGCAGCAAAGTCTTCATTCCACTACCTACTCTAAACTAGATTAACAGCTGTGAATTCCATTTGTGGAACAGAGAAACCCTGCTTAAATAGTTAAATAAGCTTCATAAGCCATGTGATTTTATAACAGGGCTTTATTCTGACCTTGCAGCAGTATAAATCAAATTATGTTCAGAACAACTGAACTTCATTGCATTTTTCCTGAATACAAAGTAGAGAGGAATCAGTCTTGCATTAGGCATGTTTGTTATTTAAAACAGAGCCATGATCAGTTTCAGACAACTTACCTCCTTTCACTAGGACACAGCACATGTAACTAGCACTGGTTTGTGTGACAGAAGGATTGGTTTGGTGCCTATGAACAATCCTTATGTGGCTGCCTTAAATGTTAAATGACTATATTTTCAGGAAGATACTTCATATGGTAAGAGATATGATGGATCTGATGAGTGAATTCTACAACTCCCAAATCCCTCTCACCCTATCCCACCCCAGCAAGTCTTAACTATGACTAAAAGTTATATTAGTTCCAATGATGGAACCCTAAACACCCGTTTGATAACTTATCCATGGTTATAGTCTGCTTGTATTCTGTTTTGGTTAACTAAATGGTTAATATGTACGATTTCCCACCTTCAGTTTCAAATTCTTGCTGTTTTATCTGTTTATCAGTCCCCAGTCATCGTCATTTCCTTTCCTGCTTCAATGTAAGAAGAAAATTACTATGCCAAAGAGCGCAAGTCTCTGAATTACTGAAGCATCCTTCACTTGCTTAGCCAAATATTCAATTCTAATGCAACTTACGCTGTTTTCAGTTATCCAAGAAGTTCTGCTATTCTGTATTTAGAACATAGACTCTTCCTTGATTTTTTAAACAGATCACTTGCCCTTAGTCTCTGCCAAAAGATAGATTCATTCTGGATAGCGTGAGCTAAAGCAATTCAGTCTCATTCAAATGCTTGAACAGCAGAGAAAAATGATAATGCAAAAACTTTCTCTGACTTTAGCAGCAAAATGATTAGAAAAGTAAAAATTTTAGGGAAGTAATTTTTGCATCTGAGCTATCCCATTCTCAATCTGCTTTGATTCATTGGGTGCAAAGACTTGAAACATGAAACTTCAGCCTTTGTTTCAGCCTTCAAGTTTTTTCAGTTCACTTTTTTTATAAACTTTTGACTGATGTACTACGCAAATACACTGTGAAGGTACATAAGGCTAACTTTTCTGCCTAGTGTCAGATCCTGCCCTGTTCTTATGTGTACTGGTACATATTTCACATTGCAGATGTTTCCTCAGCTTCACTGTTTATTACTGATGGTTAAAAAGGAAGGCAAGATTATCTGGTGATGAATGAGACATACTTTCAGACATGGTTTTTAATTAATTCTTGTTTCAAGAAGGTCTTGCCTCTTTCATGCACGGTAGATTTTTTCCACAGTAAAGTTTATGTGCATGAAACAGGGTTTTATACTTAGTGCAATACCTGAGACACTCACTAAATTAATCACAACTAGAGATTACAGAATTTATCTTTAAAATTGAGGAAATTTCATGATGAGACTGGAGCTTCACTGAGAATGAAGACAGCAGGATCAAATACTCAGTTCAGGAAATACCAAAGCCATAGTTATCCATTTAACTTTAAATTTCTGTCTTTGTACACTGTTGATATGTTACCAATTCAAACCATGAACAAACTCTTCAAAGTAGTAGAAGCTTTATCACATGGTCCAATTCAAACTTCATATCATATGAGAAATAATGTAATACAATATTAATGTTCTAAACCTCTTTCTACACCATCTAATGTGCACCTTCAAACATCTGCAAAGAATAAAAGATGCTCCTGAATATGTAAACGTTCATTTTACCTTTGTAGTTCAAACTGCCAAGTTTTTAACAACCCTAAATGTTAAGCATGAATAAACTTGCAGAAACACATCTTTCACGAAATTGCCAAACAAACAGAGAAACTCTTACTTTTATCTAGGAGATAAAATCCCTGGGGAAAAGCTCCATGAGAAGCATGACAGCATTATGGAGCTAAGAGAATGCAGATGTCTTGTCTGCATTTCTTAAGAGACCAGGCTGTGCTCTGTGCTTGCACTGTGATTAGCAACCTCTCCTGTGTCCACACATCGGTTTGGTCAACTATCCTGATGTTTGGTTTTACAGAGCAGAGAAATTGCATCTTCAACTAAACTAGCAGGGCTTTTGAGTTTCTTGAGGTTCCAAAGTAGCAAATTTTCACTTCCCAACAGAAAAAAAATCTTAAAGGAACTGATGTCATCAACTGCTGTTACGTATATCCCTTAAGAAAACAGAATCACCTAAAAACACATTGCATACAAGAAAGTGACAGTTAAAGGTCAAAAAAAGGACAAAGCTCAATTAACTCACTGTTCCAGAAAATTCAGACAGGCTTCCAGGAGTGACCAACTATAAAAATGAAAAATTCCTAACTGAAATGAATGAGGGGGCCTATACTATCACAGGAGTATCAATTCCTACTGTCAAACCTTCAACTTACTTCTAAAATAAGTATCAGCAAAACTTTTTAGCCTTTACTAATCAGAGACAGAATCAATTTGGAATTATTGTAGTTACGCTCTACCCTGACTGACTCAAAGACGTATTTTACAACTGAAAGGTGAACACAATTTCAGTGAATTATACACAAGATCTAACCTGTTCACCGTGCGAATATAATTTTTACTGCTATGTTAACTCTAGTTAGATGATATATTCTTCATTAAAAGAAAAATTGAGCTATGCCTATTGGATGAATTACTTCTAAGGTTATTTTTGCTAGTCTCCTGATGATTGCTCTGCTATATAGATTAATGTTTAATGTGTAATTTGTCTTATCCATGTTATCCATGTTACTTTGTACTTCTCATACATACATTGAGCTACTTGGATAAAACTTGCCCAGTGGTCTGCTCAATCCACAATATAAATAACTGATTCACAATCTCTCCCATTACACAGGTTGACTATTAATGATTAAGCCATTTATGGCATTCAGTTTCACAAGCTGTAGATGAGAAAAGGAAACACCGAGAATGATATTCAACCTTTGTTTTTATGGTGGTTTTCTTCATAACACCACTCAGGGAGTGGTCCAGTATGTCTTGTATCGCCTCCATGGCCCTTCTCTCACAAGACTGTTCCTGGACTGTTGGAGTTCTTTTGTTGCGTAACAACTGCAAGTTTTGCCTGACATTATGGTTATCAGATTTGGGCTGAAGTGGCTTCAGAAAGACAGCTTCGTGTACTGTTTTGCCTTTGAGAAAACTGAGGTCTCACGTAGAAAATAAATCTTTAATAAGAAAATTGAACATAATGATACATTGCTACAAGGCAAATCAGCTGCAGTTGGTATCCGTTGGAGGCTGTAAAGGGACATGGAGGATTTCTGAAAGTTTTTGTGGAGTTACGTGCCTAAGTCATTCTTAACAAAACAAACAGTCAGGGTTAGTGACTACCCCTTGGGTTTTTTTGGAAAAGGCAAGAAGATGCTGGTACCTTCTGCTTCCAAGGCCGAGTAAGCATTTTGCACTAAACAGCCAACAGATCAAATGTTTAAGCAACCCTTGGAAGTAGGGTGAACTAGGTTCCACTCCAAATCAAATAGCTGTTGTAGTGACTAGAATAATCTTTCTCTAATTTCTTCTTTCTGGTTCAACATTTTGAATTCTTCCCCATCATTCAATTTAGCAAAATAGGGTAGAGAATTTTGGCCTGTTACAAATAAAGAAATATTTAGGGTATTTGTCAGGAAATTAAAAGTTGTGTGTTAAATTATTAAGTATTTCAAAAGCAGGACTAGGCAAGGGCCACACTTCCATGTCTTCTGAATCGGATTTTTCAGCACAGTGGTTGTCTGACACATTTGTAAGAACTGACTGCAGGTACATGCTAGACAGCCTCAGAGCACAATTACTTCTTTCCGCCATGTAGAGGATGTTTTAGTCCTCCTTTAGATGGAGTTTAATAGTATTTAAATACAGATAATGCTTAGATGGAGACAGTTGTGTACACACACAAACCACTACTTCACTGACTCAAACATTAAGGACATTTTTAGTGCTTGAGCAGATGTTTTGAACATTGCTATCTTTGATAGTAATTTAGCCACCTAAGTCTAAGTCTTTCTTTGGGCTCATAACTGTTCAGTGGATCTGGACCTCATTATCCTCATTAAGAGCCTTTCAGCAGTCAAAAGTGCATTATGCCATTGGGGCACTTTCCTATACACAAATACACATTGCTTCTCCCTTCTGTGAATTTTGTATTCTGAACTCTATCATGCTTCTACCCTCTGTAACAAGGAGTACAGAAGGATTAGTTGAGGCACTCGCTAGCTAGCCATTCTTTTTTTCTGATCTTCATGATCTTTCCCTTTCCTGCCATCACCAGAGCAAAAGCAAATTTGCATATCCTAGTGTTAGAGAACAATATCGGTTCTAAATGGCACTATCTTTCTAAGAATGGAAACCTATTAATTCTCTTTTATGTGATTTCTCCTCTATAGTCCCTCCTGAGATAATTTTCTTTTGCTTATCAGCTTCTTCACTGTAAGATATTGCAGGTGTCATGCTTTCAAACTAACAGGAAAGAACTTGGTATTCTCAAGTTTTTCCCCTCTTAATTGGTATTTATTAGTCATAAGTTAGAAAATATTGTCTTTCTGGCAAGCAAAAAGAGCTCATAAGGCAGAGTCCTCAGTGTTTGCTTATTGATTGCAATAGGATTTGTTCCAGTAGGCTAATTAACGCGTCTGCTCTAATAAATACACCCAGGAAGGAAGGAGCACAGGAACAAGAACAAGAAAGAAAAGCTGCAATTTCTAAGCACTTGGCCATTCTTACACATGGGGAATAGTGCCTGATCCTGCAATCAGTGGATTTCCTTTACTGTAAAACATTACTCAGTAAAGAGATTCTGAAAGTCTGAACCTAAATGTCTTTTTGACTGACAAATATCCCAGTATAATTGAGTAACGTTTCACTGAAGTTACTGTTCATTCATTGATAAAATTAGCATTCCTTTAATGTAAAGACACGTTAAAAACTGTGTGCGCATCTCGGCAAACAGAAGTACAGAAACAATTTTAGGAATAGCCAAATAAAATGGTTAACAGATGTGGTCTGTGAAAGGCCTCAGATTATTAATATTCTTTTTTTTTTTTGTCGGTTGTTACAGTTCTAATTCTTACCATGCATTTGCGATCATCCACCCCAGCTAAATCCTCCTCAAACTCCTTTCCTACATCAAATTCCATGATGTAATTTCTAAAAGTGCTTAGCGTTTTAATGATCATATGATCCCCATTCTGAAGGATTTCTTTGTCAGGTTTTAGCAAGTTTGCTATTTTTCTTACAGCAACATTTACATCTGAAAAAGAAAAAGAATTATTTTAATCCAGAAAAGCCTACCACAAAAAGAAGCTTGTAGCTTTTGGCAGAACTAAAACGAACAAAGATAAATAAATGTCCAGATCTTTCACACCAGCTTTCTCATCAGGAAAAAGTCCATAACCTAATTCTTTTAACTTAAATAAGTTCATGTTTTGATTTTCTGATTATGTGGAATCCTAAAAAATACAGTTTGTATTTGACAGTTAATAAGGCCTTCAATATTTCTATAGAAATACTAGCACTTTACATCAAATGCAAACACACAAAATTGCATTAAGTACATTACCGTCTCTTTATTACACATAAAAATTTTACTCTTTTTCAAATTATGGTTGTTTTTTTAAGTTTGAAATCTGCCACTTACCTCTTCAAGCTATGTAGTTTAATGTCTGTTAGTGTAAGCTTCAAGATGGTAAAAAGTACAGGCTGCTTAAGACAGAACAATTTTGCATAAGGCAATTCTTAAAGTGCATTCCTGAAAAAAATGTTTCTCACAAAAAATGATTTATGACTGTACAAGAAAAAATAGATTCATGTAAAGACTAAGAGAGATTGCATTTATTGATTATTTATTAAAGAAACATGAAGGGAACCTTACCCAGTGCTTTCAGATACTCCTCAAAGTTGTCATTGCTGACCATTTTCCAGTAACCATTGAAATCTGCAGGCATCCCTACTTTAGGTAATTGTCAAAATCAAAGTCTCAGAACAGTGTGTTGATTCTGCACCACACAGCTCACTGTCTTTCTTTGTGGCGAGTTTGAACTCTGGTTTCTTTTAGCCCTTTTTTAGACCATGTAGCTATGCAAGTCCTTCTAATCTGATTATTGTTGAAGTGTTGCCTTTAAATCCTTCCACAAGGCTGAACCTCCGAGATTTCTAATGACAGCAGGATGACTTGATTTAAACAGAATGAAACACTCACCTTCCATATAACTTCTGTAAGGGTACTGATTATCTGGAGATCCATTTTAACCATATTACTCTTCATTTTTCATGCCACTCAGAAAGAAAACCTTTTAAATAGCTTTAGTTTAGGATATTAGCCAAAGCTATACAAGTGCTTATATTGTGTGATTTTTGAGGAGAATCCTTCTTCCTTGAATATGTTCCAGGTACTTTATGCCGCCTTCTTTTCAGAAAACGATCATACAGACTCTTTCAGTGAAAGCAATTTGTGTCTGGCATTACTTTAACTTGTTCCGCAAGCTCCTTAGTTCTAGAGAACTACCAGTGGAAGCTGTTTGGCCAACTGAGGGCTCAAAAAGGGCCAGTTAGGTAGAACCTTGTATTAAGAAGCAGAGGTTAATGCTGTATATTGATAAATGCTACATCACTACTGAATGCGTGTTTTCAGTTAATTTAAGCAACATCGAAACACACAGGTAGCACTTCATAGAGATTCTATATTATTTGAAGCTGTCTCCTGTCAAAAATGCGATAGACTGAATCAGCAGAATAGGCAACGAACATATAAGAGAATGGATTTTTTCGACTAACATTTCTGGCTCAAATACTGAGACAGCCTCTTAGCTATTTTCATTTATTTTCCACTGTGTATTTTCAAATGGTACAGCTGAAGTTCCTCTTGGATATGTTATCTACTCCAGGGCTTTGGCAATTACTTACTCTTATAGAAGACTCTGGATCAGAGAAGCAAAGAAACCCACTTTAAATCTGGGGATGAGGGCTGTCTATCATTTGTGAATCTGGAGGCTTAAAAGTGACATGAATGGTGCATGCATTTTTAAGTGCTGGCATGAAAGAAAGATTTATTTCCATCTCTTGTCCAAATTGCCAAGAGACAAAAAGTTATTCAGGGTCCAAAGAAGTCAAAGTTTAGCAGTTATATATATTTCAATATATATATATGTAAAGAAAAGTTATGGTTCATTTTATTTTGCTGCTTCAGAACAGTAAGGCATCTTCATGCTAAAACTGTCTGTAGGATTACAGAATTACAGTTCAGGAAAGTACTATGTTTGACCCTTAAGTATTACTGGAGATTAATATTTACTGTTAAGATCTTATTTAATTTATTTTCACAAGGAAGCTGTTCTTTATATATTTTAAGCTATGCAGCTGAGCATCCTGATTTGCTTAAGCACTACCACACACAAAACCATGAATTTAAACCAACACATGAATTCAAGAAATTTTGGACTGATGTACTTTCCCTTCATTAACGAGAAACAACTTTCTCAAGAACTTTACATGAAAAAACCCCAGGTCTGTCCACTTCGCACACTACAGACATCAGTCATTTAGAGGGTTTAATGTTGTGTTATGCAACTTAAGAGGCTGAAGCAAGTCACCTTCATTCTTCCGCTCACTCTCTTCTGTGTAGATATTATGGTGTGCAATGTAGGATATAACAGAATCTGGTATGAGATATTTTACACTTAATCCTCTGCATAAGGCATAGCGTATCTGTGTTGCACTGATTTCATTCTGAATCCATTCTTTCACCAGAAAGATATTGTGCTGAAATTTAGTTAAAAGGTCTGATTCATTGATATACCGAGCAGGATCAGAGCCAGCACGGCTAACACAGACCAAACCAAACTTTTCCACTATTTCTTTGATGTGTTCTTCCTTCCAGAGATTGGGTGTATTAATTGTCTGTAGAAAATCAGCCCCACAGAGCAGCTTTAATTCTGGTAGAGCTAGAAAGACAAAAGGAAATGAGAGATTTATGTATTTGCTTGGTTTTCTAGAAAGTTTATACTTAAAATTGGTTTAAACTCATAACTTTTTTTTTTTTTTTTTATCATTTACCTTTACTCCAGTTTTCTTTCAAAAGGTTGCAAGAAAAATTCAACTTGGATTTTATGTGTCTGGTCACAATTACTTTATCACCTACTTCATCATCACTCACAGCATATCAAATATTATCTGTACAATGTTAAAGGAGAATTATTCCTCCACTCAAGCAAGCCAAAAATGGGAAGAAGCAAATGAAGAAGAGAATTATTTCAGCACAAAGACTAGACTGGATTGAACCTTGCTACTACACCCCAGCCTGCCCTGCTGGCTTTGCTCAGGTACTGTGGGACCAACCCCAGCCAGCGGGGCCCTTGCCTGCCACTGTGTTACCGCATATGGCTCCCCATCCCTTCGGGAGCGGCTGCCCTACTGCGCTCTGGCCCACAGACGCAATGTTCGCATACTGTCACATTAGCCAGAGAACAACCTAGAATTTCGCCTGGGTTTGTGCACCTACATCATCTAAAACATGACGGACTGTATCTCATCTAACTAACCTTACTGGTACGATAAGCTAGTTAGTTGACCTACTAAGTTTTATTTTATCTTTAGAGAAATTTGAACCAGCAGAATATTATACAGGTAATATTTTGTGTCATGTGGCCATGGTATTTTCGTTCTAGTACAAAGAGGTCTAAAGCCAAATTTGCTGTACCTTGAATAATGACCAAGAATGATCTTCACTAGTACAATTTTTTTTTGTTTTCTCTCCATTTCTTATTTGCTGCCCACCGCCTGAGCCCCAGTACAGTACTATCTCTTTCCTCAAAGTCTGGTCTACAGCACTCATCGTTAGGTATTTTCACAGCTGTGCATTCATGTGAAATGAAGAGGAAGGATGGAGGTATTGTCTCCATTTTACGTTTATTTGTGGTTGCAGACAGTTAGCACATCTGCAAGTCTTATACAAACACCTTAAATCAGTGATTTGAAAAATAAGGAACATACCAGTGATGATGCATGAAAAGCATACCTTAAGTGCCTTAAGATACACTCAGTTTTGCAGACGTTTACTATATACCATGGAGTTAACTACAGCAAGTATTTCTTCTCTTCTTACACCCCTCACTACACACCTTCCGACCCTACAACAAAGGTGGCGGGGTACTGCACTGCACCTTCCTGTGCTCTGAATGCAGCATTACTATAGAAGGAGGACTGTATAGGACAAGGCTATCTTGAAACATTCATGCCTGACAGAATCACCATAGACTGTCCACATACTTAAAAATATAATTCTGGTTTTTTTAGGGTTTATAATTAGTGTATTTGGTAGGAATGTGAAATTCTTGTAACAGCCCCCTCCCCCACAAACCACCCAGTAATTTTTATTTTGATACCCACATCTGCAAGGTTGGAACCTTTAGATTCAGTGCTCTCATCTCTGACACTTGAGCTAGTACAGAAGTACCTGCAAAAGTTGTCTGTGATTCCTGTGTGGACCAGGACTTGAAGAGTACGAAACCCTAAAAGAATGCCCCAGATACTTCTGACAGCTGATGAACGATGAGACACCAAGAACCTTAGGATTCACACAACCCTGGAAGCTCTATCATGATAAAGCTGATCTTTTCTGCTTCATCCCTTCCAAGCTGTCCTCTGCCCATCTATTTCCTCATGCCAGTTCCAATCTTGTCCTTCCATTCAGAGATTCTGCTTTTCCTTTCCAGTTCCCTGTCCTCAGTTCCATGTTTAGACTGTTTCCAGTCCCCTGCTTTCCAGAGCTTTACCTGGGTTTTATGTTACAGCTTGCTTTTTACTTAACAGCAACCTCCGCAATAAAACAGTACTCTGTCCCAAGCTGTATTAGAAAAAATATTACACCAGAGCTTTTATAGTGTTGATGGGTTTTCTCTGAATGTGCATGCATTGCAGTTCTAGGTTACTAGAAGCTAAATTAACAGATTGTAGGCTTCACAAAAAGGCTGTTAGTTTACAAATAGATCTCTGCATATCCCCACATCTTCTGCGCCAGTGACAAAAATATGTCTTTGGCCTTTTAAGAGCACTTTGCTAAATGATGATCTGCAGCTTCCACAATAGATAATGGTATAAAACGCAAATGGCTGCTGCAATGCTCCATTTTTTGATAAGTACAATAGCCTTTATTTCAGGCCACGGTGTGTCTGGATTAGGGAAATTTTTGCATCCAATGATCATAGAATCATAGAATCATTAAGGTTGGAAAAGACCTCTAAGATCATCGAGTCCAGCCGTCAACCCAGCACCCCCATGCCCACTAAACCATGTCCCTGAGCGCCGCATCTACACGTCCTTTAAATATTTCCAGGGATGGTGACTCAACCACTTCCCTGGGCAGCCTGTTCCAATGTTGGTGGACAGAAATGAATTGCAATTCTTTGAAGTGTTGTTCAGGGAAAAAGGAGAGGGTAAGCTAAAGAAGAAATAACTATTAACACAAAGGAAGTAGCTGGATTTAAGGTCTAATTAAGGGAGACTGCTGTTGGAATATGCCAGGGAAAAGCATTCAAGAAGTGACAACAAAGTTGTTCACGTAAGGCAACTGAGAGACTTGAAGTGCAGGGGTTTCAATTAAAAATGAAATGAAGGCAATCAACCATCTCTTGTAAGTAGGACAAGAAATATTGCACGTGAAGCAAGGAGGGATGGCAAATCCATGGGCACTGAAAAACAGAGAAAAAGAACTCCGTAGTCTTGTCGTTTTCATCTTCGTCCTGAATGACTGGCACCAATAAGCTATTCTAAGTTTATTAAAACAGCAATCATTTGTCTATACCTGTCCTCAGTGAAGCTTTTTATTTGCAATATATATTAAAGTGACCTGATTATTTCATGTAGAACAAAATCATGAGGTTCAGCACCATGCAAAGAAGTCTTACAGTTTAACAGGCATACGTTTAGTAGAAAAATAGCGTATTATGGAATTTTGCCACTGCTAAATTCAGCCATCAAGCTGATCTTTGTGAAAGCTTCCATTAGGTGACTGGGCCTTTCTACAGACTTCACAGAAAACCCCAATTCAAGAGATTTCATTGTTGGGAGGGGTTTTTTGGGGGCGGTGGGGGGGGGGTAACAGTTGCCTGCCATTAGAAAGTTTGTGCTAACCAACATTTATTTATGAGAAAGGGGAGGAACTCTATTCTGCTCTGGAGTTCTCAGCAGCTCTTGATAATTCCCCATGCCCCATGCCATACCATGCTAGTGACCAAAGGAAGTGGGAAAAAACCATTCCGCTCCTTCTTGGCAGGCCACGTGTTTAATATAGCCAAATCCGTATCACTGCCCAGTCAGTCAAAGCACTGAAGGCAGAAAAAGAAAGTAACAATAGGATGCTAGCCTTTCTCTGTTCAAACTAACAGATTGTTTTTTGTTGTTAGTATCACTGCCCAGTAAGTCAAAGCACTGAAGGCAGAAAAAGAAAGTAACAATAGGATGCTAGCCTTTCTCTGTTCAAACTAACAGATTGTTTTTTGTGGATATTGCCAGATAGAATTAAAAAAAAAAAAAAAAAAATCAAAAAAATCCAGCCACTATGTACTAGACAGAGAAACCTATTTCTTGCCTGTCGTCCTTCTCACCAGTTTTTGCTATGCCTTTTGTTTTTGACTGTAGAGGAATCCTGTGATGATGACTGATGACTTCTAAACTGAGAATCTTTATTGGGAAAGAAAGACTAATTTTAACAGTTGTTTTCTTGACCATTTTTACATAAAATGCTATAGAGCTTGAAATAACTACAGAAAATAATAGCCAAAGGAATTTTTTGTAATGGAAAATTAAAATAGTCTTTACTACTTTCACACTAATTTTCCTTAGTGTGGCAATATGGAATAATCTGACTTGTCATTTGCCAACAATCATTAACCCCATCAGACACAAGATTCCACTGCAGTCCAAATACCTTGAGACTTTTTTTCCTCTACCATCTATAGATACAATTCATCTTTTGGAAACTTTTGTGTAACCATGAACAACTTAAATGTATTCATGTCCAAGAAGTGCTGTAATACTACAGGAAAAATGTAATGTATCAAAAATCTAGCAGCATCCTAGCAAGTTGTAAGGCTAGGGAATATGGTAAAATAGGAAACCCAAAACTGACAGTGTTTCCAGAACCTGTCACACTTCTAAAGTCAACAGAAGCTTTTCTGTCCAGAAATGCAGTAAACACCAATGCGTCAGCATCACTGGTGTGGTATCCATATACTTCGTCCATTGTCTAACACTAGAATTACAATTCTAAGTAATCCCTGTATTTTTTTATATTTTTTATTCATATATTCTATGCTTTGCAAAACCAGCAGGGCCACAACATACATCTCTGACACAGCTAAAGAGATGCTTATAAAACCAAGAGTTAGTACAACTCCAAAGTAAGTCTCCTGTCTATGTGGGAGTTACTACAAAATAACTGCACCAGCAGTCATGCTGGCATTTGGCATGGCTTGGTTTCAGCAGGCAGCTCCAACCCTCAAAACTTAGCAGCTCCTACGTTCAACTTTTTCATCAGTCTAGTCTGGTAAAGCTGTATTATTTTTAATGCTAAACAAAGAGTTGTGTTTACAGTTATGAACCAACCTGAGCGCTGGTAAGAAAGGGAATCCTCTGTAGATCTTTCTATGGGCCGCTTCTTTTTCATGAATTCCTTCTTGGACTGGAGCAAGCCGAGTGATTCACTGTAATGGTGCCTGCATTTAAAATAAAAGCTTCTGTGTGAGGTAATCCTCTCAGAGATGCACAAAACGATTACCTGGCACTTTCAGATTCAAGAACACAGTCTGCTTTTATGCATTTTGGATTTGAATACAATTTGTTAAGAATTTAGCATATTAATTCTAGCATGAGATTATTATCAATGTAGTTAACATTTTGCAGAATTCACAAGCAATCTCCGTAATGGCACTCTGGTTTTCAATTCCTTTTTGAAATTCTACCATTATGGCAATTTTGGTAGCAACATTACATTTAAAACATTGTGGTGGTTTTTGCTTGAAACAGGATTAAATCACACTTCAGTTACTAGATTTAATTTCTTGGTTAAATACAACCCCTCATGGTGATGTTTCTATAATGTGTGCTCAGTTTTCAGGAGGAGACATTCTTGTTCTCACCCTCTTCTCCACAAAAACATGTTACCTGAGTTTCCACCTTGTGGTTTTCCCTTTCATTTTAAATAAAAGAATCGCAAGCCTGAGAAATGCAAAATATACAGTTCTCATAAGATTTTTGACATCTGCGATGCTTCTAATTTTAGTGAGTTCAGATCCATGAAGGCAGGCAAGGATCCTTTTGTCAGTTTTTCCAGGTTTCTATTACTTTATTCTTTTGCTGCTCCTGATCACTGGTGCCCCACTGCAATACTAGTACTATTACCTCGTGGTAGTGGTCCCTTCTTTGATCACAAAGGCAAGTGCCAATCTTTGATCCAAACACCTAAACTCCCTTCCTTCCAAATCAGCATGGCCTTGCCTGTTTAGAATAGTCCCTGACTTGCACCATCCTAAGCCATGCTTAGGCATTGCTCATATGGGCACGAGCCAAAATCATTTCAGGAAACAAGCTCACGGTTAAACCGGGCAGGCAGGCACAGACTCAAGCCAGTGTTCCATCTCTGTCTAGCACATATATAGCCAAAGTGACCATCGGGTCTTATATTACTGTCTCAAAGGAAAGATCATGAGTTACAAGGTACAGTCTGAATTCAGTACATGTACAAAGCCGTAGATAACCCTCTGAATGTCTGGCCTAAGGAATGAATTTATAGTTTAGTGATTTAAATGTACGCTCTTCAAATCATGCAAATACTTTTAGCCACAGGAATAAGTTGCACAAGTGTCAAGAACCTATACCTAGACAGGCTGCATAACTATCTCCAGTAATTTTTGATGCTCAGCCATTGGCTAAAGAAACTGCATAGACAAGAGGTGAGGGACATATGGTAGTAGAGAGAAGGTAGCAATAGCTTGGCCTGTGCCTTCCTTCCTTTCTATTTTTAATCCTGGCTTCTTGTAAACAGGCTGATGCTATGTATAGTCAAGTACTCCAACTTTGTATCATGAACTGACATTCTTGGGCCAGGATTCAAAAATAAGAACTCTTGGCAAAGAGCTCACTGCAGGACTAACATTACAAGTACTGCAAAATCTTAACTGCCAAAAGGTCTGTTCAGAAGGCAGGCTTACGTCATTTTAAAGACACACCAAAAAGGACAAACCAATCTGTCAGTTTATCAAGCATTTTCTGAACTGTATATGAAGCTTTGAATAACTATATAATTAAATCACAAGTGCAATTCAACAAAAAGTTGGGTGAGATAGATCTTTGCCAATTCTAAATTAATTCATAGTATATCTGCACCACAATCAAAGCTACATTACAAGAGGAATGAATGTAGTTCTTTGATTACTGACAATACTGTTTTCTTGTCTAGGAAGAATATTCAGGAACAGCAGCTAAGTGGGAAATAGCTCTATCATGTTCCCTCCTCCCCTCTAAAAAAAGCCTTGGGATAGTCTCCAGAATTTCCATACTCACTTAACGTAACAGGCAACTAACAGCACCACCACAAGTGGCATATGAGCTTTGCTGCTTAAAATTCTTTTATATCATAACTATTTGGGAGCCTCTGCAAAATCCACAGATTTTGATGAAATATCACATTTTCATTGCACTCAGGTAAAACAAGTACTGTAGGAAAAGGCCATTTATGTGTCTCAGGACACAATGTTCTACTGCAGTTAAGTGTACAATTCAAAATACTGATAAGAAGAGACATTTAGGTACAATAATGTTTTTTGCCTTTGCCTTGCAATAGCAAAATCTCTTTCTATTGGTACTGAAGTTTCCTACCTGAGGGAGCTTATAATGAAGGTAGCAATTGGTTCTTGGTTCTTTGACCAGGGGAGAATCTATAGATTAACCTTCAACACTTGTGAAGAAGCACAACTCCATAATAAACCATTGCCTGTTCATACTTGGTAAGGACCTAGCCCTAAAGTCACCTCTTTTTTTTTTTTAATATTCACGTGTGACAGTTAGAATACAATATAAAGTCAAAATACGTACATGTGCTATTTTATCAGGATGCTGCTTCCCCATTCAAGGGTCAGGGTTCAGCATTAGATTATGGCACTAGTTCAGCTCATTAATATAGGTCATCATTTGGGAAAAATTATTTAAGCTCATCTCTCTCCTGAATAGGCATCCATTTCAACATTTTGTGAATTTATTTATAAAACTAGAGGTTCACTTTCTAGGCAGACAGGCAGTTTGGCTGTTCATACTACATTGATACCACTTTCCCTGAGCAGAAAATTATACATACCTCTTATCCTAAAGGACTCTGAATTGGATTTACAATTTACAAACCTAATCTTGCAAATAGTACTCACTTCAGTTGGAGCTGTGCAAGATCAAAGCCTTTGTAAGTAAGATCACCTGATCTCTAAGATTTGTGGCTGCTTCTCTGGAGGAAAACAGTTTTACGAAACTGAAGTTTAGGAGCAAAATCCCATACCCAACCAATACTGCAGGACAGACCTTTTGGTGACTTCTCACATTGGAATGTACAGTTGTGATTAGAGAAAAGGATAGAGAAGTTTTCTGCAAAGACAGGGTAGATTGCCTAGTCTTCCTCCTGCCCCGATCCTATTCTGCTGGCTGGAGGGAAGGGCCAAAAGAAGCAACTGGATGTCTGTGTTCACTCAGTGAAGCAAATAAAAGCAGAACTAAAAGGCTCCACTAGTTGTTTTATAAGTATGCAGGGTATTCTTATGTATGCTTTTGCAAAGTAACAGGTCTGTTTTTTAATTGCTTTTACATAGAGCCATAAGAGCTTTCTGGGCAGTTGTTGGAAGGCACATTTTAGAGCCTTAAGCTATGCAAACAACTCTTTCCAGTTAGAAAGTAATCTAGAAAATGTGGATAGAAATGAAGAATCATTGATAGTTCTTAAAGCATACTTGCTTTCTTGAAAGACATCCATGAAGTCTTTCACTTAACAGTATCTGTTGACTTCTGTAGCATCTACATTTCCAAAAAGTGGCTAGCACAAGAAGTTCGTTTTCATACCTTGCCCCATAGTGCATTTATTACCAAGACCAACCATATGGATAAAAGGCACGTTTCAAGGTCCTTACATCAAATTAACAGGTTTTGGACAAACTGTTTAATTTTTCCTTCCAGCACAAAACCACAGCAAACTCAGTGATTTTCAAGAAAATATCAGCAGTTACGGGCTTGGGTTTAACTTGCCATTAGAGTTAGTAAGAAAACTTTTCAAGGATGTGTGAATAGATAAACCTGCAGGCATAATAATGCCAACATAGCTAATCTGGAATAGGGATGCTCCTGAAGAACAGGTTTGTTTGTAAACTCCCTTGCTTTCCAGTTAAGATGTCTATATTACAAGATAAATAACATGAGAGCCAAGAACTTTTCTGCAGAACTCTTTCAGTGACTATAATTTTTGCAAGACCCTTTCTTGACAGAGGCTTTCCACATGCATCTAACTACTTAAACGGCACAAGTGCAGTACTGTAGAGTATTGCATAGGTCTGGGGAAAGCCTGTCTGCTTTGCTCTAGCAAAGGAAAGACTCCAGATGGGGAATACTGACTACACAGCCTTTCTGAAGGAAAGTGATGTGAATTTTCATTGCTCACAGATATAATACTTTATCTCGTAGCAGGTGATGCCATAAACAGACATGTTCTGCTTTGCTTGGGTGTTTTACAGGAGCGAGTTCTGTGCATTGACCTGGTAGCCTGACAGATTTTTGGCAATCAGTAACTTCATAAATGAAAAAAAACGTAATTACCTTAATACTTTTACTGTCTCTGTCCAAGTCTCCTGTTCACTCTCCCATGGATCAACTCGAATCCAGTCAGATGTCTCCAGCGCTAGTTTAGCCATTGCTATCCGGTGCCTTGCTGACACCAAACCTTTCTTTCTGTAGTCATCATTAACAGGAGACATTATGCCTTCAATCACCTGATACCTTCCTTTTGAAAAACAGAAAAGAAAAAAAGAGAAAAAGAAAAATAAGTCATCTTCACAGAATCTTGAAAATTTAGGGTGGACAGGACCTTGGGAGCTCATCTAGTCCAACCTCTTCAATGCATAGTTAACTTCAAAGTTATAAGAGGCTATGAACAACTTGATCCAGGTGTATTTTTAATACAGAAACAGCAATTTAAAAAATTAAAAAGCAGCCTTCTTGTTCCTCTGTGAACTGCTAACAATTACTATCTATATGTTTATCCTATTAGATTATTCAAAAAGGAAAGCTGGATGAACATACAATTTTCAAGCAAGTAGAGATGTTTATAATTTATGATGCAAACTATCAAAATTGCTAGATATAATTAATTTTTATATTCCAATGAGTACAGCTTTTATATAGCCAGAGCAATGGATGACTTAACTGACCATTGCTTTGTTCTTCAGCATCTGATGCTTGTTATTTATCAAAATCATTATGCCTTTTCATTGTGTTAAAGCAAGAATTATAGCATATTACTGCAGATGTGATTAATGTGATTTAGACAAATCAGAAGATTCAAGAACAAAGATGGGGCTAATGGAGTCTAAAATGAGACTTACAGCACTATGGTCCAAACATCAGCTTAGCAGCCATTAAAGACCCTTTCTATCTGGCTGATCATGTTAATTAAATTTGAAAATATGCCCATATTTTTCTATTCTGGTAACATAATGTAATCATTAACACAACAAGCTCTTTTTGTTAGAATTTGCAGTTCTGGCCTCAAATCAGGAAACAAAAATGTTTTAATAAATCAACAGGGAAATAAAGCACTGATATGAGCTGCATCCCTTATGAAATGGAGAGGAGAGAAAGGATGTTTCAAATAAACAGAAATGAAACAAAATAATTTCTAATGTAACACAGGCATTTTAAATAACTATGATAAATATGATACTGAAGGGGGGAAAAAATTCCTCTTCCTTTTTTCTAATTCAATTGTTTCAACAAAGAAACTTAAATGCAGCAAGTTCCCTCTATTGCTTTGTAATGAAAATGATACCCCTGGACTCATAATTTCTCATACTGGCACATGACAATTTAATATTGTAAAATTTTAGTAATGACAGTATCAAAAGATGCGCCAACACACTTATTTTAATGTAGTTTGCTACCTTCCTGTTAAAACTCCAAAGCTTTAAAAGTTTCACTGATGTAGGCTTACATAAAAATATTACAGACGAATGCCAATCCCATCTCTAGGTTACAATGAAACTCCTTATCATTCAGTATTCAGCTCTCCCAACTTACACTTTATAATAGAAAAAACCACAGAGTTAGACTCGCTGGTAGCTTCTATGACATCAATTAAATGTGACACCAACTCAAACATGCAAATTTTCCCTTCCTGCAGACATGGACATTAGTTTAAAGACCATATAGTTCTCATCCACAGGGGAAAAAAAACCAAAAAACCAATACCCCCTCCCAAAACCACACCCAAACCCAACACAAAAAGACCCAAACCCACCAAAAAACCCCAACAAAACCACCCCAAAGCCCAAACACCAAAAAACAACCCCCCAAAACCAAAACCCCAAACACCAAAAATCCCCACCAATGCAAACACCAAAAAAAAAAAACCCCACTGAAAACCAAACACCCAAGCATGAAAAAGGAAAAGAAAATAGGCAAGACTTTTTTTACTTCATGTTCAGTCACCTTCTGTGAAGGGAATTCAACAGAAGGAAAATCAAAGGGGTAAACAATTCAGCAATCGTTGCATTGAAAGTCAACATAAACAACAAATACATCACAGCAGTAATGGGCAATCTTTTAGGATAGCTCTCCATAGGATGGATGACTCTGCCTTCAACACTTCAGAGTGCTTGAAAGATGCATTCACTGAACTAGATGAGGTGTGCAAAAATTTAGTGACAGATGCCATATGAGTACCTAGACAAACATAAATCATATCCGCCTCGTTGAGTGAACTACAGGGCCTGAAGATGCAGATTTACCTCTGTAGTCAGGCAGCCACTGAAATACATTGCGACTTCAGCAGCTCCTCCAACAGCTGAGTAACTGAGCATGCACAATGATCAGTCCCCAAATAAATGCTGAATGATCTCCATGCCTCACATCTGTAACAAACATTTCGTACCAAGACCTCAAAATACAACTTCATTTCTATAGAGTTCACTGGATTTGGACAAAAAGAAGGAAAGGCGGTATCTTGACAGCTATGAAAATGAGTATTTCCTCCAGAAAGGAAGGATAAAACCAACATCTTGAGAGTAACAATGTGAATAATAAAGTATCGTAGCTCTACTCACAGGACACCTTGTTCTGAAATGCTATCATCCAAGCTGACTTTTGCCATGTAACATGACTGGGAAGCAATGGTTCTCTTCAGAGATGCTACAAAAGAGATGACTAGGATTCCAAAGTCAAATACAGGGCATAACCCAAATACCACTGCAAGCAGGGGACACCCACCCCTTATTTCGCTGGGTTTTAGAGTAAGACAACAAAACTTGCGGAACGGAAAGATGCCTACACTTCTTCCACTTAGAAAAGCATTCCTTAAATTCAGAAAAAGGTTAGGACCTAAACTGTATGCACTGATAACAGTATTCAGAAAACTGAGTTTTCTGTAACAGAAGCGTTTTCTTTAGGGATGTGGTATGTCTTGAGATGTCTTAAGATTTATGCTTTTGCTGCTTTGATTTGCACCTCTGCAAAGTGCACTCTATAGCTTTAATTCTGTCTGAATGCTAAGTCACACATGCATCCCTCTTCATGCATGTTTCAAGGGTAAAGCCTAATACACTTAACCAGCTACTGCTCTATTTAAGCAAGCGCTGCTGTAAATCTTATAATGAAAAAAAAAAATCAGATGTTTCCTTTTCATTTTTTAAGTTCAGTTAATTTTAACTAATGTCTGTCAATATTTATGGTAGATGTAGTGAGTAACTACTGCTGATCTGATCCTATTCCAGTCATGTATCTGTATTGCTATACACACTATCAAAACAGTAGGATCAAACCAGGGGGTTTTGTGTTGTTTTCAAATTCCACTTACCAAATTCCACTTATCAGAATTGTTGCAGGAAAACAAACTGAAGTCTGCATTTATGCTGACTGGCTGCTGCTACAATCTGTTCCTATCCCCTTCTTGAAAATGTCAGTCCATTTTAATCAGATGCAGCCCTTGAACAACATAAACTTCCAAATTCCCAAGGCTGGTTAGTGACTACTCCTTGGACTTTTCAGCTCTGCTGCCCAGTGCTGCATCTGACACAACCCATTGATTGTGTCACATTTTTCCCAAGTTTTCATAAGACAGTGACTCATTGTCCTTCACCTCCCCCTTGCATCTGTCTTGCCACAGATAGAAACATCTTGTCTTTCATACCCCCCTCCTTTGCCCTCTATCCCTTTTGGTCTTATCTATCTGGAAACTTGGTGATATAAGTATCCTCCACTGCCAATACTTGGGAAACAAGGTTTTAAACATCTTACATAGATTGATTCTAGTACTATTTCTTTGGACTTCATGGTCAAATGAGAAAGACAGTCAAAGAGAAATAAAAGCATCTGGCATTAGGTATTAAAACACTGGAAAGGCATTTGCCACAGTCAGTGCAAATTTCAAGAAACAATTTTAAAACAAGGGATTGAATCTGAGAAAATTCTAGCTATGTGTGAGGATGTGTAAAGAGTCAAATTCACATGAGTAGAGACAAAATCCAGATAAAGACAATCATTATTCAGTCACACGTAGCTACATCTGTTGTATTTAAAAAGCAGCATGACAAGATTTGTCGGCTGATATTAACAGAAAAAGGATTAATTACTTGACACGGGGCAATGAAACTGCAGATACTGCTTAAAGTATCAGAAACTCAGTAAAATTCCCTACTTAAAACAGGGATGTATGAAACATAAGATTAGACAGCATTTGAAACTGAAGTGATGTGCAAAAAGCTGGCAGACAGAATTGCTGGAGATGTCAGTCAGGATGCAGATCAGGTGTAGTCATGTCATTCATAACCGTAAAACCTGACTGAAGTCAACTCCAGCCAAGCTGTTGCACAACTCATCGTTTCTGCCCGATTTGTGATTGAACAGGAATTCTGAAGTAGCACCAGAAGTAAGTCATTTTCACAGCCTAGGAAACATCTCCCCTCATCCTAGTTAATTCTTCACTCATGCTAGTTACCTTTTCGGGCATTCAGTATGTATGTTAGCTTGCAAGTGCACTGTTCTCACTGCAAAGGGAATCAATGCGAATATAGCAGACCACTACCTCACTTGAAACAAGCTTTAATCCTGTATAACCATTGTCCTCTAGCCCCACTATCAGCTCCCAGTCTGCAGTTAGTGCTTCTTCTCAGCAAATAAGCTCCAATTTTTCCTCTCCTTCCCTGGGTAACTGCAGAAGTGGAAACAGGACTAAAAACATGAGAGAATGACCAATTGGTGTCCTGGGTGGGAATGTTCTGCCATAGAACAGGCATCCAGAATCGATCATTTTTATAGCATGTTGCTAACCCCTTCTGTTTGAGAAACTGTCTTTACCGAAGCAAGAAAGACCATATACCAGATTTGTGTACCCATACATATAAACACATATCTCTACATTTACAGTTACTTCAAATAAAGCTACCTCTACTTGGGATGGGTAAAGCTTCCACAAGCTAATTGAGGATTCTTGCTTTTCAGACATCCTGGGTTAAGCATTCAGAAAGTGCAATGATGACACTGTAGGCAACCCAGACAGAAATGAAGTCCCCTTCTTTGATGCATGAAGTACTTATACTAGTAAGACTCCACACATTAAACTAAGAAGTCAAAAGGCAAGTCACATCCTATCCAGAACTAAGCACTGATGTTAGAGAGGTGCAATGTAATGCACAACTTTCATTTCAGCCTTTCCAAATTTCATTTTTAATACCATTTTCACTAGACTTGTTTCAGTAAACTGCTCTGAGTAAGGGGTGGAGTCTTGTTACACAGACCCTGCAGGAGACCAGACAATGAATTGCGATTCAGACAGAATCATAATTCATTTCCCACTTCAATCCTTCTCTCAAGGTAAAGAAATAAGTTACTGGACTATAACATATGACTTAAACAGAAGTACCAATTGGTCTCACATTACCTTTCTACTCCTTGCACACCTGGGCAGCAGAAGCAGTTATAAAATTACAGTGAGAAAAGCCAATTCAAATCCCTTCTTAACCCTTCATTTCTAGTCCTGCGGGAGCAACAAAATAATTTTAGAGTTACAGGAAAATAGAGACTGGCAGAGGCAGCCCTCAGAGCCAGTTGTGTAATTCTTCCTCATGAAAGTCAAAGTATTCTCACAGTGTATGGTGAGTATGTAGTTGCTGCTTTTACTGCAGAACCGTATCGGTGGGTTACCAGATTCTCTCCCCCCCTCCCCACAATTTGACAGCCACATTCCTCTTACTATTATTTTCTGTTCACGTTCCTACTGAACCACCTCCCTAGAAACTTCTCTGTCAGGTTGCAATAAGCTATGATTCCCTTCCAACCTCTTCCAGAAACGTGTATATTTTAGCTGCCAGATGGAAAAAAAAAAAAAGCCTCAGCAACTTACTTGATCAAGCTTAGAGTTCAATGCTTCTCAGTAGCTCTTCTGATTCTTGCTTAAGTTCCTGATGTTACCCACCTTTCTCCTTTGTTGCCAAAACTTTCTAGTCTGCTGACATCTAGCTTTTCTGATCTCCTAAATTATTTTGCTAGGGGAGATAACTTGTACCTCTTAGTGAAGATGGATAATGAATAATTAACGTTTCATCTTTTCTCCAGTTTCACCCGGCTGTCAAAACTGCTAACTGTAACACTTCTTCATATTAAAACACAATGTATCATAAAAGCATGAAACTTGAATGTAAATGGTTCTTCTCAGTTTAAAAATTGTTAAGCATACTCTTTCACAAAGCTCAGCCTGTTCCATGAATATGATCCTAAAACGGCTGATAAAACTTTCACTTTATTTGCATGAACACTCATGATATTTGTTTATGTACTGAGCCAAAGGAAGAGGTAATGCTAGACTTTGTATTGAATATGCCATGAAAGCCTCATATTGAATGATCAATAAAGAATATTAAAATTAGGCCAGCTGTAAAATGCCATCTCATCTACAGCGAGTGTTAAAATTCTTCCTTTCGCAGTAAACCACCACGTGTGCGTGATCCTAACACCACCTTACTGACCTGTTTGGTGCAGGTGATCTCTAGCCAGCTCAAACAAACGCATATGCATGTTCGTGATGGGGTTAAAGGAGCCACAAGCTAGAAGAATGAGAGGTATCCTGCTCTTCATTCCGACATCAAAACATTAAAACTCCACCCTAAAGAAAAAAAAATTATTAAAATAAAAGACAAACTTGACAAAGAGCAGCCTGCCCATTGTTCTTCAAACTAAAGGGAGCACTGTTTCCAGAACTGTGTATTCCTGGAACACTAGTAAAGTATCAGAAGATCAGTCCTCTGTGTCATCACAGCATACAGGAAGTACTAGCTCAGAAACACGTGTTCCTTGATATTAATTAGGAGAGCATCAACAAATTCTGCTTCCCCACATACAGAGATGGCTAGAAAGTATTTCTAGAAATTCATATTGTCACTATTATTAAAAACTGTCAGATTTTTTACATTTTTTATTTTTAATCTGCTTTTGTCAGAAAACAAGGTTTTGTTCTGTCTTTCTGTCAGTGCCCTGTTAATAACTTTGTAACCTGTAGGCCTGCTACAAAAGCAGATTTTTTTTTTTTTTTAAATAAGTCCTTACAGTGGACCTTTGCAACGTATGACAAAACCTCACATGCAACACCCAAACGTACAGGTCTGACTTCCTTAGAGGTGGGCAGGCGGCAGCTGGTGGCCAGCCAGCTGGCACATACTTCTAGCCGGATTATCAGCAATTGCCTGTATAGTTTCTTTGCTGGATGGCAGAGCAAGTGATGGTGGATCAACGACAGGCAACAGCAGGGAGGAGAAACTATAGCTGTCACAGGAAAACACTGGGGACATTAAAAAGCTATGAATAGGGTGCATGGGTGGGGAGCAATGCTGTTAGGAGCCTTGCAGGTGCATTTACAAACAACCCTTATGTAATTTAGTTAAAATGTCAGTCATCTCAATAAAAATGTAGTGGAAATCAGTTTAAGTTAGTCACCGTGCTTGGAGCTACTTATTTGCATAGCTCTTTTTTACAACTGATCCAGAATATATCTGGCATGATAAAAACAATTGTATCCCACATACATATCTGTTTATCCAATATCAAGATGGGGCTCTCTTCTATTCCTAGGATTTGAAATCTCTACAATGCTCACACCCATATATCACACATACACCATTCTCTTCCCTTCCCCTGGCCTCCAGCCCTCTCCATCAAGTGTAACAGGCTTTCTGCAGAAGACACTTGCATCCCAAACTTCAGAAGCCAGTCTTGGGTTAACAGACCGAATCCGGTACGGATTCTGTGCTCTGTTTAGCCAAATCCTATTCTCCATCTGCAGTGTACCAAAGCACGGTAGGTCAGAGCCTACCTCTCACTGTTCCAAGTCCTTATTCCCTTATATTTTTTTTCCCCTTTTCCTACTTAGAAAAATTTAACAATAATGGTTAAATCAATATCATGTTGATGTTTTATAGCTGCCAACTCTATCAGTTCATTTACAGAGGATTTATAACTCTGAAGACTAGGACTGTACCATTTAACAGCATCCAGTGCACCTAGCAACAAGTTTTAATATTTTCACTTGCGACATGTTGGCAGTTTGCAAACTTTTATAGAGAAAATTCTTTGAAGCATACGTGCTATCTGTACCTTGACCATCTAGCACTGAATATACATATTAGGATTCTTTTATACTGTTTTCGTTTTACTTTACTCATTTCTAATATCTCCCATCATACTACGGGAGATACACTGGGGGAGAAAAGACTCGCTGGCTGTAGAGCCATTGAAAGTTAGCAACAATTTTATGGTCTACAATTGTAGCAGCTGTAGGAAGCACATTTCACAGCACACTCTCTTTACTCTGATTTACTGTCCCTGTATAGACACTAACAAACTCATACATGAAAACTGTATGCAAACTTTACAGATTCTTTATTGAGAAAAAAATCAAACTCAAAGTGTTCTTTTGTTCAGTATCAGCAGTTCTGTAAACGTATCTTCATTGTATGGGGAAAGGTCTTTTTGCCTTGAAACAGGTAGCAAAACATTAGGATCTGTGATTAACTGAAAAAGAAACCATTGCTAGAACATGTCAGTGTTCTCCTACAGTCCCAACTTTTTGCTAGATTCTGTTGCCACAGATTAGTCAGTGCTGAACTCTCAGTGATAAATCAATTAATCCCAGACTAAGAATTTCCTAGAAGCAGAAACTTTTTACAGTAATAACTACAATGATGTTGCTCAGCATCCAGCCCTGCAAACAGGCTTATACAATCTTGTATCATAGAATCATAGAATAGTTTGGGTTGGAAGGGACCTCTAAAGGCCATCTAGTCCAACCCCCTGCCGTGGGCAGGGACATCTTCAACTAGATCAGGTTGCTCAGAGCCCCGTCCAATCTGACCTGGAATGTTTCCAGGGATGGGGCATCCACCACCTCTCTGGGCAACCTGGGCCAGTGTTTCACCACCCTCAGCATAAAAAATTTCTTCCTTATGTCTAGTCTAAATCTACCCCCCTTTAGTTTAAAGCCATTCCCCCTTGTCCTGTCACAACAGGTTGCAACAAAAAGGTTGCTGCCATCTTTTTTATAAGCCCCCTTTAAGTACTGATAGGCTGCAATAAGGTCTCCCAAAAGCCTTCTCTTCTCTAGGCTGAACAACCCCAACTCTCTCAGCCTTTCTTCATAGGAGAGGTGTTCCACCCCCCTGATAATTTTTGTGGTCCTCCTCTGGACCCACTCCAACAGGTCCGTGTCTTTCTTATGCTGAGGGCTCCAGAGCTGGACGCAGTACTCCAGGTGGGGTCTCACCAGAGCAAGCCCAGGATACGATTGGCCTTCTGGGCTGCAAGCGCACATTGCTGGCTCATGTCCAGCTTTTCATCCACCAGTACCCCCAAGTCCTTGGCAGGGCTGCTCTCCATCCCTTCATCCCCCAGCCTGTATTGATACTGGGGGTTGCCCCGACCCAGGTGCAGGACCTTGCACTTGGCCTTGTTGAACCTCATGAGGTTCACAC
>NW_008824932.1:837652-838199 GCF_000699105.1 Pygoscelis adeliae
GGCCTGCAGAGCGGTGACGCGGTTCTGCAAGGGCACCTCAGGCTTCGGGGAAGTCTCTTCCTCCTGCTGGTCCTTGCCTTTGCAACTGTCCATTTTTCTGCATTATTGGCCCCCCCGCTCCCTTCTGTGTGTGCCGGTGGGGGAGTTATTGGCTGTTTGGCCGTGGGCTGCGGCCTAAAATCAATGACATGGTCGTATAACTTTACCCAATTGCTAAGCAGTATCAGTCAGCACCTCACTCAAACAAATACGTGTTCAGGGGGAAAACCACATACCCATTCTTCCCTATTACACGTATCAATAGCAGCTCTAGATCTTACATCTGCTAGTTGATCGCTCTGATACCCTCTCTTCTATTCTGATGAAGCGTAGTTTACATTTCCTTTGCTGTTCTTTTCTTTGCCATCTTAAAAGTTATACACTGAATGATTTCTTTTGTTTTTTAAAGGAAGCTTTTAATTCTATAGACTTCTCTATTTCTCACCTGAAACAGATGTGTTGGATGGTTTGATTGCAGTTCTTACTCATTTATACCTCGGAGACTCTA
>NW_008824932.1:838239-847642 GCF_000699105.1 Pygoscelis adeliae
AGGGAAAGACTTCAACCTGTAATTCTTAATGATACTCAGACGGTACTGCTAATGGAAACTCAAAAAGCAAACCAAAACAACAACGACGACGACAAAAAGAAAAAGAAAAAATTCAAACCAAGAATGTTTTTATACATATATATCCCCAGCATATATATAAAATATATATGTAAATAAAAATCAAAACAGCAGCGTTTTTATTCCTACTATCCCCTATATAGTGTATCCTAAACTTAGTCAACATGTATAGTACAAATTTTAAGATTTCAAACAAAACTTTCTGATTCAGCCGCTATCTCAACTGTTATTAATTAAGGGCTTAAAATCATTAGAACACCACCCAAAATAACAGAAAAAAAGAGAGTTAACTGATTTTTCAGCTAAGCTCTCTTGAGAAATCAAACAGAGGAGAAAAGTTTAAACACAGAACTTTAAACAGAGGAGAAAGCTGCTTGACCTTATGTGACGCAGTGGCAGTCACTCTTAAGTGCTACAGCATCCCAGTGTTCCTACAATTACAGGCTTCTACAAACAAACAGTTCCAAGTCATATGCATTTTACCTACACACATGAAGCAGACTGTCCTTAACTAGTTTCACCAACCGAATACACACTACAAACAAGTAGGTGACAGTGCTGTTATCAGGCATTTACTGAGTATGCATGTTGTGCCAGGGGAATACATTTCTATTTCTTGTGTTCCATAAAAATAAGCCATTAAGCCAGTCCTGAATACTTCAGTAAGTTGTCTCTCTTGCCAAATGGCCTACAGACAAAAACAGTAGTTTCTGCATCAGTTTAAATATGCTAATACCAATTTGCACCTATTAGTTGCTATGTTTGCAAAAAGTCACCCAGTGTAACATCAATATTGTACTTTGTAAAATAATCTGTGATTAATTTGTTCCCTAGCAATTGTCTCTACACAACGCATATTCCATTAATGGCGCCCCAGAAAACATAGAAGTATTTCCTCCTGTTGCTGCTCCCAAGTCTAGCTAAAATATGAAGTACTTCTGAAGAAGTTGTACATGGATAATTCAACTGTTAATCCAGCCTTGTTGCAAGGCTGTAAAAAGAAATTCCAATTAAGTCAAACACATATCTTGATCTCCAACAGGAAAGGAGAATTATAAATGCACAATGCATATAGATTGGGAAGGGAAGAAAGGACAGAGCATGACATCTAAAAGAGGGCTGCAACCAAGAAAGCAAACTGTCTCTGGGATTTCCTTGGTACCCAACTTTTAGGAGTGCTGCAATATAATGATGTTATCAATCAGCAGAAAAGGCAATTATTCAGCCCTTCCAGAATTCAGGTCATTATCTCTGTGCTTCCACTTCCATAACTGTAAAATCAGAACTAACATTCAACTATTTCAGTGGCTGGACCTGGCTTCACACATACCTTAACTGAAGTGACTGGACCTGTAGATACCTTCTTCATGTTGTCTTCTCCCTAATTGTCCCTATTATATATGTGACAAACTACTGCTTTTATGTATAAGCTACATACATGCAAGTGCTCCATAATCATTAAATTATAATCTCAAGAATCCTTTGAGGGTGATGAATTCTATAAAAGAATCACTTTTGTAGTTACAATCGCTCTTGCATCAAAATGTTCTACCTACCCATGAACTGAAAGGAAGAGAAAAATCTAGATATAAACAGGCAGTATTTATTTTGAAGCAATTCCAATACTGGTATTGCCCCTATTTTAATAAACATACTACATGCGTTACAAGGAACAATGCACTGTTATGCACATGCAATTTTAAGACCTTTCCTGTCCTACCCAACAGCACTGTGTACCTTCCCAGTATATTTAGACATTGATTAAGCACAGGCTCCAGAGAAGGAATGCAACCAAACCTTCCAAGAACAGGCGCTTTGTTTCACATCATTTTCTCAGCATCCCCTTATTGAGTGTATAAAGCGGTATTGTTAACAAATCAAATTTGTTACAGGAAAAAACCCAATCTTTTTCTTTTACAGTCTCTCTCTCCTTAGTACTAATCAGTAATTTTTAGATGTTAGTGCTAAAAGAGACAAACCCCTGCAATTCTTCATTTCAGCTGCCAAACTCTTCTTCAAGAAGCAGAAATAGTAAATTGTATGGTAACATTTTGTATTGATTAGGTATTCACTACCTGGCAAACCAGTTTCAAATCCTCAGTTTCTTGAGAAGGGGCAGAAAATCATTGAAAAGTTACATCTGTACTGAGGCTCTCCCACCCCCCCCATAACTACTGTAGCTCTGAACTATCTGCATATGATTGAAGTGATTTGCTGCTGCCTTGCTTAAAACCAGCAAGATTTTAGCAGAGCCTGCTCTGCTATTCAAATGTTTGCTGCATCAGTACCATGTCTATGTGCGCACCTCAAAGGATCAAATCAAATTCAAAGCACCTGCCATCCCACTAGAAAAAAAGCAACCAACTGTATTTCAGAATTCTAAGGAAAATACTTACAGTGTGTTAGTGAAAAAAGTTTGTTAAAGCAAGAGACACAGATGCCAATTGAGCTATGAAGCATTTTTTGATTGCTGTGATTAATATTTTTAATAATTGCCTATGATATTTCTTCAGCAAGACTGCGCCTCCTACTTTCAACTAGTTTAAAAGCATTTGACAGAAACCTTGGGAATAAGTCAGTTAACATCACTATTATCAAGCAGTATTAGTAAGATTTGTATGTTTATTTTAAGAGTATAATAATTGGCTTAATTTTTTAAATGTAATTCTGGTTTTAGAAAGAAACAACCACGCTTTATTTTTGCATGAAGAAAAGTCAGTAAACTCTATAAATACATGTCCTGTTAGTTCAGCTTTCCTCCTGACATGACAGACACTGCCTTTTATTGTACTTCTAATCAGTAGAAGTTAACACTTCTTTTGTCATCTTTGCTGTCTGTCCTCAAAATTCATAAATAATGGAAGCGAGAGAATTACAGCTCTGACCAGAGACTGTGAAGGTTTGCTGCTCTGGAACATTATAGGTATTGTTTTTAATGATGAAAGAGATGACTTAATAAGGTTTGAAGGAGTGAAGTTACAGTATGTTCCCATTTCATGCAATAACTGTGTATGGCTCCTTCTGGCGAGCGCTTCTGAATCTCTGTGCTCTGCCCTGGGCACATGTACCAACAGCCTTTGCCAAGCAGGTGTCTTCTCATAAATGCACCTTACATGTGAGTGTCTGCAGTTTAGAAAGCTTTCTACAACATGGTACATCATGTGGCTATATATACAGATATATGGGCAGATATAAGGGCAGATACCTTCAAATGAGGAGGCCACGCTTAAGCTTTTTAAAAAAGGTTTTCTGATGGAAAAATCATTATACTTTTCATCAGAAAATTCCTGCAAGTTTTTTCTGTTGCCTATATTCCTACAATATGTCAATAATAGATGACATTACAGATGTCCACAGTTAAGTTCTGCCGAAAGTCAGTAATTAGAGCCGTATCTGATTAATTATCAGAAGCACAATGGAGTGCTGAGCAGTGCAGTCTGATTCATGAGCTGTCACAGTAAACTGGAGGACAAGACACTGATACGTGCACGCTACAAGGCAGACTCACCCTTGAGGTAAAATTTCTGCAAAGAGCAGAAATAAACTGAATCCTAGCACAGGATGAAAGTGTTATCTCCTCCTGTGAGGGTGAATCTAGACTAATTTAGATGAACTTTAGATTTGAACAAGCTCAAAGCTGCCCACATCCACTCTTTTACTGGGCCACATCATTACCTCCTATAAATTCCTGTAGCTGCACTGAGCCCAGCTGAGTTACACCAGGTGACATTAAGGATGTTATGGTTGCAAGACACATTTTCAAAGTCAGAAAATAAAATGTACATTTTAGTAGGTGACCCAAATCATAGCAAACCACAGTACACAAATGCCCCTTAATAATATGACCGGATATCAGATTTTCTCACGCTGTTACTAATGGGAGTCACTGCCATAACAAAAGTTACTCCACACAGTAAGTTCCCAGCATGTGCTGTCGCTGAAATCAATCCTCCACAACAGTGACAAATATTTACCTGTATATCCCCACCTTCCTTCCACTTTAATAATGAACATAACATAAATATCTGTGTGAGAGAAAAAATGAAAAATGTATAATCTAGGGTGATATTTTATTTGGTCATCAGAAAGTTACTCACCCCAGCCAAGAAGAATTTTACAAGGTGCACATAAATACTACACATAGCCTAATATGACACTCTAATCCTCTAAAATGGCTTTTTCAGGGCCACATGATGGATCATATTATTGTTAAATTCCAGTGACTCAGGTGCATTTCATTTCTTTGACTTTCATTGGAAAGCCATTAACAAAGTGTGTGATAGGATACATGGTTTTCTATCAGATTCAGCATATCAGAAGTATGAAGTTGCCCCTTCCAATGCCCACACCAGACTTCTAGTCAGAAAATGCAAGTCCCATTGCAGTTTCTAAATCAGCTTCAAAGAAATCCCCAAACCTAATCACCTCCAAGCTCATTACAGTCTTCACTAGAGCAGCAGCTTATAAAAATCATCCGGGCTTTTTTACATGTATCTGTGAAAATGGCCCGAAGCACAACAAATATTGTCTTTAGTAACGCATAGGCTTCTTTTGCTTAAGATAGAAGATCAGCTTGATTTTGGGGTACTCGCCATTTTTTCTTCAGCTTTGTCCAGGCAGCAATTTTCCCAGCAAATAGTAGTGACCAAAAAGCTATACACGGACAAATAACCTCACAGAAAACTGCAATATGTCTGTGGCCCAAATTCCAAGTGCCTGGGCAGCTAACAGAGAAAGCAGCCTCAGCAGAATTGTCTCTTCCTCTCCTGAGATTAGAATCCTTCAAATCACAGTATGATACTTCATTCTTGCAATTTCTTTATTCCAGGCTCAGTGGGGAAATTCCCTTTCACAGAAGAGCCAACAAGACCTCTTCATCAGTTACACCTCTGAAATGAATTTAAACATGATTTACACTTATTCTGTCCTTTTAATGATTTTTTTTCTTCCAAATAAAAACTAGTTCTCTGTTTTTAATTTCCATTCCCAACCATTTCTACTCCATTGCTAAAAAGAAACTATGGTTGAAAGGCACTAAACAAGAAAATTCACCATAAAAAGTGCACATGGACAAAGCATGGAAAATATAAATAATAAAACAAACAGACGACTCATACAGTCTGAAATACAGGCTAAAATTGAATCTCCAGTTAATAATGAACATGGTATCACCTTAAATGATTTTCAAGCACAAAAAAATTTGAGCAGAATAATTCCTTAGCACAACCTTAAAAAAATGGTATTCTCAACACACACAAAACAGTGCCAGTGAATTCAAGTCAACTACAAAGTAATTTTTTAAGTCTGTGAGTTGTTGCAGGTTTATAACCAGAATTACACAGTGAGACACAAAAGTGTCCAGTCCCCAGAGTCTAGCCGATAAGATGTCCACAGAGATACTCCCGTGACAGTATTCTGTAGGATATATTTTTCTTAATATTCTTAATCTGGACCCTCATCCTGCAAAATAATCGTGCTTACAGGATGCCTGTTGCCTGAACAGCAATATGGAATTCAACAACTCAGCGACATGGAATTCAAAAAACACTGTTCATATACATCAACAGTAAACTCGCATATTGTTAACCTGCATATATATGTGCATTTACTAAATATTTTGAAGTTGTCAGATTTATTTGTTGTCTTTAAACAGTAAAAATGTAAAGACAGCATAATGCTCTTACGTTCTTTCCCTGTATTCTCTGGGAAAATCATGGATACTCCCCATTTTGTAAAAAGGGCACTTCATTCTAACTGCCCATAAAACATTCAGCAACGCTTAGACACAGAGCTCTGTAGCAGTTCCATCTATTTACATAATCACTTGACAAAGCCAATGACACTACACTAACCCAGAACTACGCAGAAAAAAAGTTTAAAAAGACCAGCTTGGCAAACTACACACATTCAGTGCTTGCTGGGTCATGCAGGCTCTCAGCATGCATTACACAGCAGCAGTCCCTGCACCTTTTTGGAGCATTTCAACAAGGTCAAGAGAATCCAATCAGCTCCAGGCATCTTCTTGTACTCACTGCAGTATGATCTTTGTAATTACTTATCCAATAATCCCTAGTGATCTCGCAGCATCTAACACTCAACTCTTTTCATATTCCTTGTGCCCTTATCACACTAATGAGTAAGCTTTTTGTTCTTCTACAGTTGTATAAACTATTCTAAGTAACCAACAGTCGTCCTTCTATTTGCATGTACGAGTCCATCATCCACAAAGAACAATATATTGCTTTCTAGGAAAAGAGGATACATGCAGAACTGCAACCTAGGATGGCTATTTTTAAGCAAACAAACTGCTGATTTAGTGAAAGCACTGACTTGTCTGTCAAAACAAACTCTTACTAAAACTTCAAGAGTTCCGTTTGAGAAGCCGTTCAGAGTGATTTTTCTTCTATCAACGTCTTCTGCAATTTTCTTACAATTAGCAAAATATATTTAGCAGAACCGAAGGCAAATCTAGTAACAGAAATACAACTTGCACACAAATGGTAGATATTTAAGTGGTAAAGAAAGCATCTTCAATCACTACAATCTTTTCTCATAAAGCTGGCTTTAAAAAGTAGCAAACTAATGAAACCCCTAAAAGTACTACTGCAGAACACGCAGATGCAAAATAATCATATATAACAACGACAGGGTAATGTAGGATTTCCAGAACATCCAGCAAGACCAAAGTTAAAACATCAACATCCATAATCCCACTGCTTACTTTTCTGTTTAAAAAAAGGGATAACTATTTGCTATCTACTGTGTTAGGAGCAACTAACTCCTGACACTGTTTGTGTAGTTAGGAAAGAACATCTCACTGGCTCTACAGTTATATGGAAGAGGTCTTCTAGCAAAGTAAAGAATTAAAATAAAATGAAAAATGTGACTAAGGCAGCTATCATTCTGTGCTTCAAGGTTTTCCTGATCACCTCCAGGAAGCAAGCAGGAATTCTGCTGCAATACATAGAACTTCTCAGTTTGTTAAGTGCATGGTAGGTTTTCTCATTTTCCTCTGAAACTTAATCTATTAGTTACTGCCAGAGGCAACAAACTCAACAGTCGAGGTTAATAATGAATATATAAAGCTGCTGTTTGAAACAACATGCCCTCCTGCACCAATTCAGTAGCATCCCGGTGTCCTTAAATGTAGCATACTTGACAGTGAGAACGCTATTTGCAATTAAATTTTTAAGCCATCAAAATGAAAACCATTACGTGCAGTTCTTACACTAATGTATGAATTTGCCTACTAACACTGAGGATTTTGCATAGCAATGAGGCAGTTTAAGTAAATGGCTCCTAGGCTCAAGAGTTCACATTGCTTGTTGTCCTTATATTTTAATTAAATGATCAATTTAGAATTTCTATTTGCTTCATCTTGTACAACCAAAGAATTCAAGGAAATTATACAAACATGTATGTGCCCTGCCTATTGTCCAAAATGTTTTGCGTGCTCTTTAAGAATACCTCACCTGTACGGGGATTTCTATCTATCCAAAGAAAAAGAAGTGAGATTCTGAAACAACTACAATGAAATTAGGTACCTAATTACCACTGCAATCACACTGCAACTATCACCCTAAATGTTTGGAAGTTCTTAGAATAATTGAAATAAACATTAATAACCTTACAGGTATACCATCTTCAAAACTTTGACTGCACCTCCTCTGTTTTTTGGTGGCAGCCAAAAAACTAACAAAAAGCTGGGCGCTGTGGGGAAACGTACTGAGCCCATCACACAGGGTATTGTTTTAGCACTACATAAAACCTGGATGGGCCCACATCTTGACTATTATGAGCAGTTCTGGTCTCAGCTCAAGACGGGCGGTTCAAATGGTCAAGTGAATGGAGCTACCACTATTCAAGAGAGGCAAAAAAATGTCTGGGACTGGTTTGGGGAGGAGGAGCTTGGGGGAGGCTACAATTGAGTTTTACAAAACGATGAAGGCACTAGATAAATTGAATGCAAAACCTCTCTGCAATATTAGGTCTAGGGGGCAGCCAGTGAAAGCAACAAACATTTTACAACAGGTGCGAGTGTACACTGCAGAGGATACACGCATGTATGGTGTCCCTCATGAAGCAGCTGCGACTGGTGGCAGGGAACACAAGGGGAAGCAAGCGGCCAGGTTAGTTTCCCTAAATTGCATCTCCTCTCTCCATTGCCCGAGACAGACCGCTGGGCTAGACAGGCCGTTAGTCCGACACAGTACGACATTTCTTATGTTTTTGAAGATCTCCATTACGCTTTGTAAGCCTAATGGCTAATTTCTGAGTTTCTTCTTGTTACTGTTAAGAAAAATACACAATGCTTGGTGAGCAAAGGGGCTTCTACAGCATTTTTGAGTGGTGCATTGCACTAAGCCAACAATATAGTTGGAAAAAACGCAGTTGTGAAGTTGGCTCTTGAGATTCAGGCAGCCCTCCTTCAGGGCAAAAGCACCCTGCTATGGACTGGGCAGACAGCTGGGGTGAACAGCTTCACCCAGCCACCTTAATCTGCTATGCCACATGCAGCAGCAGCTACTCACACATTTTATGAATTAAGGCCTTCAAAATCATCACTGCAATGAAATCCGATTTGTCTCATTATTTTAAAAGGCAGAACCTCAAGTAGCTCAAATTCCCCTTTGACAGGACTGTCACCTACTGTGTGTCCTCAGTGCCCCCCTCGGACACCTCTGGGCTTCTCTAAGGTCTTTTAGATCATCCCAACACTAATTAGCTAATCATAGCTATGCTAAATTCTAAAATTTGCATTTCTGAAGTTAAAGGCATGAAGCTAATTTATTGCTAGAATCATTCAACGTAACTAGACTTAAGTAGCAGATAATAGTGCCTGAAAAATGAACCACTGGCACATTTTGTATTGCTACAAAGCTTAAAGAAACAAACATCAGGGATCATTTACAAAAGCAAACAACAGCTGTTGCACAAGGGGGGGAAACAACCTCTTAAACTGAAGTAGAAGAGAAAGATGAGTAAGTTACACACTGAAAACCGGACAGATTAAGAAAAAAAAGAAGTAGCCCTGTATCCTCTTGTCTTTTTAACTCTCACTGGCACTTGAGTAGGTGTTCGGGGGGGGGGAAGCTTTAACTTGCTATTTTAAATACATATGTATATATGGTCCTGGATATACGTTTATCATGTGTTTGCCGTGGAGAGTACGACAGACTTCAGCCCCCGAATTTGAAGGCCTACACCATTTTTCACAGCGCCGCCGGGACAAACCCCAGCACCCCCTTTTCCAGCCCCGCAGCTCTGCGCCCTTCCGCCCGCCCAAGCCCGCGCCGTCACCCGAGCGCGCCCAGCGAACGCCCGT
>NW_008824932.1:848294-876780 GCF_000699105.1 Pygoscelis adeliae
TGGTCGGCGTCCTCCTCTCGCTAAGAGGGCAGGGCGGCTGAGGTCCTGACTCCTTTATTCACCTGAAGGTGACGTTCCAAACTTCTGGCTCCCTGCTGTTACCGCCGTGTTTAAGGATGGGCTCTGCGGCGCCAGGGTTGTGCGTTCAGGGTGGCGAGGTCGATTTGGAGCCGAAAAGAATTTGTGAGTTCCCGTGGCTTTCTCAGAGGCTTGGGATAACGAAGCTCAGCTTTCTGTGTTTGATGAACAGCCTCACAGAATCACCTTCTTCTCCATCAGCTGTTGAATATTTTGCAAAATACAGAGGTGTCATAAAGTGCGTGTTAAATAGATTCTAGGAAAAAGTGAAGTCCAGAGAGTTTTAAGTCATTTGCTTATTCTCTTTTTAATTCTTCGGCATGTAAAATCCAGTTTCTTGAGATGTCGGAATGTCACCACCTAGTTTTAGAATCTACCCAAAACCTCCTAATTTTTATAATGCTAAAGGGAAGCACAACTATTCCTCTTCTCTGACATTGTGGTAAAAAACAAATAGTAGCGTGGATCGTATTCTTAAGCTTTACTGTGTAAAATGCACGTGCAAATGATAAAACTTCACTGCTGCATGAGGGCCATGAGCTGTACTTCGAATCTTTGGTTGGCCCTGCTGAAGGCAGGCCAGGGGATGATTTCAGCATCTGGGTCTTGGGCTTGTGCTGGGGAGCAGGGTATAGACTTTTTAGGCATAACTTTAGAAAGTCTGAAATCATAAATTAGACTCCCAAAACAAGGCACAAGCTTAAAAAAACAATGATCCCGATAAGTACATAAAGTATTGTGTCTTCTGCTTTTAAGCGTATATAGATGTGGTTTTGGGTCTTTCTCCCTAATGCTAAATTTCTCACACAAGCAGACGATCCCTGGAGCTGATACTTCAGGATGATAAAAGTGGCAGCGTGGGCAGTGCTGAAATTGTTGTTTACCTGTGTGTGGCTGTGTATTTCTCTATGGCATTTCCTTGCTCTTCTCTGGTCCTATCCTGTTCCCATGAAGATTTATTCTAGAATACAATTTATAATTTAAAATGGTAGGGAAATACTATTGTTAGTGGTGGAGTGATTTTTTTCATTGTTTAATACAGGAAAAATTTTGGACAAAAAGACTACACAATTTCTTACATATAAGCAGCCTAGACTGTAGGTGCTGAGGCTTTAAAATCCTGTGGGATCATATAATGATGAAAAGCCAGATAGGTAGTTTTGAAATTAACTGATGTGTATGTATAAATAATCCTTCTTATCAAGGGATCGACAACATGATAGAAACAATAATTGCCCCAACTCCCTCTGAGGGAGAAAAGTCCATTTTAAAAAACTTTATGAAGCTGACATCCTAGTGCATAATGATCATTTATTTTTGCTGACCAGGCTTACTAAACATATAAAGCTTATTCTGAAAATGAGTAGCTAGAATTAAAACCTCCTCTTTGTAGATTTTGAATTAGTGTTACGTGTTCTGGGAATAAATAGGGCTCCCTATAAAAGGAAGCGTTGTGCTTCATCTACAAAAAAGAAAACCAATCCAAAGATTAAATCTTGTGCGTCAAGCTTGAAAACTGAGGATGAGCATCTGAGCTGACACAAAGTAATGTGGCTCCACTGATCTCAGTGGGAACTGTTCTATGCTAGCTGAGGATCTGTCCTTCACCGTTTTTGTTGTAAACTGAATCATAGTTGTAGTAATAAGCATTTCTTGCTTGTTGCCTTTAAACATAAGCTTTCCATTTCAAATCAGAGTTTTTAAGAAACTGTTTAATAAATAAAATGCTTTTTGAACTGAGTTGTGTCTACAATAGTTTGCTAATTGTAAACAAATGGAGCAGTAGGTCTGATCCTAAACTGTGTTCTCCATTGAAGTGGATGAAATTGCAAATTGTGCCTGAAGTGCAGTGATGTAAAAGAGATGATATGGGAAGAGGTGAGTATCAGACAGGAAAGCGTGCAAGAACTGAAGCACTGAGATGCCACGCTGCAAGGGAACATACGACCACAGAAAGTTTCAAGATGATTATGAAATATGAACTAATTAAAACCTGTCTTCCAGCAATTAAATTAAGACAAAGTTGCCACTACAAAGTCATGTAACATTCTGACAGTTACCTAAAGATAGTGGTAATCACTGGACCAGCTTCTGCTCTTCATCACAGTAGTCTTATTTTCATGGGTTTCAATTCTAGACTAGTTCCAGTGGGAGTTTGGAGCAACAATACTGTTCTGTTACTCTTCTGTTACTATTAAGTAAAACCTAAGTTAGAATACCCATGTCAAGGTGTAAAACTATGAATATGAAATTCCAAGCCAAAGTTGTTCCAGATGCTATGAATCGGTAGCTGTACGAAAATTTGGCATTCGCTGCAGTTCTTGAGACACAAAGCTCCCAGGGTCTTACATAAGTTATGCGCATCAAGGCTGTAGAATTAGGCCTTGTAATTGTAAAATCTGCCAAAACAGCAGCACGGCAAGTCAGCATAATCTTTTAGTTCTTGGCATCTGGCCTTTACTGATGCGTAGTTCAGATCTGAAAAAACTTCTATTGGGAGGAGATGGAGAAGAGAAACATGAGAGAAGTGTTCATTAACCTTTACCCTCCATAACAGAATTGGAAAGCGTTAGCTTGAAGTCTTGGCTTGGACAACGAGGTGATCATTCGCTCAGCTTAGTCTATGAAGTAAATACACAAGCTTTTATTTTTAAATTACTTAAATGCTGCAGTTACGGTTAGTTTGACCACTAAATCAAATATTACAAATACGGGTGGACAAGAAGACGTTAACTTCTCATAAATGAAAATCATTCAGCTGCTTGATTGCTATTAGAATTAAAGGCAAACATTAGCAAATCCGTTAGTACTGAGGCGAGCAGTAGAAATCAAAAGGCTAAAATGCAGTACAGAAACAAAGCAAAGCAGGCTCCAGTGCGCTATATTCCTCTGAAGCTGCAGAAGATAAATGAGCAGAGGTAGAGACAGGGCAGAGTACAAAGCTTTATTTTAAAGCTAGGGAAAAAAAAACACAAAAGGGCTCAAATAACAATCATAAAACTTTTTAACTTGGCTGCAAGGAGGACTTATCTAGAAGATAAAATACAAACACTGAAAGGCAAATAAATAAAAATTTTTCGCTTGTTTTAGGCTCCATGTCGATCAAAGCAGTTTTTTGTCACAAGTGAACAGAATGGAATGTTTGGTTCATTTCTTTCTTTCTCTCTTTTGTTAGAGAGTCTGTCTCTCATGCATTTTTAATTGTTTTGGGGTTTTTTTCTTTCTCTCTCCTTAATCCTCCACTGTTTGTAAAATTCTGTCAATATATATCAAGTGCATCTTGGTAAGCATTGTCTTCCATTCCTTTTGTCTTTTCCTTTTGGTCATTGATTTTACTTGCTTGTATTTTGAATTTCAGTGAAGTTAAAATAGCTTGTTTTGTTTGCATAATGTTTCAGATAACATTCCATATTATCTTTCCAGCATAGTGGTATTATTATTGGTTGATAAAATCTCAGCATTAGCATTATGTTTGGTAATTTAATGACTCTTAAAAAAAATCTGCAGGGTTGTATCTGGAAGAAACAACAACAACATATATGCAGTCCAAGAGAATTTTTGTCAGATCATTTGAAAATCAATTTTTTTAATATAAGAAACTCGGTAGTGTTTCTTTCCAGTGGATTTTATAAAAGTATTGGCACCTTGCTTTTCATTCTTAAACTCTTTGGGATATCTATTGATGGATGTTAGGATGCTACTGTATTCTTCCTCTGTAATCTACAGAATTTTACTGCAGGTATTCTTAATAATTGTACTGGAAACCACAGCATCATTTTTGCCAAATGTCAGCTTTCCTATACCTAAAGCCTCTACATAATTGGAAGTTTGAGATCTAATAGTTCTGCTGAGCTGAAAGTGGGAGTAATACTACTGTCAGAAGGAAACCATTCCTGTTTTCCTGGTATGGCTCTGTTCTAATTCAGGAAGGACCGAGACAAAAAATACTAGTACTTTAAGGCGTTTCTGTACAGCAAAGTTACTGTACAGCAGAGGTGCTGTCATGTCCCCACTGTGGTACATGGGTCAACCAGCAGAGGAAAAACTCCTCTGAGTGACGCGATCCGACATTGGCACTTGCTGGATCTCTGCGTGTTGGTGCGGCCGGACAGACGTCCCTGTGCCGAGTGGGGCAGCGGCCTCCCGAGGGGAAGGGGCGGTGGGAGCGCTGCTGTGCGCAGAGCAGCACCTGGGGAGGGCCAAGTCAGCAGTTTCTGGAGCGGAAACTCCGGTAGTAAAAAAGGTTGTAGTGAGAATACAGCATAAGCTTTACGTCTGTTTACCAAGAATGAAATTGGATCAAAAAGAAACATTCGCTTCTATACTGATAGATGACAGTAACTTACTTTGCCTTCTTAGCCCGAACAGAACCTTTCTAACTTTGCACTGGTATACGTGAGAGGAACAATGAAGCTTTGGGCATTAAGATTCTGTTTAAAGTGCAGGGAACAGTCCTGTAATGATTTGAATAATTTTAATTAAATTACTTTCAGTTAAAATATAGCACTAGTCAAAATTGAAATATATCATGGTGGCATATTTGTTCTGATAAAGTTTTGACTGTATAGTACCTGCTGATCTCTTGCACAGATAGGGCAGAGAGAAAAGAAAACAAATTAATACTGGAAAGCATGTGGGTTTTCATAAAATTGGATATCTGACACAATTCCATTCTGCAAAGATACCGAGAGGATTTTGTGTTCTTTTGATGCAGAACAAAGACTAATTTCAAAACCTTGAAGGTTTGTTGTGAAACAGAGCTGTCATCTTTTGGGGAGCTCTGTACTTTTTAGAATAGCTTCTCCATAAGACGGAGTTGTGTAACATAGAAAAATGGGTATAATATGTGGATTTCATTATTGCTTATTTGAGAGGAATTGCTGTAAGGCCCATCATTTCCCCACTCTAAGCAATGGAGGTAATCCAGGCTTACGATTCTTGCTGCCATAGCCACACAGGTTTGCTGAAATGCTCAAGTTTGTTGCTATTTTCTGAGAGCAAACTATAGTTACAGGGTTTTTTTCCCACGTGACCTTCTTTTCTTCTCCTCTCCTACTGATGTCAGGAGGAAATTGAGGGAGTTTTTGCCTGCTCATAACCAAACTTATGGTTAGTACACCAGGATTTTTGTCGACAAAGTTGTAGTAGTGTGGGTTTTGTGTTTTGAGGAGGCATTGCAGTGTCGCTCGTCCCACAAGAGGATTCCCTCTGTGTGAACACGGTGATGGTGCTCATGCTCTTAGAAAGCCGTACAATTTCACCAGGCAGTGGAAAGCGTTACTCAGGCGATGGTCAGCTGCAGCCCCTTGATGTCAGTCAGATGCCTGCCTTTCCTGCGTAGCTAATATTGCCATCCTCCTCAAGGACTATCGATGCACAATGTGGTTTTAATTGAAAAAAAACCCTAAATTTTTATTCATCTTTTTACACTTTTTTAAAACATGTAATATTGTACTTTAAAGCATAAAAATTAAATGCGATGTAAATACCACATTTTACTCATTTTTTAACATAGTTCTCTTTCTTGGTTTCTGTTATCTTTGTCAGCTAGGGGATATCTCTCTTAGCCCTCACCAGTCTAGTTTTTAATGACTTGGCTGGAAGATTATTTAATCTGTTTTATATAAACTTTAAAATGACATGATGAGGCATAAATATAATGCTCAAAATCTTTATTTCAGTATAATTCAATATAAAGGATCTTTTACAAAGCAGTATTGTGCAGCGCAAAGCATCAAGGCTTTCATCCATCTTTATTGTTTCTCATTTAGGCCCAGATCCACACTTATATGCCAGATGGCAACTGCAGAGGAGTTTCAAGTTATAGCTGCAATAGATGGGAAGATAAGTGCCTCTTGAGACAGGGAAAGCCAGATTGCATATTCCTTTCAATTGCACCTGATGACTTATTGCTACTCACTAATTGGCTTGTCCGTACCCAGGCAATTCAGAATCTGATGGCAGTGCCTAACTTTATCTGCAGCTCTGTTCTTCCTGCAGAGATCACTGGTGAAATAAACCCTTGCAGAGAAGAATATTTTATATGAAGCTCTGTGAAAAGTAGACCTAAGGTTTTTTTTTTTCTTTTCATTACTATCGTGTCAAGATTTTTTCCTTCAGGAGAGCCATAAAATCTTGCTTAACTGTCATTGTTAGTTATTATTGCAAAATAGAGTAGCGGACTATGATGTGCTAACATTCAATTGACAATATATGCATATAGAAAAGAGACAGAAAACTACAGTAAGTAGAACTTGGTTTATTTTTCATTAACAATATAAGTGTTTTAATAGCGATCCTCCTTTCCCACATATTTTTTGAGTGTATTTTCATTTTAGTCCTGGGTGGGGCGTTTGACAACTTATTTAGGCTGCACACAGGGAACCAAGAGAGCCAAATATGATGAGCATAAAATAACTCAGGAATGAGAAACTGCTGGTTTATTTTCACTACTTAGAAGCCATCAGCAGCTGAAATGTCTCTAGAGCTTTAGAACAGTGTTGTTGCTTGCCATTGTTGTTGCTGAAATACAAAATCTGTGTGTAATGGTACAGCATATAGCCAACCTTGTAATAAGCCCTTTAAAAGGTGAAGTATCCACTTAGAAAACAGCATCCTTCATGCAATGAAATGGCAGTAATTTTCCAGCTAATGCAGAACCTGCATTATCTCCCAAACTCTTCAATTCAAAGCATTTTCCCTTTTATCATTTTCCCTAGATACGTTTTGCTAAATGCAGTGACAATTTAACAGAGTTATGTGCAAAGAGAAGAAAAACAGCTTTCTGTGTTATAAATGAATATTAGTTGTCCTGAAGAAAAATCAAGGAAAAACAGGCTGTGTAATTAAGACTTTAATGTGCAGTATCTTTGTTGCCCATGTGTCTGTAATCACAGTCCCAACAAAAACACAAGTATAGGTGTGAAAGTGCAATGTATCAGGGCTGTAATGCCATATAAATAGGTAAAGAGCATATCTTGTTAAATAAACATGAAGTAAAATAAATCACTGGGAATCAATGGTAATTCTCAAAGGTATTCAAAACAAAGAAAGGTGTGGAAGAGTAGAAATATTCTTAACTACAACAGAACCACATAAAACATGTAGAAAAATCATTGGAGAGATTCCCAACACTTCAACTGGACTGTGAATTGAGTCCACATCTTGTAAGTTACTGTTTGCTTCAGAAAATTGCTAAATTGACTTTTCCTGTTGAGGGCTCCACCGGTAACAGATGAGACACTATCACAGACAAGCATCCGATCAAGAATGAAACTGTTTAACGCTTGGATGGCTGCGTAGTCAAACCAGTAGTCCTCAGGGAAATGAAATTTAGATGTTGCAAGTCTGTTAGAAGTCAGTGAATGTAGATTCCTAAAAATCCTGGGTCAGGTCTTTTCAGTGGTTGTTTTTTTTTCTCTATACAGGATCCAGATATCTAAAAGATAACGGAGTACTTGCAGTGGCCCCACTGCCACAGCCAAGCCAATAGCTTGCAGCTGACAAGACTTTAAATCCTTTCCATATATGCGAAGGAATTACCTTGCTCATCAGCAAACACAGGTGGGTGACAAACAGCACTTACTTAACAGAACACAGCAGCTCTGTTTTGTTGGTTTGATAGTGGTGAAAGGTGATTTATCCAACTGAACGCACGGGGTAAGTAGCCCCAAAACAGAATATAACAAATGTACCAGGTTGTGTGTACCCTGAACTTCCAAGTGTGAGTTATTGCTGTGATAGTATGCCCCGTTGAATGGGGCTTTTGAAACAGTGCACTTGCGTAGGGACTTTGGAGAATAGTCATCATAGCGGTTTCTACCGTAGCTTTGGCAAAACTGTGATCCAGTTTAACGAAATGCCTCTGAAGATATGGCTGTGTGTTGGTGGATAAAAATGTTTGCAGTACCCTTTGTCATCTTGCAAAATAAGGGGTACTTTGTAGTCTATAGCATTCCTTAAACCCTCTGAGGGAAAACAATTAACTGTAAATTAAGGGAAGAAAGTCTGTTATGGTTTGAAGTGAACACATTAAGATGCTGAAACTGATGAATCAGGATGGATGGCTGGGGAGACAGCAAGAATTAAGGTAAGCTTGCCTAGGGATGTTTGAAATGGTAGTATACTCTGCAGTTATCTGAGAATAAACACTTGCTAATAGTAATGATAAAGCAATAGCACGTTCTATAACTGAAATCTCTTAAAATGTTAAATTGAATATTATCATTTGTTCAGCGTATGTTCTAACATGATATACGTCAGACTGTATATGTTATAAAATAGCGTAACAGATGAAACTATTAGATTGAAGCAAGCTTTCACCAGATTTGACTGATGGAATCAGAACTATGAAGGGTTCGCTAATTACTTAATCTTTCTCTACCCCAATGACCAGAAGCAACCCAAGGTGAAGCTCAGGACAAGCAAATTTGGAATAAGTGAAACTGATAACTTTCTGTAGTCCATAATCATCCATAGGATATCACTGACCTATCACTGTGTTGGGGGGAAGGGGGGTGTCTTATAATAACTGGATAACTGGCTAATAAACTTAACATTTATGACTTTACAGATCAGGATAAAAGCAACTGATGTCTTACTTCAGGGCATTACTGTTTTACTTCTGAAGCATTAGGCATTGGTTATAGTTAGAGGAAATTCAAAGGCACCGTTGGGCCAATAGTGCAGTTATGGCGAAGTGATGTGAACAGTTTTTATGTGAATTTATTGCTCTTAAAGGTGCTGGCTTCACTGACATATTATAGACCGACTTCACCTTTAGACATACAGCTTCCAAAGATGAAAAAGTAGTTTGGCTACTGTATAGCTAAATGATAATTTTTTCCCAATGGAGAAAAATTACTGCTCTTTCTCCTTGAGATTAAATGTCATTTGTTGAAAATTTTAGAGATTGTTTTCTTCAGTCTATTTTTTGTCCTCAGCTAATGCTGACTGAATTCAGTGGGGTTGTGTGACCTAAATCAGTAAGCTTGTGCTCAAAACTACCAAGGCTGATTGATCTTGGTTAGGATTGTTTGGAGAGAACAGAAGTGATGAGTGATACTTATTTTTTGGTGAGGTGGAACATCCCATATTTGTGAATAAGCACTTTGTTACAAACCCTTTTTTTTTTTCTTCTCTGAGTTGGCAGTGGTGGGGTACCAGGTCTGCATGAACAGTGGGGACTTTCTTATGCTTGCTTTTCTGCCACAGAGATACTCATGTGTATGAGTAATAGCAATTTTCTCTTTTAACTTTTTTTAACTTGATGTTTTCAATACTCTAACCACTGTTTTTATTTGTTAATATGCCATGTCACACATATGTCTGCAAATACAACGAGTAATGCCATTTTTGAGGTCAGGCCTCTTACAGGAGGTACTGTTTTCCAGATAAAGGTTCAAGGTGCTTTTCAATGAATCACTGCTCTAATAAATCATTTTGTATATATACTAGCATATACAAGTTAGGATATTAATTTCCAAGCAGTGCCTGTCATGAATATGTAGTTTCAAAAACCTGATATGAATAAAGCATATGGCCTTTACATTTCAAGACCAAATCTGTAATTCACTGTACATTCATGCTGATACACAGACAAAGGCGAATTAGTTCCAGATAAAAATGCATCAATGCTCTATTGAATAGTCAATTATTAAACACATAATGGAATCTGTGGTTATCAAGGCATGCTCAGAATGTGCATAGGGTGTATAATTTGCACCAGAATGGAACAGAATCAGTCTATTTCTAAAAAACCCAGGAAAAATTATGTTAACATGGGATTAAAATGAGTTAGTGCTTCTGCTGTACAATGAATGGGCTTACTTTACTTCATTTACCCTCCCAAAGAACTAATTGCAGAGTCTTATTATATGTACAAACCTAGAAAAAACAGCAGTAAACAACATTATTTTCATTACCCTCAAGAAATAATCTATCCAATTTCCAGTGTTCCATTTTATGGAGAAATAATGTTTTTGAGAACCACACATGAAGGTAAATGTTACAATGTAAATGTCCTGGCAACTGTTCTCGTAGCAATTTGGTTGGATAAAATGAAAAGTGAGTAAGTTATTGCTGAATGATGAGAAAAAATCTCATGAATGTCACCTGCATGAGGTTTTAAATATTGTTAATTCCCTGAAATCTATAGTAAAGACTTTATTTGGGGTGGGGGAAGTGTTTGACAATTGACTGGAAAAGCATTGTCAACAAACTATAAACATTATTGAGGCTGTGGCTGTTTATTATTTTACTGCAATTATATACCATGATTAAGTCATTGGATCATTGGTCTAGTGCATATTTTTGATTTACATTAGGCAACCTGCAGATTTATTGCAGTATGTTTAAAGGCACCATTTAAATCAACAGAGAGGTGTGTCAGGCTGGCTGTATCACTTCAAGTGGGTTTTAGTCAAACTTTATTCTCAGTTGCATTAAGTGTAATTATGGGTATAGTTAATTGAGATATTATGGTATATATTTTCATGGTTTATAAAAAATTATATTTCTTGATCTGCGACTTTCAAAAATACTTTTTACTAACATTTTTTGCAGCGTAAGTAATTATAGGTATTTGCATGCTCCAATAAAATCTGTAAAATCTCTCCTTAGCGAGATTCAACAGGTTACCGTTAGTTTATTTTCCAAAAAGACTTGGACAGCATGTGAGACGATATTCAGTTATTACTGACATTTTGTGTGTATTAAACGGGAAATGTGTGATGGATGGCTTTGTATGTATAAATCAGTATACCCAACAAAAAGAGAAAAGCGGAAATTGCGTAACTGTTGGTAAGATATTGCAAGAATTTCTTGGCTAATGAGATTACAAGTGCAAGTTAATTTATCTGTGTGATAGTAGAGGAATTCAGAGGTAGAAGTTCAGAAGTGGAGGCCGTCCATACATTGCTTTCTGAGATACCTTTTCTTCTAGAAACTTCTGCTAGAATTTGAATGCAAAAATTAGTTCTTCATTCTGCAATCCGTAATTCATTAGGGTATTCTCATAAACATGCTGACCCTCACTGCATGTTGCTTAAGACCAGAATGATTTATATGGTTATGTGCAAAAAATTCTTAGCAGAGTTACTTGATATGTAAGAACAGAAGGAAAGTTTGCAAAAGAGGTGGGATAACATTTCTCCATTTCTGCATAAGACGTTTAAATGCATCTCCAAGTGGATAATGCAGGTGGGAGCTTTTACTGCAGTAAAACACACAAAGAGAACATGCTATGGTTGTGTAAAAGCTGGTGTGTTATGTTTCTCTTCATGGTATGAAAGACTTAACAGTCATGCTTAGCTGTTTAAAACAGCTACCTGAAATAGCATGATATCTTGTGATAACTTCTTGAAGTAAACTCAAATGGAATAGACTTTAACAAAAGTTATCATGTTATTCTCATGCTAAATCCACAACGCAGCACTGTACTGGCTACTAGGAAGAAAATTAATTCTACCCCAGCCAAAACCAGGACAGTGGGCCACGTCTGCCTCTCTGGATCCTGGTGCCTGCGTGGTCAAAGATTGCATAATTGCATAATGTGGAGTGATGTAACATTACTGTAGTGTCATTTCTTCATGCTGCTAATGTTACAGAGAAAGAGAAGAAAAGAATGTACTAAAACGGCTCTTCATCTCTTTCTTCTGTCCTATCCAGACTTTTCTGCAAATGTTTGTTTGAGACTCATGAGTATAACAAATAGATTTTGATTTTTGTGAAGACTACGGTACGTCCGCACCCCTCATTTACTGCTGAAATTTGGTATTTCATTCCTTCCTGTTTTCAGTTTCTCTGCGTTCCTCCCAGTAGTAGTGTTTGTTGGTAGCAGAGCATGACGCCAGCACAGAGCCCTTAAAGTTGCATTAGTGAACAACTTCAGTGCCAGCTGCGGGACTATTAGTCTTTTGGAATCTAATACTGTAAACCCCAGTGGAAATGATGACAGATATCTTTGTAAGATAAAAGTGATGAACCTTCAAGGTAAAGCATGGCATTGAATAAAGAACTAGCTAAAAATAAAATTGCAATTATGTATGAGAGGAGCAGTGTCTCTTTGGAGGAAATATTACTTGCATATGCAAAAAGGTTAAAACATTGTGTCTCTAACCTCTAATTTTTGTTTATGTATACAATACAGTCAAACAACTACAGAAAGGGCTGGCCTCTTTCTGAAAGGAAAGACAATTGGAGGGTAAAACAGTAGTAAAGAGGAGGGAAAAGAAACCCCCAAACTTTAATGTATGTCGACATCAAAATGCAGTGAGTGTGTTCAACAGTGCCATATTGAGAATGACTCAATTTCTTTGCAATTTGCAAGAAATGGCACAGCGAGATGAACAGGATTGAAGAAAAAGTATGCCTGATGATCTTACAAAGATAAGGGACTTTCCTTAAGAGAAGTCTTAAAAAAAACTCCGACAAAATAGCAAGGAAAAAAAAAAGAAAGAATGAATAGCTAGGGAATGCAATATCCTATTTAAATCTTTTCACATCTGAAATAAAGCATCTTAAGCCAAGAACGGTTCAACCATGTATGGATATGATATTCCTAGAAACAGGTATATTAAAGGAGGGTTAGGTTAAAGGAAACATAATTAACATTTAATTTATTCTCCTCCAGAGTTTCCTGAGCCCATACATAGCAACTCTGAATTGTGAGCTAGGAAGTAAAGGGCTCCTCTTGTTAAGTTTTCTGCAGTGAGGATGCAGGTGCTCATTATCTCTGAAATTGCTTTGTGGAACTGAATTTGCCTTTCCTACTGATTTGGCTTTCTTTAAACATGAATAATTTGAATCAAAGTAATAGTAGGAAAGGTGGGCTTTTTTTGCCAAGGCTTGCAATTCAGTGAGATTAATGACAGTGGTACTGCTTTATTCAAGAAATGAATTTGCCCTTAAGTTAGAATAAGAATTCTTCAAAAGAGATGCTTCAAAAAACATAGGTAACTTTTCCTCCTATCAATCATTGGCACTTGTTACAGAGGAACTGATGATCTTTAAAACGTTTATTAGCTTAACATCCGTATCAGGTAAGGATATACTGTCTACATTTTAGAGAGGAAAAAACGGATACAGATTCTTAAAACTGTTTAGATAACCCCAAAGTAATCTATAGCACCTGGATAACTTTTGAAGGCCTGGGTTTGTGTAATTCAGCCAAGGTAAAATAGGAAATTGTGAAATAATAGAAATCCAAATTTGAGTCTCAGGCCAACGGACCACCCTTGCCCTGCAGAACTCCTATGGCTATCGGGTAACAGACTTCTCTGTGTGAAGGTGACATTCTGATGCCACCAGTGTCAGTAAGAAATACTTTTTTCACACTTTCCTCTGGAGTATTTATTTAGTAAACAATATAAATATTTTTTTAACAACATAACTAGAATTTCTTACAGTAGTCATGAAGAATGATTTTTTTAATTCCATCTGTGAAAGAGGCTATGTCAGTATGGGCTTAGAAGCAAGAAGGCATCTAAGAAAATATAATGAAACTATTTTAAAATGTGGCTGCCCCCATGTTGCCAAAGGAAGGGTTAAAATAGCTTTTGACTAGCAGATACAGAAGCAAAGTATGTAATACAATAAAGAATAACGGAGTCATGTCATTCCTTTTAGCAGTAATAACAGGCAATGAAATCTTGGTCTATGTCATTCAATATTCATCCCTATGCTGTGCAGTGTGAAACACCTAAAATTAATACCGAAAAAGGAGATAAGATATGAAAAGTTAAAGCAACTGATAACAAAATTAGTAGGAGATTGTACCAAACGTTTGTAGGATGAAGTTTATTGGTAGCTACTTTCTACACATGTACTCTTCTGCAACTTTCCATACTGCCTACCAGACTGAATCGTCTAAAAAATGTAATTTGGTTCATGTATCTGCAAATGAGAATGAAAGAAAACCCACTGAAAAAATCAGAATTTTATGAATGCCTCTTTGTAGAGTCTGTAATGGAATATATGTCTAACTTTGTTAAAATTATACATCAGTAAAATCCTTGTTAGCATTGAAATTGTGCCAGTAGTGCAACTTATACAGAAGGTCCGGTGAGTGGTCATTTGCTCCTCAGATACACTTACTGGATTAGCGTGGAAAGTACTGTATAGTTTGATTTTGATACATTGAGAATTCTCTTTGGCAATATTTTAAATGAAACATTGGCACCACTAATAAGAAATCCATACAATTGTTACAAAAAGCCCATAACTAAGGAGAATATGAAGTGGGGAAAAGCTAGATTTCATGCACTGGAGAACAGAACAATAATAAGCTGCTTCGGAGAGAAGACTGAATTAATGAGAAACGCAGCTCTGAAAAAATGCATTTACTTCATAAGGAGGTGATTCTTGTATGGTGTTTAGCCTCCAGTTCAACACAAAACAGAAAAGCACACAGCTAACCTTCCCGTTGTGGGTTGCTGTGTTAGCTTCTGTGGGGCTTTGCCCATTATGGATGCACTTTGGTACTCCAAAATGGAAGTCCCATATGGGACATTTATGTGCTGCTCCCTGATCCAGTTCTAGTGTTTGCATGTGGAAGTGTGTGATATTAAAAGTTAGGTAAAACTACTATTGCCCAAATGAGCAGGACAAACATAATGATCCCATTTTTTTTTTCTCATAGACTTGCATTTCACATAGATACTCCTGCAGTTCAGTGTAAGTGCCAGAGCCGGTCTTATTGTATATCCAATGGTAACAGTATGGAAAAGGGTGGTAAAGTGAGAGGACAAGTTTGATCTGCCCTGAAAATGGAGAAAGCTCCTAAGATACCACCAAACTTATAGATACTGTGTTTTTTATTTGAAGTATGGTCTTTCACCATTTCTCCCCAAATCTGCAATCATCAGCAGTTTTCTTGCACAACAGCTACAAATGTACTTTTCCCCATATCATAAATTTCAGGCAAATAATATGTTGTGCTTCTAATAAATGTGCATGACCATTCTGCTAACAGCTTCATATACAGCTGACACTGAAAAGTCCCTGTTCCCATACCAAAGAGTTGTCATAAGTGGCATGGTCCTGCCTTAAGGGATGTAGGATGTATTTGTCTCTTCCCTTTTGAGCTAATTAATATGATCTTCCTCTCTGAATTCGGAAAGCTGGAATAAGCTCACTTTGCCATTTCCTGCTTTATCCATCCATATTCTCACTGACATTTACCAATACAGGTATCCGAAACAGTTTAACAAGCTGCATCACTTAGGGAAATTGTTTCCGCCTCTTTCCTGTGCATCCAGTCACTTTCGATTGGAAATATCCCCTTTTTACCATTTGTGTTTTACTATTGCATCTTGCTGAATGTTTGGCTGTTGTGAAGACTGCATGAAAACAACCAGCTCGGCAAGCTGGGATCAGCTGCTGCATTAAGGAACATGCACACAGCAGAGTTCCCAGTGCTGTACTGGCATTTTGTCTGATCTTAGATTCAACTGAAGATCTTGTGCTTTAGTCTTAAAGCTTTTGCACGGTATTTCAAAGGCCATCCCTCAGCAATCTGCTGTAACAACTGTGATAAATAAAGACCTTTGTAGAACAACTACTACGACAGATGAAAAGGCAAAGTCTAATTATCCTTAAAGTCTACTGCGGGATTTTTAAGTCAGAATTTCTTCACAACATAATGTTTTGTTCAAGTTATTTCTCACTGAAAATATGCAGATTATCCTAACTGAGAAATGACCCAAAATATAGGTAAGGCTGTCATATGCTGACCTGTGCTTTTTAATAATATATGTGAAATTAAAATACTAGCAATGTTTAAAGATACTAGGTTCCTACAAACATAGATGTAAAAATTACCTATTTTAATTCTAAGAAAATGACCATGTTTAGTTCACTTCTCCATTCTAAATTTTGGAGGCATTATTAGAACCAGTTCTTTCTCTAAAGTGGAAAGTAATACTCTTTGGTCTATTCTGATCCCTGGGGAGTAATATTGCTGCTCATTGCACATAAGGAGGAAGGACTTCACATCTGTAAAATATTGTGTCTTCTGCACATAAAATTTTAAGATTCAGCTTGGCTTTTGGGACCTTTATTAAGATATTTTCTATGCTCATATTTTGAAAATATGTATTTTTCTTGATCTCCCTCATACATCAGTATGTCTATCCTGTCTCCCTGAGACTTGTGCTCTCAGACTAAATTCCTTCTGATACAGAAGAGAGAAAGAAGAAGCAAACAAGACAGTCTCACAAATACATAATGAGATGGCCTACAAAAGTGAACAGCCCACATTGGAAAATACAAGAAATGTTCCATCTATACTCCAAAAAATGGAACACAAAAAATGCGGCAAATGTCACACTCGCTGCATGTTGTTTTCAGTTTCGTAATACAGTTGAGGAAGTTTATCTCGGTGGCACCAGTATATGGTTGCAGCTTTGCTTCTCTTTGATACAGAGGAGCCAGAGTCCTTGTGTTCACTGAGCTAAGCGGGGTTTATGGCTGATTTGCATTGCCACCGTGGCTCAGACCGTTGGAATACGTCAGCAAATCTGATCTTTCATGTGTCTCGTGTCAGAATGAATCTGGCATAATCTCACCTATATGAAGTTGTTCTGATACAACTGCAATCAGCAGCTGTTACTTGTTTGGCTATTGATTGGTTTTCATTAGTATTGACTGTACAGAGCTATCTGTACAGCTTCTGCTTTTTTAGGGGAATAATAAATATTAACAATAAGCTGTATAGTTTAATGTACACATCTCTTACAGATATTAAAATACTGCTAAATCAAAACCTACAACATTTAGATTTTAAAAGGTTAAATGAATTTCACTCAAACAGGTTATGTGTTCAGAAGTGAAACTCTCTTCCAAATTAGAGCCCGGGTGCTGTTTACAGCCTCCGTAGCTGCTGCAGCACACCCTGCTGCCCACACGTCCTCTGTGGCCCTGTTCTTGCCTGTCCTTCCATCCCATCTCATCACTCTCGCACGCGCAGGTCAGGGGCACGGATCACTAGGCCAGCACAACTGCTGTCTTCCACCCTTGCTGTGTAGAAGCCCCGGCTTTAATTTGCACTTCGTGTGTGCCACCTGTGCTATGCCAGGAAGAATTTTTCTCTCTGAACAGCTGGGGTAGAGAACAGAGTTCCACTTAATGTGAGATCGGGCATTCGTTTGCTGCTTTTCACCATGTTGTGTCAAAATATTTTGAAACAGGTCCCTAGGAATAGGCTATTTCTTCAGGCCTTCTGGTTAGCTTGGTTAGCTAAACACTAGAGGAAGAGGGGTATGCTACAGGCAGACGTATGAGCTATGGCAGGTGGAAAGGAAGAACATTTATTTCGCTGTGATGGATGATTGGTGTCTCAGATTCAGATCTGCTTTTGGGTTATGTTAGGAATTATCTTTGCATTTCATCTTTCGCTCACATTATGAAATACTACGTTGCTTTCTGTCTTTCCTTTAAGTCATTAGGCGTACTGGTGTTTCACTAGTATGATTTTGTTTAATTATGACATTAAAACTTGATTTTTATATGATGTTATTCATTATTTAATGCTTTTATGTAATGATGAGATAAGAAACATATTACCAGAGAGACTGTACTGCTGAGCTCTAACAGCTACTCATATAATAAACCTAGGGCTGGGTAGGATGGTGGAGTACTTGAGAGCTTAAATTGCGCAGCCTAAAGAGGCTGAAGTCATCTGTCAGGGACCTAGTCCCCACCAGACCTGAGGGACTGCAGTGGAGTTGACTATGAAATTCTCATTCCTTAAGGCAGGGAAATGAATCCCTGTTGCTATTCCTACTGGAGCTCAAACACCTACAGAACACAATGGAAATTTCCTTTCTTTGAGAACTGGGCCAGAAAAAATCTTATACTCTGAGACAATGCAAGAAATGACGTTTGACACAGAAAACATACTCAAGTGTGCTGGTTTTGGCTGGGATAGAGTTAATTTTCTTCATAGTAGCTAGTACAGGGCTATGTTTTGGATTTGTGCTGGAAGCAGTGCTGGTAACGCAGGGTGTTTTTGTTAGTGCTGAGCAGTGCTGACACAGAGTCAAGGCCTTTTCTGCTCCTCACCCCACCCCACCAGCGAGCAGGCTGGGGGGGCACAAGAAGCTGTGAGGGGACACAGCCGGGACAGCTGACCCCGACTGACCACAGGGATATCCCACACCATATGGCGTCATGCTCAGCACATAAAGCTGGGGGAAGAAGAAGGAAGGGGGGACGTTCGAAGCAATGGCGTTTGTCTTCCCAAGTCACCGTTGGCCGTGAGGGAGCCCTGCTTTCCTGGGGATGGCTGAACACCTGCCTGCCCATGGGAAGCAGTGAATGAATTCCTTGTTTTGCTTTGCTTGTGTGCGCGGCTTTTGCTTTCCCTATTAAACTGTCTTTATCTCAACCCACAAGTTTTCTCACTTTTACTCTTCTGATTCTCTCCCCCATCTCACCAGGGAGGAGTGAGTGAGCGGCTGTGTGGGACTTAGTTGCCAGCTGGGGTTAAACCATGACATCAAGTTAGAAATGGAAATGAAGGTCCTTAGCCATGAAATAGTCTCTGGAACTGTAACAAACCCAGAAATAGATACCTTTATTTTTATATCACTAAGTAACTCATGCCTCATGTTCCTCTTGATAATTGTCGACAATTTCTGTAACTCCTGGTTCCTCTGACAGAAAAAAGTTGAAGACCAGATGGGACCGATAGATGCCATCCTCCAAATCACACAGTGTAATTCAGCGATAGGAGCTAAATAGCGATAGCCCATAAATAGGTGGTTTGTGTCAACTGGAAAACAGTGATTTCACAGTACCTATCTTTGTTGGATAACACTTAAAAATTAATCCATTTGCACTCTAGATTTTTTTTTTTCCTATGAAAGTGGAGGAAAGTAATAGGAAAAGCTGGCAGGACAGATCACGGAATTTCATATAGCTGCATTTTATAAGGGTGAGTAAGAGAGACTTTGAATCACTGTTTGATTACTTTAGTCATCTCTATTCCCTGAGTGTGGGATACAGCAGGATGAGTCCTGCCCCAAATCTTGGTGGCTCTAAGGATCCTAAGGGGGCTCTTCCACTGTCCAGCAGTATATATTTCAACTTTTCATGCTGGCCTGGCTTGGAATTCTCCCCAAAATGTATAGGATTTCATCTTCTTTTCACACTGGCCTTTCCCCTCACCACAAGAAAAGCCGCACTTGTTTCCCATTTGAAGAAATCTAAAAAAAAAAAAAAAGCACAAATGAATCGCAGCTAGACATCCATGACAAGAAAAAAGTCTAGAAGAAAGTCTTCTGCAAACACTGCCTTTTGTGTATTAATTAGAAAAGCAGGGAATTTATTTCATTACTAACTGCTTAAATTTATCTCGTTTTTGATATAAGGGAGTTTCAGAATGAGGGAATTTGGATTTCATGTGAGGGAGTGAATGAAAATATCAGAAATGCAGCTTGAAGTTCAGGTCAACCAAACCCCTCCTTATTACTGAAGTGTTGAAACTGCCTTGTATACACCAGGAGAGGGAGCCCAGCAAGTAGAGCCAAAGTTAACCTGTCTCTCAACGTCATACAGAGGGCTACAGAGTTAAAAATTCTATTTTCCGACTGTTTCAGTACATTTATGGCATGAAACAGATAGCAAAATGTTTCTTTTTGATGTTCTATGTGAGTTTGTTAGTGAGCTGATCAGAAAGGATAATTTTCTTATTTCAGATCTTGACTTTCCATAGAGACCTGAGACAATGGTTAATAAAAAGGCAATCTGTTTTAATGCTGCAGAGGCTTTACAAGAGAAGGATGCTCTCTACGTGGATTTGTAGGCCTTCCCTTGGCAAAATCATGTCTCATTGTTTCGATCAAGTCACCACTTTATAGGGTACACATATGGCATGATTTTCTAACTGGAAATATGTCAGGCAGGACTGAAAGGTCTGTGACTGGGTGTTCATAAAGGTCAAATTGTTCTCATTGGAGAGGAGATAACTGTGTTCAAAACTCCTCATTATTTTACCGGAAAGGTCTGCTTGTTGCAGGTACTTCTGGAGCAGTCCTTCTTGCAACTAATGGGTATAAATATGCTTCTTGGTAGGAATACTGGCTTCTCCCCCTCCCCTACCACCCCAATCTGAAGTGCAATCAATTAAGTTTTAATTTGGAAGTGCTCTCAGATTTCAAATTTTGCTGTGTATGTTTGCCAAGTTGGTACTAGAACAACTTATCCAAACCTATATGGAAAATGCTAGATACACTGGTAAAACATTTAAAAGCTTTTTAATATTTCTGTTTATTTAATTTGATAAAGTTGCGGGTTTTATATGAAACAGCAGCATGACAGGTCTTATGCTCATAATGTACACTTTCAAATTGCTAGTAGACTTATGCTATAACTTCCAGAGAAATAAAATAAAAAGTGACCAGAACCTGCACCACAGATTAAGTCTCTAAAAGCCTTGCTTTAAAGTTTCTTGCCTTTGAGCCTATGAGATGCATAGCTTCTGTTGGGTTCAGATACAGCCATAAGGGAAGCTTTTTGTTATAGTATCAACAGCCTGAATAGATTATCATTACAGATTAAGCCTTGTTATTTAGGCACGTGAAAAATGAGTGGAAGTGATGGTGGACATAAAAGTGCTGTTAAATCCTTCAAATGATGCAGCATTTAACATTAATTCCTTGAGGAAATAATCTACTTACGCTTTACGTGAATGTTTATTTAAAAGAAAGTAGTATCCCTGTGCCTTATAGCTGTCTTTTTGTGTTGTGTTTTATAGCCGTATTTTGTGTTGTCTCGTACTATGTGTGTTAAGGGGACAGAAGTGTGTCTCACAAATGTTTGTGTAAGACTAGGTTGCTTGTTAAACCTGACAGCATCCAGGTAAATTTTTGTATGCAGAGAACAATAGAATAACTGCAAATAGACAGATCTATTTTTTTAGCTTCCTTTCAGACTACTACTATTTTAAGGAATGTAATTTCTTTGGAGGCAGAACAAAAAAACATTGGATGTTAATACAGGGAATTGAAAATGGGAAGGTGTGAAGGTCACCATGTAGAGTTTCACATTACGCTTAAAACAGCTATTGAAAGGGTGTAGCTCTGTTCCCCTTCAGGTCTAGTGATTGTGTGATCGCTTGGTGAGGTTGATCACTTAGTTTCTCCCAGGGAAAAATAATGGGGGGTGGGGGGAAGAGTGAAGTGATTTCCATCAGATCAATGAAATTATGTGATTCACTGAACCCTGACTGCCCACTTATGAGACCAGTGCAAGGAAGGAAGTGGGAAGCTGCAGATGGCAATACGTGCATGGAAGGATGTAGGATGGAAATGGACAGCTATTTTGGCAATTGGCTCACAACGTGAAACTATGCCTTCAGTGGAGGGAGTCTTGAAGGAAATGAAGCTGTAGTATTTGGGGTTCTTTCACTCTGAATTCAAATAAAGTAGGAAAAAAGGTTGGAGAAGAGAGATGGAGAAAATACAGGGACACTGATTTTTTGGAAGAATCTGTATACAGAGCAGGAGGGGAAAAGATTTCTAGAAGATTACTTGAGTGGAAGAAGTGCTAATCAGTCTGTAGCTCCTGTATTTGCTCTACCTAGATGACCAAGACCTTTCCAGTCATGTAATGCAGCTGCAATTGCCCAGTTTCTACATCTAGAGCACAAGCGTATTTGGCCTTTAGGTCTAAACCCAAAGAATTCTCAAGAGTATTGAGGAAACAGGTTAAGAAATGCATATAGTTGTGGTTTTCTTTCATGCATGTGTGTGTCTGTCTTTAATGAAGAAGGGATCAGCTCTAGACTTTAAAAAAGAAAAGTCTCTGCTATTTTGTGTCTCAAAAACGTGGATGTAAAGAATGCCTGTTAAGTGTGCACTGGTAAGTGTTAAGCCTCAGGAATGGGAGTGCCTGTAGGCTCCTTGAGCAACTAGCCTGCGAGTCCTATTGCTGTGAAGGTGTAACTGGTAAAAAGCCCGTTCCAAGAAAATGTTGGAGAGGCTAAGAAAAGAATCAATACTGTAGTCAAACCAACCCACTTAAACCTAACAGTTAAGAATTCAACTTGTAATACTCAGAACATCGGTGTTTTGCAGCGTCAGCAGGAGAAAGCTTAATCAGACCTGTGACATTGTCCCATACCTTATCAGACCTTTGGCTCACTGTGCAGACTGGCATATGAATGGGGGAGGGCAGAGCCCACCTTGGCTCCCCGTCTGTCTTAAGAGTTTTTCATTGCTACCCATCTGACTGTGGCAACAGTAAGATACTGCTGTGTCAATCTATACCTCCTCCCTTCCCTCTTTTTGGGCTAAATTCAGGTAGAAATACAGGGACAACGATATACCAGGTACAGAGAAAGGAATATCTTTGCAGTTTTAGTGGTCTGTCTTGCATATCTGTGCAAGGATATAAAATAATGTCACTAGATTACTGAGAGAGGATTTTACCACCTTATTTTGTAGATCCAAAGTAGTCAAAAGTTCAGATACTCAAAGCAAATTTATGACATGCTGTAGGCTATGTCTAAATGACTGTTCTCTCTGCTTATCTTTGACCTGAGTTATACTATACAGCAAACACAAGTCATGTCGCTCTTGAAATTTTTAGGCAGAGATTACATTTGGATAGATGGGGAGAAGTAGACAGTACTGAGGTTGATATTGGAAGGTGCATCAAGGAGACAAAGGACATATTTGTGCCTGAGTGGACTTGAATGAAAATGGAAAAAAGAACATGTTTTTGGGTGGGACTGGAATAGTAATTGATACACCCCCCACCCCCCCCACCCCTTCTACATGCCTATGGCAGGGGCTTTAGGCAGTTGTGGCTGTACTGTGGTGAACAGATCCTATGCTAACTTCTCTAGTTCATGCACACTAGTTGCTCAATAGAAGTTTCTTTGGCCTTCATGGACCCCATTGCATGGCTTTGAGGCTCAAGAATCAGGGAAATATGTGCCTTTTCCTGTCATAACAGATGTCTTTATTCTCCCCTTTACTTCATTATGGCATATATCACCACCTCTGGCCTAAGTATTTTGATGTCTGTCTGACAGTGAGTAAATTCTATTCCTAAAGAATATTCTCTTCTATCTTCATGATATACAATAATTGAAAGTTAAGGTTTCCTTTGAATTGAAAATATTTTTTGTCTTCTACAGTTGGTGTTGTATGCATGTTGCTTTCTACCCTTGTCAAGCATTAGGAAGAGAAGGACATCTGTGTTCTTCCTGGTTTTGTACAGTATTTCACAACATCTATTTTAGGACAAAGGAGAGAAAAAAAAAATACTGTTGCTGTCAAGGGCTATTGCTTAACTTCTGAGCACAATGTTAGTCATTGTTGTATATGCATAAATTATAATCATCATGTAAGTAACTGAGACAAGGCATTCTGAATAACTTTGCAGAAAGCATGTTATTTTTTGTTTTGTTAGGGCATGCCTTTAAAAATGTAAGTGATGAAAAACTAAATGTAGATAGAAAGGGAGCCTGACCTTATTAAGGTATCTCTGATGTCTATGATATCTCTGATTACCCTTGCTACATGTGGGAATACAGATGAATTAAGCATGTCATCGTTAAGATTAATTCATTCTCTTGGGTCCACTTTGTGTCTTCCAATCTTTTCTCAAATGGTTTTGGGCCAGGATGCTACCGTTATCAATACACATTGGCTTTGAATTGGTCATTGGTTCAATTTTACCTTTTAAATGTATCAAAGGCCAATTAATAATGAATAGGCTGAAATCAAGAAGTAATTCTAGTCTTCCTATCTTTCAAAAATATCTCTTCCTCCTCACTTATCTATGCTTAATGCTTCAAGCTGACAATGACAGGAATTGAAATAACTTGAACTCTGCCATTATTATACTGTTCCAACCCCGACTTAAATGGTTCCACTGTGTTTCTTGCTGAGTGAGGCTCTCTTGAAAGAGTTAGGTAGTGTTCTTTTGAATGCCAAATCAATACCAATAATCTGTTGAGCTCTTGAGCTCATGCACGCTATGACAAAATTCATTTTATTCTTGGTGACTTGTTCTTAACAATCTGTAGTTCATAAAGAAGCTCTGTCCTGAGCTTGTAGAATTTTCCCGGATGGAAACTACTCATTATGTTTTGTAGTGGTTAGACTTTTCCATGTAGCTCTGGATAATATAGAGCCTACAGAAAGTGACTGCATTTTAAGTTTAGCAGAGGAAGAGGTGGTGGTTGTTCCTTTCAAGTCACTTTAACACAGAGCACTTCCTATGGCAAAGTCGTATTTCCATTGTTGAGAAAACTGTTATGTCTAGCTATGTGTAGTGTCAGTTAAATATGCTGGAAGAAAGGCAAAAAAAAATTACTGAAGAAAAAAAATTTAATGGTATTCAAAAACTCAAAATAAATGGGGCCCTGTTGTTCATTAGAAAACAATTTGGACAATAAAACTTAACCACAGTATGTATGATTGCATAGAAATAAGTCATAACAAAGCCTATTTGAGTGATCTTACAAATATTTCCATGGTCTTTCTACAGTTTCCAGAACATCTGCAGGCAAATCTTTGTGAGGGTGAATAGAAATTGTAGGGTGATTTTTGTAAAAGTGTGAAAGTCTGTTCCCCATACGGTTACTCCAGATTTATGCTACTGTTTTCAAAGTACAGGAAGCTTAATATGCTGTTTTGTACTAAGGGTGGTCCCGGTTCTTTTGGCATCTCACTAAGAAAGGCACGGTTGTTCGTGGATAGTTAACGGAGTCACTGTGTAAACAATAAAAATAGTAGAAAATATGATTGTCGTTGTACGTCCCTTCCGATACTAGAAACCCTGGTGTATGCAGCATTGGATGAGACCCTTCACATTGATCGTGGCATGCTGCATGGATCCCGTCTGTGGTGAGGTTCACCAGCCTCACTGTTCTTCACATCTTTAGATAATTCTTCCAAGTGAACAAAGCTATCAATCTTTTACATTTACAATACTGAACTTTCTGGTACCCCGAATTTCAGTGAGAGCATTATGCTCTTACACATCTCCATAGGAAGTTCTTACAAGCAGTACACACAGGTGGTATTGTTAAAGGCAGCGCATACTAATGTCATGGTATGTGCTTGGGTTATATAGCAGTCACTCATGCTAATGTACGGGTCTCTACCATCAAGGACCGTGGTTAAATCTCTGCCTAGATTCTGCCTGAAATCACTATCTCCTTGTTACGATGTCTTCTGCGGTGGCCCACTCCATATACTGATATTATCATGCGGAGAATAACAAACATGATACATTCACAAATGTAAAAAGCAATCTATCTAAGCAATGCATAAACTCATGAGTTTGAGCTCAGTGATATGCAAAGACTCTAGGTTTTGAGTGAAAGAGTAATCAAGGTTTCAGAGGTAAATGGAAATGGAATAACATGCAATATAGTTTCATCAAGTGCAGGTTTTATCAGACTAATTTAGTATTTTGATAAGATAGCTGACTTCTTAAACAAGGCTAATGCAATGAACCTAATCTGTCTAAATTTAAGCAAAGTATTTGATATAGTTCTCCAAGGGAAATTATTATTAAGGAATGAGAAAATTTGGAGTAATTCAAAAACTGTGAGGTGGATAAAAAGCTTGCTAAAGTAGAAGCTTCAGTGAATTATTTTAAAGGGAAAGTTACCAGACTGAAGAGAAGTTTAGTGCCGTTTCTCAAGGTTTGGTCTGGAGAGCAATCCTGTCTAATATTTCAATTAGTGACCTTGTTACAAGAACGAGGTGGGTGCAATTATAAAATTTGCGGCTGACACAAAGTCAGAAAGTGTTACCAATTTTGGAGGAGGACTGGGTCATAATTTAGGAAGGATTAGATGGATTTAAGAGAATAATTCTTTCTAAATTATGATCCAGTCTTCCTCCAATGCTGGCAATACTTTCTCATTTTGTCATCCATAAATTTTATATGACCTTGTAGACTTGACTAATGGAAATGGAATGAAGTTTAATTGTACAAAGTCAAACACATAGAGACTAATTACAATAACTTTTGCTATGAGATGGAACCTTATAATTTGAAGTTGGCTATTTCATAGGTTGTGATATGCTGGAGATGGATGATGAGAGTATACCTCTGGTTACATGTACCATGCTAGGGGTCTAGAGCTAATGAACCGAACTTCCATCTAATCCTATACATCAACATAGGTGAGAGGCTATCAAGAAAAAATTGACTAAAAAGTCTGTTCTGTGATGGACAATGGTTACAAAAATGAAAACTCCATCTACTTTTTCTTTGTCAGGACTGTAACTGGAGAGGGTTAGTTCAAAGAGTACCTTATTCTGAATATTCTAATTGGGAAGCACAAATAAGCTGCAGCTCAATTATGTTGTTACTCAGAGTCATGATGACTGTACCATCATAAATCATTTCAACTTTCCTTTCCATGGCTGACATTGTCAGGGTCTTTTATGATGTATGTATCCATTTTTTTTGTGCTTAAGAGCCGGTTGGTGGCTGAGAGGTTACCCTCACAATCATGAGGTTACCAGAAGATTTTGCTGGGGAATAAAAGTTAATGTGTTTTTTTTAAAAGAGGAAGATTCATGTCAACAGTGGTTTGTCATAGTTGCTGGCTGCTGCTCACTCAATAGATGAGCTGTCTTTATGTTGTCACTCATTAGAGAAAGATGCAGCTAAATCAGGAGTTCAGTTTTGAGGTCTTATTTCATAAGAAAATGAGAGAGAAGACTGCTTTTAAAAAGTAGAATTTCCCTTCAGTAGTAATTTCATGGTGTTATTTGTGGTTGGTTAGTTTTTCTTAAACAAGCACCAGTGTGAAGATTACATTACATTATTAGAAAACCCTGTATATTGCTAAGAATGAATGTAAGCAAATACATCTCAGATTCCCTTTCAGTCATGGTAAGACATGGTATCTGAGTAAGGGAGATATAGTAATATGAGGCTGGCTATTTTGAGGCAGACCCAGGCCCACAGATATCGATGAGGACTTCGCTAATTTTTGAATAAGACTTTTCAGTCTTCCAGAACAATTACTTTGATAACTGGAAACCCATGTTTACCCAAGACACAGGAACGCATGATCTCTTGTATGTAATCTAATTCTGATAGCTCATCGAAGGTATGAAATCTATTGGTTTGAGTGTACTTGAAATGATGTAGAATGGTTTTAAAATGAAGTACACAGTGAATCAGTCACAAATTGGTTGTTTCTCAGGTCATAAGATTCATCATACTTTGGAATTGTTTAAAAACTGCTATTGCTATAATGATTTTTTTTGCCTGTCTGCTGTATTTTCATAGGTGTCTAAAAGCCCATTATTTATCTTATTCAAAATTCTCTGCTGATGTTTATTGTTCAGTGTTTTGTATTGTGAAGTTTTTGTGCTTACAGTAAGGCCACAGACAGACATTGACCCACTTGTGTTCTAGAAAGGGTTGAGCCTAGAAAAGGTCAAATTGCAATGAAGTCTGCCAGTAAATGGTCTACCTGACAAACACCAGCATATACTGTCAAATTATTTTGACAGTACACAGTATATAGCTAGGAAGCCATTGTCTATATAATTCTTACAAAATTCTCACTGAATTCTAAGTTTACTGCCAAACTTTAAAAATAAATGCCCAAGAGCCCTGATAAAGCTAGAAAGTTGAACACTGAGGAATTAGGAAATGCCACATCTAAGTGAAATCTGCGTGTATATAAACTGAGGTGTTTCAAAAAGTAAAAATTTAATCAAGCGTACACAGTTTTCCATGGGAACAGGCTCAGACTTGGAACCAGAAATGCTGCCTTGCTGAATTTTGTTCTGTGCTCCCAATAATGGCACTGCTCAGGATCCTCCAAAAGAATTCTTACAAGCAAATAAAAATACTGTAAATTTTCCAGAACATGTTCATAGAAATGGCAAGACCATGTTTTATTTGACTTTCAAAGGAAAACCTCCCAAAACTCAAAGAAAATTTCAGACATGGAAAACTTCATTCTGCATGCTTAACCTTTCAGAACATACTGGAAATCGGAATATGATAATGAAAATGACTAAGTAATCTCTGACAAAGTGTCATGGTTTAACCTCAGTTGGCAACTGAGCACCACACAGCTGCTCACTTGCCCCCTGCACCTCCCCCCCCGCACCCCCCAGTGCGATGGGGGAGAGAATTGGAAGAGTAGAAGTGAGAAAAACTCATGGGTTGAGATAAAAACAGTTTAATAATTGAAATAAAATAATGATAACAATAATAATGTAATAGTGATAATATACATAGCAAGTGATGCACAGTGCAATTGCTCACCACCCGCCGACCGATGCCCAGCCAGACCCTGAGCGGTGGCCCCCCCCAGCCAGCTTTCCCCCAGTTTCTGTACTAAGCATGACATCACACGGTATGGAATGTCCCTGTGGCCAGTTTGGGTCAGCTGTCCTGGCTGTGCCCC
>NW_008824932.1:877719-881743 GCF_000699105.1 Pygoscelis adeliae
CCCCCAGTTTATGTACTGAGCGTGACGTCCCCTGGTATGGAATGTCCCTCTGGCCAGTTGGGGTCAGCTGTCCTGGCTGTGCCCCCTCCCAGCTTCTCGCTGGCAGGGCATGGGAAGCTGGAAAGTCCTTGACTAGTGTAAGCACTGCTCAGCAACAGCTAAAACATCGGTGTGTTATCAACATTGTTCTCATGCTAAATCCAAACCACAGCACTGTACCAGCTACTAGGAAGAAAATTAACTCTATCCCTGCCGAAACCAGGACACAAAGTTATCTCAAACGTCTATAATGGTATAATACAGGCCATTACTACTGCTCTAAGTGTTGTATTGGGCACTACTATAAATGCTAACTGGTTATATAAAGGTTTTTATAAGGTTCTAAATTAGACCGTTATCTGAATGTACATATTAAGGAGTAGGAATTCAATAGGGTATATTGCATTTCTACATCATAAATTTTTATCCATTGCATCTTCATACATTATATTAACAAATGTAAGATTTCTCAAAGCTGTTTGAGATATTTAGTCAGGTTATAGTCTGGTAAATCATTCACACAAGCTATTCCAGTGACCTGAACAGAGCTATTTCAATGAGAAACTCCTCATCAGGGTCAATAATGTGATCACAGTATAGCTCATAAATTACAAGGATTTTGATATTGCTAGGGTAGTTAATTAAGATTAGAAATGCAAATTTTAATAGCAAGCATAACTGGAATTATGCAGTAGTGAAGAACATTTTGGATGTGTTTAATCTCTTTCATCAGAAGAACAGAGAAAGTAGGGTTTTGTACTGATACCTTCTAGAAATTATTATGGAATATTGGTGGCTTTGAACAATTGCGCTAGACAACAGCCAAAGAATTTGTGAGACTTTGAGAAGCTGAAAGGTAGCTCTTAAGTCATGGGACAAACTGCACTGTAACCTATCCAGGGATATTCCAGCCAGAAGGGGAACCGATTTCTAAAGGTAAGGCTGCCTCAAAGAAAACTTGGCACTAGAAACAAGCTCCCTCCTGCTTTGTCAGAGTGCCCGCTCCCTGCTGCAGACGCTGAGAGAGTCTCAGGCACAGTGACTGTCAAACTCTTTGTGCAAGTGCCAAAACATTTCCCCCCCCCCCATCTAGTCTGAAGAGGCAGAAGTAGAAGCAGCAAAACTTCTCAGCCTATTTTGTGCCTGGCCAGGGGAATTTGTGGGCCTTTTCCCAATATTCATCTGTCTCTAAGTACTGAACTTGTTTAGAGCACAGGACTTAAAATTTTAAGTGGCACAACATTCATACCCAAGAGAAATCAATTGGATTTTAATCTCCAGTTGTGTGTCACACATTCAGACCCAAATGATAAGTGGTTTTAATGATCTATTACTGTATTTTTATTTTCTAACCTATTATTCTCTGTTCCTTTATGTCTTTGTTTCTATATTTATATATTATATTTCTATACTCTGTTTCTTTATCTCTAGGAGATAAAATAAAAATACTGTGTTACTGGATTATCATAGAATCATAGAATAGTTTGGGTTGGAAGGGACCTCTGAAGGTCATCTAGTCCAACCCCCTGCCCTGGGCAGGGACATCTTCAACTAGATCAGGTTGCTCAGAGCCCCGTCCAACCTGATCTGGAATGTTTCCAGGGATGGGGCATCCACCACCTCTCTGGGCAACCTGATTAATGTATCAAAATGTGGGAACATTTAAGAATATATAATAATCCATTTTCTCTGACTCTTATTATTTAATTCCTTCTGGATCATAAACAATAGCAATATAGAGACCTGATCAGAGTTTGGGGCTAAAAGGAATCCAACCTACTTATCTTCTGAATGTGGCTAATATCTAATATGCTATTAAGGTGAAAGAGGTATTCCACAGGAACGAGGCTCTGTATTTAGAATGTGAATACAGGTGCATGATCTGCTGAGGTACCTCTCTGCTTTTTGAGACAATTACAGATATTGCCAAATTAAAATCTTGGCATCAATGATTTGCGCTATTAACAATTTTCCTCCTAAATACCTCCCACCTCCTACTCTTTAGTCAGTGACCATGTCAGCCTGATTTTTAATAGAACTCGGGGTATTCTTGGGGCTGAATTCCTCCAGTCTGAGTTTATCCACCATACAGCCATCCTTGCAGGTTCTCCGCATGCAGATCTTCCTCTCTCAAGTTCAAGAGTTTTGAAACAAGACAGAGTTTGGAGAGTCTACAGTCCCAATGACTTCTCATATTTAAGTATTCCTAAAGCTGTAGCATATTAGAATAAGCAGAAACGAGTGTTGGAGAGGAATCTTTGTGTCAGTTCTGAATATGAAAATAGAATATTTCCTTTGGCATAATTAAATTCAACCTCCTTACTGAATATTTCAGATCTAAGTATCAGCAATGAAATGGTTAACTTTTTTTTTTACATATGTAAGATGCAAAGCATTTAAACATCCCTTTCTGGAAGGAAGATTAGTAGCTGTGGCCATTGTTTCAAGCTGCTCAAGCAGTAGTCGAAACACTTTACATAGCTAGGCTTAGAGCCAAAGTAAAAACTTTGATATTGGAAATTCTGAAAGAAAACTTTGAAGGATTTAATTTTTTTCCATGTTGTTGTTTTGCACAGGAGATGATGGTTCATTATGATACCAGTAAAAAAGACACTTGGTCTCTGTAAAGTATTGCTTAGAATACTATACACAGAAAAAGAGAGTAGTATATAAAGCCTTACGTCCCTTCAGATACTGGGAACCTCAAACCGTGTGAGATTAGATGGGCTTCCAGCCATGGTGCAGCACACCAGGCACAAAATTTGCCCATCAATTTGTGTTTTTGAGATCTTGCAGGATTTTCTTAAAAGAAAACAATTCTATTAATTATTTCTACTGTCAAACAAAAAGGATGTTCACATGAGAACTTGTGGCACTTTCAGATAAAGGCAAGGGCATGCAGGTGGTGTAATCATGGTACTGAGTGGGAGCCGCCTCCTCAGTTACAATTAGCTGGCTAAGTTTATTCTGCAGCCAAGGCGTATGTGCAGCACAACACAAACCTGAAGGTCAAGCTATACATGCAGCATAGCACAACACAGCCTGTGCCTCCTTGGGGTAAGCTGTTAAGTGGATCACTAACTCCTGGATTTACAATTGCCTTCTGATTAGCATCACTACGGTGATGAATTTTGATTTTCACAGATCCTATCTCTCTACCTGGACGGACCAATCCAGTGCCTTCAGACTTAAAAATATAAGAGCATTTTATTGAAATTAGGATTAGGTATCTGCCATTGTATTGGACAGTGACTTAGGTGCCTTTTTCAAATTTATTTCAGGTGGAACATATACTATTGGGCATTGTTTAAGTGTCCCCTAAATTTTAGAACTTTTAAATATCACTGTTCTTTGAATATTTATATACCTTCCCCTTTTTAGAAGGGCACATATAGCCAAGGAAAAATACATTACCCGATTCCAGAACTGCTGGTAGTTACTAGTCCCTTTAGGAACAGAACAGAGTATGGAACTCTTTGCTTATATATTAATGTATTTTATGGAAAAATACTATAATTGAGCTGATAAATTTAGTGCTGCCAATGTAATTCATACCTTGGCCATTCTAGCTAGCCTTGAAGAAACAGTGCTTACATTACTCTCTTACCATGCAGTAGGCTCACTGTATCACTGTATACAGTACTGTAAAGAGATGATAACACCCATCTCAATAGATACTCATAACGCTTGTACTTGATGGAACTGCTGTGGAAGGCAAGAGGAGCGTCACCTCGATTGACCGCGGCTGAAGTAGGATTGAGGCTCTCTATTTGGCTGATGTGCTTGTAGGAGTTTCATTCCCATAGTGTCTAACAACAGTAACAAGTTTTATAGATTTGTCCCCAGGACAGTCTTGTGAGCTGCCTAAATTTAATCAGACTTCATAACTGGGGTTAATCAAGTCAGTTAATAATTTATGTGTTGGAGTAGAGGAGAACCAGCCAATCTCATTACTGGAGCCAAATAACGGTGCAGTAGGAAGGGG
>NW_008824932.1:881764-923353 GCF_000699105.1 Pygoscelis adeliae
CTAGGTTTTGGCAGCTGCTGTTGCTTAAGACAGGAATAGGGTTGGGGGACTGTGACTTGTTTAATCTTTTAAAGTTAAAAATACAATTTTACATGATTATACATTCATTGTTTTAAGCCAGTTGAGCTATTTATTTATTTGAAATGGACCTTTTTGGAGTTTTGGAGTCTATTTAGGGCTTCACCTTATGCACAATGCATTACCTTTTCAAGTCCTTCTCCCCTTCAGTTGCTAACGTGAGGGTATATGCAACTCAAATAGTTTGAAATATTTACTGGAGACACCATGGACTTGCACATCCATATTGTATTGTGTATGCCCTCAAGATGATTTTAAAATAAGCTTCTGTATTTCTGCATTGAAGTCCTGAGAATGGTTTCTTACTTGTTTAATCATGTAACTCTGACAGAATATTTTTTTATTAGTATAGGTCTTTCCAGAACTTAATAAAGAAATAGTTTGTCTCATGAAGCCTGGAAAAACTAATAACATTTATAGTAAACTTGGGGGGGGAAGTATTTTATGTATTTATGTTCTCAAGTTACTTTGTATTATATGTATCTCACATAGAATAAAGCTTATAGTTATTCCTCTGAAACTTTGTACTGAGGATCACGTCTGTTACTTATGAACTGTCAAAATCATACATATGATTAGCAACTTCAGAACAATGTATAAAATTAATTTCTCTAACACTTTGCTCCCTAGTTATTAATCCAAACTATAGCTTTATGCTGACTGACTTTGATCCACCAAAATCCTTTTGTACAAACACTGGGGAAAAATGTGCTGTGTCAACCAGTGGAAGAAAAAGATGTTTCCCTTGAACAATATAAAAAAATAAATCTAATTTCTCTGTATGTAACTACATGAGCCCATGTGCCTGAGAACCGGAGTTAGATAAGACTGTTCCCATTATTACTGTCATAGCTTCTTTCAATTCAGCATATTTTTCAGGAGGGAATGAGAAGACACTCTGGGGCTCTAATGGATACATGAACAGCTTTGTACTTTTGGAAATAGCAGTTCATAATTGGATGGTTTCACATATAGAATTGCTTTGGTGTAATCTGAAATGCTTAGGTGACATTTGTGTTCGTCACATAGAAGTTGACATAATTGTCAGTTTTTCATTGGGGTAACAGAGAAACTACATCTCCCCTACAAAGTGCAGGACATGTGTAGAGAAGTTTCCACATCTGTGCACTGTGTTTTGCTCAAGTTCAGTGTTATTGGTCTATTTTTACTGACAAATTAAAGAGCATTGGCATTGTGATCTAAGTTTTATTTCCTTATTGAGTAAAATAGAATGACATCTCAATATATGAATAAGGGGCTCCTCAGCAAGTTAAAGACATACATTTTAAGTCTTTATTTTATTCATTTGTATCCCACAGTAAATGCTAGATTAAGTCTAGAAGCTGAAGGCTTTTGCAGCTGTGTGAAGAATATCACAGGTAGCAGGCAGCACCTAGTTAGTTTGCCTTTATCTCAACACAGAAAAGCTGCAATAAAATATAAAAAGACAATGTTTCCATGGCTATTAAATGTCTGACTTTCTGAACATGCCTGGCAATCCAGGCGTTAACTGTGACGAGTATTTTTCTAATATGGACACCTGTCTGTTTTGAACTGTGCTTTGCACAAACTCAGATCACATTGACCATTGAATAGCAATCAAACAGGAGTGAACAGCTATCAGTTACTACCACCCAGACCTCCTTTGAATTGGTAACTGATATTATTTTATTGAAATAAACGGCACCAGCGACTCCTCCTGTGCATCACTGCACAAGTGCACAACTGAGGTTGTAGCGAGGTGGGTGTTGGTCTCTTCTCCCAAGTAACAAGCGATAGGACGAGAGGAAAAGTTGCTCCAGGGGAGGTTTAGATTGGACATGAGGAAAAATTTCTTTACTGGAAGAGTGGTTAAACATTGGAACAGGCTGCCCAGGGAAGTGGTTGAGTCACCATCCCTGGAAGTATTTAAAAGACGTGTAGATGAGGCGCTGAGGGACATGGTTTAGTGGGCATGGTGGTGTTGGGTTGACGGTTGGACTTGATGATCTTAGAGGTCTTTTCCAACCTTAATGATTCTATGATCATGCTTTTTCTGTACCTGCTGCTAGTGTTACTGAATATTGTATTCTGGCATTTTTTTTTTAAGCTATGCTTTCAAATACATTGATCAGACTTCTTTTTCTTGTTAAGTATTAAGATGTTATTAGGACTATTGCAGAAAAATCCTGGACAGACTGGGAGTTTCATTTCATGTATGACACCTCAAAATCCAAATAGTAAAGCTATTGTGCAAAACAGATCTGTTTCATAAGAACTAAACATTTGCGAATGTGTCTCCCTTAAGAGCTGAAAGCCTTTAACTTCATCTTTTAGCCAGCAAGAACTTGAAAGCTTGCATCATCTAATGGAAAACATCTTTCAGCACTAATGACATAATAACAACAAATTGGGCAATGATCACACATAAAACAGGATAGATAGCACTCTGGGAATATGATCTCTAACAGATTGTTAAAGGTGAGGCTGTTTACTGATTTCCAAAGAAATGCTATTTCGGAAGTGACAGCTGCAGCCTCTGCAGGGGATACTGCTGGCTTCACATTCAAATGCTGGCTTTGTGTTACTCAAAAGAGGATTAGGTAGAACAAGAATAATCCCTAAACAGGCAAGAATGTGGCTTTCAAATGAAATGCAAGGGTGAGCGCTGTTAGAGTTTGGACAGCACTAGATTCCGTTCCTCTCTGTCTTTGCTGTTAGTTAGCTTTTTCCTTTAAAATACGGTCACAAGTATATTTTTTTATTTAAAATGATCTTTGGAATATTATTCCTTGAATTGTTAGAGATGTTTGCCTGTATTTTCTTTCTCATTTATCAAAATTTTACAAAGCTGCAACCATGGCTATGCCATGTGCATAGCAGACAGTTTGAAAAGTGGGCCTGGTGTAGTTTTTCCAACAATATTTCACCTCTACTTCAGAAGTGTAGCTAAACTAGCTAAAAGGAAATTGAAAAAAGGAAAAAATCGGTGAACTTGAAGTATTTTTTCCTGACAGATTAAATTTCATTGATGTTATATTCTAGGTGAGGAGAACCTAAGATGGAGAATTAAAAAAAACCCTAAGGGATGACCTGCTTCATTTCTAAACCTACTCAATTTAAAATGATTAAACAACTACCAAAGGGCTATTGGCTGCAACATTAAATGTCCCAGTTTATAGTCATAGGCTATTTCTTCTCTTCTCATCTTGTTTAATAGTTAGCATGAAGCTTTACTGGTCTTTTAAAAAACGTGTATTTGAGTTGCTGTGATGGGAGTGTGGTGTTCCTGCTGCTAAAGTATGCCACATATGTTTAGCCACATTGATTATATATCAGTCCTCCTCTCTAGTGTCTGTAGATACCTGCCTGGAAAACTTTGCCTCCAAGGGGATGTCAAATCTCTTGATAAATGGTGAAAAATAGTTTATGTCCACCTCATGGTCTTCACAGCTGAAGTCTGCTTTAGAGAGAAGGGCTGCATTTTTTTGTGGCAATAGGGAACACATTGCGTGTTTAAGGCGATGGAAGGGAGAGAAATCATGGAAGATAGGAAATGAACAGACTGGGGCAAAGCCCGGACGTCAGAAGTATCTCACTAAACAGTTTACCTAAGGCATATCTTGACCTAATACACAAAGCAAGAGTAACAGGTAGATGAGGCGCTTAGGGACATGGTTTAGTGGGCATGGTGTTGTTGGGTTGACGGTTGGACTTGATGATCTTAGAGGTCTTTTCCAACCTTAATGGTTCTATGATTCTATGATTTGAAACTTTTGTACATTGAAAAACAATAACAAAAAAGCCAAAACGCCTCACAACTCCAGATTTTCTTTAATTAAAAAAAAAAAATCAAGCCATATGGAGAAATTTCTGATTTCATTTCCCTGTAGCTTAGAAAGAACAAGGCAAAGTTGTTAATAAAGGCCCATTTCTACTGGCCTTAGGAATTTGTCAGCTGTCTCAGTGATGAATCTTCCTGAAACTGAAATGATTCCACAAAGTTTGAACATTTTTTGGTGCCAGCCGGTTACAATGACAATCTTTAGAAGAAGAAAAAAATTCTTGCTTTAATTCAAAGTCACATCAGTGAATTCTGTAAAGCATTCCCTCAGTCACACTTACTGGTATAAACAAAAATGCAGTTAGATGGCTAGTCGACAGTAGAATATTATTTGTGGTCACATCTCAAGTAATAATAAGGCAGCCTTCAGCTTTTCTAGTACTTGCATGCTATTATATATAATTTATTGTGCTAGGTGAATAGTAGTCCTTGAGCTTATCTTATTTGCTTCTTTAACAGAAAGGTCAATATTTTTTAGCTTTTTCTTTCATCAAAATATCTGTCTTCTCTGAAAGTAATTTTTTTCAAGTTGGACATGGTACCTCTTAATTTTCAAAACAATTTTTTGATAGGCACAGCTCTTTCACTGCAATGTGTACAGATTCATAGTGTATAACATGGGGATAAATCTAAACATCAGGGTGTTTCCACTGCTAGCTAATTTGGTGCTTTTCATGAACTCTGATCTAATTCTTTTTTAGAGATTGCTTCTCTTCTAAAGTAGACTTAAATCTTGCCTGTTGGAAAATTCAACACAATCGATATGCTGTTTGTCTTCCTGCCAGCAAGATTTAAGTACAGTTTTCAGTAGGATCTAATCTATGTCTTTTAAGTGTAAGTCCAACTCTATGCACAAGTTTTTGCCTGCCCTGCATCCAGACTGCTTAACTGCACTCCACATAGCTCCCTGGGTATGACTAAATCCTGGAACGCTGTAAGGGAGAAAACTGATGTCTGTCCCATCCTTTTTCAAGGGCACACCCAATACACCTAATTACAGTGTAGGTGAAATGACTATGCTCATTGTGTGTGCCATATAAAATTAATAGCAACATCATCGACGTTGGGCAGACAAGGCTGACAATTCTTCCTCGTGGAGTCTAAATTCTCATGCAGCAAGGGTTGATGTGATATGAAGAATACTGAAGTTTGGCCTTAGAATGCTGTGGACACGCCACGCACCACATGCCACAGCATCTTAAAAACATGGATATGTGGGCATGGGTTGTGTAGCAATTTGTGCTTTAGCTTGCTTTGTGGCCCACAACCTGACAATCAGTAGAGACATAACCAATGAATTTGTGGAATTGAAAGGAACATTTTTGTTAATTGAGTCTGTCCTTGAGTCTGAGGAAAAGGTTATACTGAAAAATGGTCAGTCTGGATCTTCCTCTGCATTTCCTGTGAAAACTCAGCGTGTCTGCATCTTGAAAGATCTGCGAGAACTGCATGCTGGCCTATCAGGCGGGGAACGTGGGAAAAGACTTAGAGAAGAACGGCAAGACATTCCCAATCTTTGAACCCTCCCCAGTGTTTTTATTGCTTCAACAAGCTGATGCTTAGGCTTTCTGTTTCCAGGAAGAGAGAAATTGAGAGCATATTGATTATATCGTAGCACTTACTAGTGAACAGTTCAGTCAAGGCACTTCTAGCCCAGTAGCAATTTTGGCTAGGCCAGCTAATTTGCTTAAGGCAATGCACTATCAAAGGGAACCCTTCTACACTTCATTACAAAAAGCTTATTTGGCTTTGAAAAGAGAAAAAATATCAGAAGAAAAGATATAAATCATAATTTGAGAGAAGAGAGGAAGGCTAATTAAAAAAGCTTATTGCTTGGTTGAATAAGAATTTCAGAAGGATTTGGCTGCAGTGCTACCCTACATTTTATTTGTAAATACCTGAAGAAAACTGGCTTTGATTGTCAATAAATTTGAAGTGTGTTTTGGCAACTTTATGAGCTCTAGGCATTTATAATGCAAGGGGGGGATAGCAGGAGGACCAAATAATGACATGGATAGTTAAAAATGTGTGTTGGAGAACAAGTCAATGAAAAAGTTAGTGTATGACAGATACACAAATTAGTCTTATTCTTACAGGATATAAAAAAGCCTGTTGGCCAAAGTTAGGCATCTAAATTCAGTTGTATGTTTGTTAGAATTGAATTCCATACTCTTGCATGTTTTTAGCGGCCAGCATCGACACTAACAATCACAAGTGTCCAGCACTCCTGAAAATCAATTCTTATATTTAGAAGTGTTGACACTAACAGTCATAAGTGTTCAGCGCTTCTGAAAATCAATTCTTATATTTAGACACCTATACCTGGCTTAAACATGTCTTCTGAGTCACTTGGATTTTGAGAATGTTAGCCTAAAGCTTGTTGAATTTGCACTTAATTAAAACAGAATACATAAATTGCTACATAAAATTTTTAGTAGCAATTATCTGCTGGCCAAGATAAAGATAATGCTCATTTTCACACATACTCCTTCCACTTTTATTTTTAATATTGACTAGAAGTTGCTGCAGATACCTAATTGGAAACAAAGGTAAGCAGTGCCATCTCAAGAAACTTCTTTAGACAGGTAGTGGTTTACATAAATGGAACCACATCATGGGGTGATGCAAGACAGGACATCATATGCTAAGGAATTATAGCTTTGAAGTAGGGCACTTGAGCATATTACTGACAATGTTCATTTAGTTCTGAACTAGCAAAAGCTGCCAAATCTCTAGTGCCTGGAAGGACAAAAATCTCCAGTTTTGGATCATCTCCCACCTGCAATTAGTTTTTGAAGCTAGATACACAAGCAATGGGAGAGAGTCAAATATTTTTGAGCATGCAGACTGCAAGTTCTAACCAATAGAGTCATGAGGACTTAACCTCATTGTCCTGTGATTTAAACTGGAAAAAAAAGAAAAGAAAAAAAAAAAAAAGAGCCTGGCTGTTAAGCAAGCAAAAAAAATAAAAGACAAAGGAAATAACCCTTGAAAAAAATTTGACCTGGCAGAGGAAATTTAAAATAGGAACATGTGTTATTGCAGAATTTAATTGAAAAAAATTTGATACTGGTGCCCTAAAACTTAAAAAGACCTCAACTTTCTCACAAATATTTCATAATGGGAAGAGATGGCAATGCACCTGTGTGTGTGCATGCATGTATGTGTCAATATAAATTAGATTCACCAAGTTTCATTATATAGTACATGCAGTTCTGATGATGCTGCACACAAAATCTGCAGATTCAGTTCTTTGGGACCGTCCTGCTTTATGATGACAAGAATTCAAGTTCCATATTGTCACTCACTGACTGGGGCGGGTTTCCAAAAGACCTTCATGATGTCTACATGCAATATAGTAATGAAAGGCCTCACAACCAGATGAAAATCATAAACCATAATTTATCACTGTAGGTGATCCGGTACCAGGCAGTACCTTGGTGAGGAATTTAAGGCAGCCAAGCTAGAAAATTGGACCACTAGTTGAAAATGAGGAATGAGAGTTCAAAACCTAATCTTATTTGCCTTATACAAGCTGTTTAGGGGTTATGCAGGATAAAATCAGACCTTAGCAGGCTGGTAGAAAGTCTGAACTTGTAGGTCCTCATTCTCAGCTATGACACACAGGATAGGTCTTGCAAGGTAGATATATCCTGACCCATGTTTCTCATTAGCTTGAAGAATTAACTGCTGTCAAAATGGTTCTTAAACAACTGTGAGCTGCTGTTCTGGCATTGTTTCTTCTGCTTGTAAGGATTATATGGGGTTTGAGCAAAACTAATCTTCAGTATAACTGTGCTAACATCAGTCAGAGATGATAAAAAAAAAAAGTGTGAAATAGTTGAGAAGGACAGTTACAGTGCCTTAAATCTGTGTTTGCAAGTATTTGTGTGTGTGTGAATCACTACATAGCAGTAGAGCTTGGTGCAGGGTTTTTTTTGTACTGAGGTCATGTCTTGTTTATTGGGTGACTCATCAAGGGAGAAGCCACAGTTCTGCATAAAATACAGCTGAAATACCTTAGCAGGAAGGATAGCTTTAAATGTGGGACCTGTGAATGAGCCAGGGATCCCATATTACAGCCTCACAAACCACAGGCTAAGAATTTTCTGTAAGGTACAGTAGATATCCCTAAGAACCCTTATGAAGCCAGGTCAAAGGTGTGAGTAACACATTAGATTCTATGCAGCCAGTGGATCCATACAAAAGAGTATAATAACAAAGATACAGTAATTCTTCACTGGTACACTTTTGCATCTTTTTATATCATATGGTGTTTTTTAATAACCTTTAGTTATTTCTGCCAGTAATTTATCTACATCTTTCTTGAATCATGTAAACTGTTGACATCAACAATGTCATGCAGTGAGGAGTTCCATAATTTAACAATGTTGGGTGAAAAACCACCTCCTTTTCTTTTTTTTTAAAACTTCTCCATTTGATATTGCATAGTTCTGTTACCGGGAGGTATGGTGAAAATTGCTCACTATTCTCCCTTTTCTCGCTCTTCTTGATTTTATAGGTGGTCTGATACACGCAAATTGACTACAACATCTGGAGTTTTGTCTCTGGCTGGAAAGTTGTGTTCAGTACAGTAGGCTGTAAATTTAGACTGCATTAGCTACCCTATACCACCTTCCAGCCTGGACGTTCCCTAAATGTTACCAGGACTAGGAGTGCCTGGTACCAGATAATTCTGTTTTCTTTAAAGGGGAAGTGAATTGCCTCTACTAACTTTGCATCATCACTGTGCACATGGGGAGACGCCATGATGCGCACTAATTTCCTCACAGGACAAGCTGTAGACACCTAACCGCAAACCTATGTTCCATGGTCGATAGGGCTCTGAAATCTGAGAGATGGTCAGTATTAAAGGAAGGATGGGCAATATTAAAGGAATAATTGGAAATACTTTTTCTTCTGTGTACCAAGCTATGGGTAATCTTTTTGGTTGCCAGAATAAATGAGGTGGGTGTTCAGTGCGGAACTTTTCACTTTCAAACAAATAACGTAGTAGGATTTTGAAAGGATTTAAGAATCCTTTTGATCCATAACATGTACAATTACTCAAGATTAAGTATAAAAATCGAGCCCCAGTGAGCTTGGGCTGAAGTCAGGAGTGGGATTTTTCACCTGACGAAGGACAATTTGCTAGCTGTTTCGAGGAGGAAGGATTTATCTCCTACTGAAATATTCGGTGCTTCTGGCTGCTAAGGGCAAACATTTAGACTTGCCAGAATAATGGCCTAATCCAGGATGGATACTTCAAGCTGCCAAACTGGCCCTGAGTACTTGAAGCAGCCTGGCCGGCTGCCACAGTTTGAGGCTATCCATTCTCCTGTGTCATCTGGCTCTCCTGTATCTGGCATTGTGTTGCTTTGTTTCCACTGCAAAGCAACAAAACAGAAATACCTTTTTAGCAACCAGTGATGTGCAAAAAATCCCCAGCTCACTAAGTGCAAGAATTTTTTGGAGAAGTGTTCCTTCAGACAAGCAGGCCACCTGCAATATGGGGACTTACAAGAAATTCCCGTTTCCCATTATGGAATGGCTCTTACAGAAGAAGGCTTTATGATGTTTTTTGTTCTATTTTGACAGGAGGAAGTTAATGGAAACAGCTGATAATTACTTTGCTGTGCTTATTAATGGGAGAAAGCAACAGGTAAATCATCATTTGTTTCCAGTAAAACAGCATCAGATTTAACTGCCTTTTTAGCAAATGTACACTGATGTTTCTAGATTTTATTAGTTAAAATATTAAAGTCATTTTTCATTGGTGTATCTGCAACACTTTTCAAAACGTAGCATTGCGCAGTGTTGTTATCATTACCTGGCAAAGAGATTCATCATTTTATAGAGGGAGAACTGAGACACAGACTTTGTTGACTGCACTGGCCAAGAGTTCCCTGCAGTGTCCCCATAATTCTGGTTTCAAGATGCACATCTTGCCATTTCCACCCCACACTTTGATTTCCCAGCAAGGTGAAATGACTTGCTCACCATCAACAGAACAGGCTGATAGCACAGCCAAGCGTAGACCCCAAAGCCTTGATTAAAGCCATTTTTCACCATGGTGCAATGTCAATGCAAAGCATAGAAGTGCAGCTGAACAGAATAGCATCACTCCATAAGGGTTCTTGCTCATTTGCTGGCTCCTTGCATAACTTTCTCTGTGTTGTTTTCTGTCAGGTCTCCATGCAAACTTTGACCTCTCTGGGTTGCCTTGCATGTGTTCTTTTAATGATCCATTTCTACTGAATTCCTTACAATAAATAAATGTGACATGTTAAGGTAGTGTATAAAAGGCTCATGCCTGTCCTTATGGATGCTAGCTAAAGTGCACGTACATGGTCTTGGCCCCAAGAAGATATATTCTTAAGAAATGTGATGTGTATGTAGATTACCTTTTATTTCTCCCTCCTCATAATCTATGACCTTTTCTTAACAGGTAGTAATCCCTCCCGATAAATCACCTCATAACCTACCAGAAACAAAGAACAAATAACTGCCTCACAGGCTGCTCAATAAAGCCAAACTTATAAATTAACAACACAGTATTTTCTTGACAAACATGGCCTCTTTTTAATCTGGTAATATCCAATTACATTGTGGTTTTTATCAAAATCTTATCCAGATAGCTGTAAGAAATTAACATTTTCTTAAATTGTTGTCTCTCTTCACCTCCTTTTCTTTTCTTTCATAGATAACTGTAAGCAATTATTTCCTAGCTCTTTCCAGTACCCAAAGTTTGAACTAGTAGTTGTTTTGGTGGCTGGTCATTCAGCTCAGATACTGGTTGGTGTGTGGGTGAGTTGCTCCTACCCTTGGCCATGTTTGTACTAAAACCAATGCAGAAGGCAGAGAGCTCTGAGATGCTGCTAAACACAACTGTACTAGAAGAGGAAAGCATTGACCTGTGTTGACAGACCTCTTGTGTTCGTTAGCCTTCATTACAGCATAACTATACAGCGGTGGGTCCTAGGCAGGTATCGCCATGCGGGTGCTGCATTTTGCTGTGTGGGTGTACTGGCACTAACTCAAGCGTTTTTGTTTGACATAATCCTACACAAGGTCATACAAAGTAGACACATGAGTGAACAAGGGATTTGGGGAACGCAAAGATAGCAAATTTAAGTAGCAATTCTAAATAAGATGATTTTTCGTTCCCATTTATGTATTGTCTGTTTTGATCAGGAGCTCCTTAAGGCCACAGAATGCCTTTGCTATGTCTCTACAGTATCTAGTATGAGAAGACCCATCCTCTGTTAGAACCTGTAGAAACTACCAGGATATAAATAGCAATACAAAATGCTTCACAGGATGGAAAAGCTCATATTAGGAGAAAGGCAAGCAAATTGTATAGCCAATAAAAAACTGGAAAAGGAAGCCAGGTGCAGTTGTCCACGCTAGTAGCATCCACTAGCGTACTTACTAGCAAGATTATGTAAGACTACAGTGCCTCCGTATGACAGACAGATGGACTTACATGCACACCCACACGCAGACTACGTTGGTTCAGACAGTGTTGGAGAGCACTTATTACGGAGCAAATAAGAACGGTTCCCCTCTTCTTTCTATTCAGTAGCTGAGCTGAAGAATTAGGTGATTGTCCTGGTTTCAGCTAGGATAGAGTTAATTTTCCTCCCAGTAGCTGGTACAGTGCTGTGGTTTGGATTTAGGATGAGAACAATGTTGATAACACACCCATGTTTTAGTTGTTGCTGAGCAGTGCTTACGCTAGTCAAGGACTTTCCAGCTTCCCATGCCCTACCGACTGAGAAGGCTGGAGGTGCACAAGAAGCCGGGAGGGGGCACAGCCAGGACAGCTGACCCCAACTGGCCAAAGGGACATTCCATACCATGGGACGTCATGCTCAGTACATAAACTGGGGAAAGCTGGCCGGGGGGGGCCGCTGCTCGGGGACTGGCTGGGCATCGGTCGGCGGGTGGTGAGCAATTGTATTGTGCATCACTTGCTTTGTATATTCTATTATTATTGTTGTTATTATTATTACTATTTTATTTCAATTATTAAACTGTTCTTATCTCAACCCACAAGTTTTCTCACGTTCACTCTTCTGATTCTCTCCCCCATCCCACCGGGGGGGGGCAGAGAGTGAGCGAGCGGTTGGGTGGTGCTCAGTTGCCGGCTGAGGTTAAACCGTGACAGTGATAATATAGCCTATTCTGTTTCTAATTGTTATTTGTTGTGTTCAGATTGTGAGTTGCAGGAAAGTTCCTGCCCTTCAAAATTTGCAATTAAAATAGCTTAGATGTGGAGACAGTTGGATACCACAACAGTCTGAGAGAGGATAATTTTTCCTATCATTAAGATGATTAATTTATTTTGTTGCATACTAAGAAAGTAACACCTAGATTTTTTTTGTTTCCATCAGTTAATCTCACTCTGCAAAGATCAATGTAATTTACATTGGAGAATGTAAATTGGGTCTTGGAGAAAGACAGTGGCTTTTCCAGTGTTACTCAGCTAAAGGGCTGGAGCAAAGAATAGGACTCCAATCTCCTGTGTACCATCCCAGTGCTCTGTTTACTGGGCCAAACTCTTGGTTGGTGGGTGCAGAATGCCACAGAAAATAAGATGACATATCAGAAATGCCCATTCAGGGGACAGTTTTAGTCTTTATGATTCAGTGAGAAAGGACAATCTGGATACCTCTCTCTCTGTTCTGCAATGAATGTGGGGGTGAGCGGACCTTTCTTCTTGTTATTGCCACAGGCTCCCATCGCTATTTGGTGTTCCTCATCCTTGTCATTATTCAGTGGCTGGCAAATGGACTTGCTGACTTCTGGACTGACCTGCTAGGCTTTATGTTTTATTGATGTCCTATGGTTTTCATGACTTCAGAATTCTCCATTTGCTTTAATTAGTTGAACCTGAGTTCACAAACTCAGAGACCTTTTAAAGCATTTGGCAAGCTGCATGAAAGTGTCACAGCAAAAGTCTGTGAAGTGCACAATGTAATCCATGTTGAAAACACAGGAAGGTTTTATAGATACCTTTTTAAATCTTGAATATCGAGGGGAAAAAAAACATGAGAAAAAAAATATGCCTACTTCTCTGCTGAGCATCCCAAAAAGAAACTGGGGGTGAGCTTTCCCAGGTACTTAGTGTAGACCTAATGCAGCTCTCATTGATTTAAATCAGAATGGAAATAGTCCAGGTATCAAAAAATCTCTCCCCGACTAATAAGTTTCTTGGCGTCTTGTCCAAAGTGTGCACAGCAATGTCTCTGTGATTCCACCTGTTTGTTCCATTGAGGTCAATGTGCTGTACGGGGTACAGACACACAATCAAAAGAAAATGAGTTCCCATGGCATAACAACTGGCTGTCTGCCCACTGAGCCTCCACGGTGCCATGCTTGCCACAGGTCACATGGTCACCATGGATGTGCTCTTACTTGTCTCACTTATGAGGGTGCTGTAAGCTAATCCATACAGCTTCATCACTGGGGGAAGCTAACAACAAGCATTTGGTCGTGTATTGAAGCTGATGGATGATAACCTAGTAAGTCATAGTAACTTGTTGACTTTGAATCATTTACTGTGTTCCCATTGACATACTTCATGAGTACTGAGTAAGGACTGAGTTGTGTTTGGGTATCGTACTGCAGGGGCTCTGTGTTTCGGTATTTGCCTGCCCCTATTCCTGGTGCAGAGTGAAAGCGTGATGTTGATGTATAGGCAATCTGTTCTTCGATATCCAGCTGGTGCCCCAAGTATAATTTTAAGTCTATCAGACATTGCATTGTATTTTTAATTGCCTGTAGGATGTTTGCAATCCAATCGCTTCCCAGTGTTAGTTCACCAACAAGTAGCAGCCATTAAAGAGAATAACCGTCATCCGTGAGCCTTGCCGATTTTGCCTCTGGTGTCACTGTTCTAAATCAACACTGTGGTAACTGAGCACTGAAAGTGCAGGTACGAATCTCGTGAGGCTTTATGGAAATATAGTGACAAAAATAAAAGGTCGCGATCAAAAGACCAGAATAATTGCTGTCATATAGAATTTAAAATATTTAAGATTTACTTAATGAATATTTAAATATATTAAAGCCTTTGATATTGAAGTGGTTGTGCTTAGCAGAAACTATTCCAGGGCTGGTATCTGAATTTCAGGTCAGTCTGATGCCAGACTATTAATTTGCACTCTGGGTAACTGCATCTGTTTCATTCCCTGGTGATCATGACAGCTCTCATCCTTTTTGCTGTCCTGTAAACTATTTGGTTCTGTTTGCTCAACTCAGTTGCTGACTTGTTCAGATCTTAATGATACAAAATGGGCATAATGAAAAGCAGCAGCTGATTGCATGCAGAGTTTCAAGCAGAGTCAGAGTAAGCTGTGCAAAGGGGAATCCCCTGCTGAGGCAGGTACTCTTCCGACCTCGTGAGAAGATGGTGGCTGTACTGAAGGTGTTAGATTGCTTGTGTTATTGTATACCCTGAAATTCATTAATGCAAATTGGGACTGGAAGTCCAGCTTAAAGATAGGAAGCAGGCAGTTTAGCTCAATTTTACGACTGCATGAGTAAATAACATGTAGCTGATTCTTATTAAAGGCGCAATAAACAGAGAGGACACTTTTTAAGAATTGTTGTTGTTAATGTGATGGGAACTGGAGGAATCCTAGAACCTGGGTCAAATTGTATCTTGTCTTATATTGCTTGGGTGGTTGGCTTTTGAAGAGAATGGAATTGCAGAAGGAACCAGCTGGAAAGGAATGCGGACCATCGGAGGCTGCGCTTTCACGGTCTGTCTCTTGTACAGTGCTGTAGTGAGCAAGTGGGGGAATCGGACTTCCCGGCTACTCTGGTCTCTGACTGTTTCCGTGGCAACAGGTGTCAGTCTGCTGAAAATGGAGTCAATGAGAGTTCGGAAACAATTATTGTTTTAAATCACCTAGTTTTTGCAGTTCCTGTGGCGATAGCAGCAGGTAACAGAGCAGTTAGGTTCCCAGTTGTCAGGTTCACATCCAGCTACTAAGTGACAGCTGAAAAATCTCATTTTGTTAAGAGCACCCCCGGGCTTGTGGATCTGAGAAATGGGAAGTGGTTTTAAACTGTTTATTAGATAAAAAAATAATATGCCTGCCTCTAGGACAATATAGAAGGGGAATGTTAAGGAAAAAAGGTATTTTAATACTCCAGGAAATCCTCACACTTCTTGGCAGAGAGAACAGAGCTGGTCTTCACACACGTACTTACAACTTTGTATCACTGTATGTTCAGCTTTTGTAAAACTAACTGTAAGATTTCAAATCCACTCACCCTTGAGGTTTCAAAGATAGCTTAATGCCAGTTTTTCTGGATTCCTGTTGTATCTTGGTGAGTCTGTAGGGAGTGGGAGAAGAAGGAGAAAAAGTTTAAAAAAAATATAGGAGGTGTGTATAGAAGATGTAGCAAAGGGGATCTGTCGCAGTATCTAGCTCAAATTTACAGTAAAAGGGAATAAATACTGGCAACACTTTCAAGTGTTTGGGAAAGGAATTTGCAATATTTGCCTATATTTGTAGCTCCTATTTCTGCAAAAATAGATTCCAAGTATACGTTTACTTTACCTGTGGACAGAAACCTCTATTGCTTCTTTTTTGTTTCTAACGTAACCATTGTTCCTGTTTGCCTTTCAGGACCTGGTCTGCATAAGTAAAACTGAGAGGCGTCATGTCGGATTCAGTTTCTGGATGGTTGGAGAAGCCTTCAGCTGACCAGAAGGAGCAGTGGAGGTAACTTATGGGAAGCAGACACAAACCCAAAACTCTGCAGGGGTGTTAAAGCCACATAATATTTTGTTTATACTAGAATTTTAGAAGTGTCATACTTAAATTGTGCATAAACAGTTGTTGATTTTTTAGAAATTGTAGTAACATTTTGAAAAGTGAGGACACCTTAAAAAGTAATACCAGGTTGCTTTTCACCGCTTCTGAATTTTGCAGTGTGATTCAGGAGCTTATGTCCTATGGCAAAACAACACATGTTAGATTCCAAACTCATTAGGTGCAGTATCTACTTGCCAGATATTCCACTCTCATTCAAATCCCTCTCTAAAATCCACATCTGTCAGAAAGCCTTAGAAGAGGTAAACTAATTAAAATGTTACAGTGAAATAATTTTGCTCACCAAACTGCCTATGATTCTACAGAGGCAGGAAAGTCTTACTGATAAGATGCTTCAGCATTTTAAATTCAACTGTCTATCACCTCAGCTTTGAATACAGAGTTCACAAGTCTTGCGAGATACCTAGGGCTTTTGTGGGCAAGATATGATCAGTAGTCCTAATTAGTAAAAATTTTCGTAGGTATTTCTGTTGTGATTTTCTCTTTATTAATGTTAATCAATTAGTGTCAGTCTTATGCTATATGTAGCTTCTCCATAACTTTTTGTACTATTTTACTATATAAAGATCAGTGCTTCTATTTTTCTCTCACAGTCTCTCAGACAGCTCTCAATCTGCTGTTCTACATGTGAATCTTTTTTGCTCTCCGTTTTCGCTGCCATTTCTTTGATCTTTGCTCTGTTTTGCAATTTGAAAGTTTTCATTCCCCTAGATAATGTGCAGTGTTATCATTTTTCGTAGGAGATATGCAGAATTCTTTTTACAGGCCCCAGAACAATTCTGCACCGTGAATCTGACAACTCTGTGGAAATGCCAAACCTCAGGTTTGCGTATCATAGGATTCCCTCAGTGTTGTATCCCTAATATCTCGTGTTCACAGTGCAACAACATCTATGCAAATAGTAAAGTTAAAATGCAGAAGTCAAATGAAATAATTGCCATTGTGAAAACACCTCCCAGTAAGAGTCAGCCTTAGCTCAGTGGAGCAGCTCCTCGGGTTGTCTTAAATCCATTGCTTGAAGTTGCTAAAAACAAACATAAAGGCACTTGTGGAAATAAGTGAGTTTGATCTTCTAAGTTAAATCTTAGTAAATTAATTGTGGGCAGGCTGATCTGCATTTGGAGAAACCTACAGCCATTTGGACATCTGTCTGAAATTAGCAAACCTTGAATCCCAGTATATTTCCCCACCTTGATCATGGCAATGGGTGTGTTTATTGGACAATGGCAGAATTTCAGGGCAGAGACTTAGTGGGTGTCTTCAGCACTGGGTTATTCTCGAGACCTGATGCTGCTGCTTCCCTGGAAACTTTGCAAGGAAAAGGAAGAATTTCCTCTGCAGAAAGGAAGAATTTGAAATCTGAACGTTTTAGTGGAACTGTAAAGCTGTTCCCTTCCTGGCTCTAATAATTCTATTTTTTAGAGTGAAGGAAGTTGTCACAGAGGTTGTAGAAACCTGAGAGAATAAATGTCATTAAAGGACTAATTAAAAAGTTCTATCAAGTGCACTGAAAACTCTTACCTGGTTGTGTATCAAGAGGAAGATGGGGATGGGGAGCCCATTATTTTTCACTTCCTTCTTCCAGCTGCCCTGATGGAATTTCTAACAGCAGAGGCTTGAGTGTTCAAAACACAAGATTTTTGGAAAATGCACACTAATCTGCTCATGGGTTTAGTTAAGGTGGCCTTTAGATCATGTAACTGAGCTTGTTTGTGTTCACGCTGTAAACTTTATCTTGATATGAGGGAACAAATACTCTAGAGATTTTCATAGGTGACACCAGTCTATATTTCAAGAGGTGTTGGCTTACCCCTCACAGTATTCTGAAATGAGACATTTTAGCAATTTTTTATCATGTTTTGTATATTTAATACAAATAGAAGCCTGATCTCATTTATGTAATCCTAAGGACAGGTGGGTTCACAAGTGAGTGACCATCTGTGTTAAGATGATAACAGTCTAAGATTTAGAAAAGAGTCTGTGGATCTCTGTGGTTGGCTGTTTTGCTTAAAGGGTCCTTTGAGCTGTGTTTTGCTGTGGATAAGTATTTGGTCAATATATTGATAGTACTGATTGTTTTGTAGCACTTAGAAGAATATTATGAAGGGTGGCCACTTTTGTCTCTCATTTTAGGCATCTGGTATTAGAAAAGGAATATTACAAGGTAGCTTTCTTTTCACTGTGAGTGATACAGCTAAATATGTTTTCATTCTTGGTTTTGGGAGGTTTTTTTAATGATAGGTAGTATTAGTGTGCCATAGTTTCTTTCAGCCAGTAAAACTGTTGTTAATGGAGAGGACAGAAACATGGAGAAATGAAAGCAAATTGTACGTAAAAAGCACATTAGACTTAACTTTCTCTCCTAACTGTTCAGGCTTGATGTCATCTTGCACGTGGGTTTCAGGTAGATGATACTTTGGTTTCAGAAACGGATTTTATGAAGAGTAAGTAATTGCAGTACTGTAAGGCAATGAATGTTCCACTTAACAGACTCTTATAATAAAACCCCTTATTTTTGTTGTGAATGCTATGCTATATACTGCTCTTCCTCTTTGCACTGCTTTCTTTACTCTTTTTGCTTTAGTAATCTTAAACTTGGTGGAAACCATCAGGAAGTTCTTTTGCTAAAAGTAAAAACAATAAAAACTTTTGAAGTAGGTTTCTAAACTACAACAGTAATGGCTTCTAGAACAAACGCTGTGTAGATGATGAAAGGAACTGATTAATATCTCTGAATACTTGAAGTGAGGACTGATAGCCAAGAGCGGACAAAGAGTGATTTAAAAATGAAAATGAAGCCATGATATACGCAAAGAGGTGAAATGGATATTACTTGGGGGTGGGGTGTGGGTATGATGCATTAACTTTGACTTCCAAATTTTTAAAAAAATTTGGGAGCCAATTACTGCCCAGTTGCTCCAGGCTGGATTTCCAATGTGATATACAAAAATGGCAATTATACAACATTATATATGTTGTATATATATGCTTAGAAAGCATATATGTCTATATGCTTAGAAAAACAGCACTGATCAAAGATCACTTCTGCAATTGCCTGCAAGCTCTGACTGGCCGGATCCCAAGTTCAACATCCACTAGGAAAGGGGGAGGGAGGAGTGGATTTATGCATTGTGTTAGCACAGTCAAAAAAGATATAGGGAAATAGAGACTTTGTTCCCAAACCAAAACTGTGAACTGCACTTAATATCAGGGCTTACAAAAGGTGGTGTGTTATCTGCATGTCAGGTATAAAAAAAAAATCCAGAATTTTCTTTATGGAACCAAGGGAAATGGCCTGCCCAGTAAGGCCCTAGAGGGAAATGAAGGTCAGGGGATGAAGAGCCACAGCTGGTGATCTTCCTGAGAAGTATGATCTAACTGGAAAATACTCATCTGTTCGTTGGAAGCACAGTTTTGATAAATCTTCTTCAAGTCGTTGACAGATTTCCACTGCAAACCTTGTTGATTTTCTACCACGTTGCCTGGGAGGTTACACTCAGGAGTCAGAGCTTTATGAGCTGCTGTTGCAGTTGTGTCTTGCCATGTAAACAGTCCCAGAGCCAGTCGCTCCTCACTTCTCAGCAGCCGGCATGAGGCAGCTGGTCTTTACCACTTGGGGAACCAGTTGGGCCATGTCATGGGAAGGTGTGGGTGTTCCTCTTTCCAAGGAATTCCTTGTGGGAGGACTGTGCTAGACCAGAGATGCAGAAAAAATACAGAAGAGGAACACGTCTTAGTGGATTACCTGTGGGTGATGTTCTTTTATATGTTGCTGTTGTCCCTTACCAAATAATTAACTACAGAATGCTAATGGTATGTGAGCTGGAGTTATTCAGCCCTAGAACTACTGAAAGTCTCTCCCATTCCTATGATTTTATGAGGTTTGTCTGAATACAAAGACTGAAGTTCCAGGTACTACAGCTAGAGGAAATAGGGATTTTGCTTGTCATATCAGCTGAGGAGACCAGGCTAAATGGAATTGCAGCTGTAAGTGAGAATTGAGAACAAGTGTCACAATTAACAGAGCTGTTGACTGTCAAATGGACCTTTGAGGTACCTGGTCTTGGTATGAGAGAGTGAGGTGTGCCGCAGGCTCTGTATTGGAAACTACTTGCATTCTCCACCTGGGCTTTGGAGTCATTTTGGGCAGTCCTACACCAGCAGTCTGTTCCTCTTTGCATTGACACAATACAGAAGTCTGGAAACTTGCATGGGGGCTTAGTATCTCCATCATGACAAATTCCTTAGAATAAAATTGTAAGGAAGTAGGCAGCTGGGATTTAGTAGTGGAGAGATGTTACTCAAGGGAAGAGCGACTACAGGCATTCATGCTTATAGAGGGCAGAATTTTCTCTTCGTTTGCCCTGGTGCTGTATTGAGACATTTGGGTTTTTTTACCCCACAGTTGATTATACACAACATAGGAAGAGTTCATTTGCATTGCATAGGCACCATTCTGATTTATATATATTGAGTAAACAAAAATGAAGGCTTAACATGTAAGTCAGCTGTCAACAAAACACACACTAAAAAAAGCTCATCACAGTGAAACAGGTATTTGTCTCTGATCTGGGATAACAGAAACAGTATAGCAACGTCTAGCACAACAGGGCTTGCTCCAGTGCAAGACTTGCTTGTGCTGGTCCTGGGTCGCTTCCACTACAGTAAATATGTTCATTAAATATCATATTATACACAGTAAGAACTGTGACATTATATTTGCAGGAGTACAAAGACTATATCATCTAAACCAAACAATACCATATATTCTCAAAAATACTGAGAAACTTGCTGCATGTATACTGTACTTTAGTACAGCAGAAGTATGCTGTGTAAAATCAGACTTCACAAAAGGTATTTTTTTTTTTACTGGTGCACTTAGTGGTTGTAGCACTAAGAAATTACCCTGGCTAGTTACACTGGAAAGAGAAATTCTATTGATAATATGCTGTTATCATCACAATTCATATCATTCCACTTCTTTCCCCAACTTTCTCTTTGTTCCCAAGATAGAGCAGGCAATGTCTATCGAAAATTCTCCATGAAGCATGCTAAATGATTTTCTGCTACTTGTACTACATACACCAGTAATTTTATGATCTGCACGCGTATTCATATATAGCTGTGATAAAGTGCACGCTTGTGGAACTAGGAGAGCAGGACTTGATTTGTTTTATTGAGGACAGTAGGTTGGGCTGTTTTCACCAGGCCTCCTAAATCAGTTAAACTTTGGAAAATGGACTTGTTTTCTTCTGGCTGGTCCAGAATATCCAATTAACATTTCAGTGACTTAAGTGCATCTTATAATAATCCATCTCCTGAAGCTGCCTTAATTGTCCATAGAAAAATAAGTTTGTGCCATAAAAATGTATTTTTGGGCTGGAAGAAGATGAGCCTGGCAGTTCAGAATGCTGAACAGATGGTGGTGCAAAGTCCTGGACTGCAAATTCAGCTGTGCTTTGGGGTGCATGCAGATTAGGCCACCCCCTTTGGAATGCTGCAGAGCCAACGAGGATCCATTCAGGACCCTTTTATAATAGCTGGTCTTGCATCCTATGTTGAACCACAAAAATAGCAGTTGTTATTTTCATTTTCACATAATAATAGTGCCACATAAACTGCTGGATCTGCTTTCTAGCTGTGAATAAAGGTAATCAGATGCTACCTAGCAGCTGTGCTTCTGTGGGAAGTTCCTGCAAATATCTCAATTAAGTATTTTCATGCTTTGTATACGGAGTGTTTGTTGAATAATGCTAAAATATATTAAGGCTTCATGTTGTTAAACTAGAAGCAAACTCCTGCATTTCATTAATTACATACAAAAGTAGTCTGTTAATGCAACATTGTAGTTTTTGCTAAATAAAGTAGTTTCTTTGGACTTTATGTAATTTCTGTGAGTGTTCAATACTTGATCTTAAAATCCACTAGTGTATAACAAAAATGAAAATCTATAGCTATGCTGTTCACACACAACTGAGGCTTAGATATTATTCTCCCACCCGTGATCACTTCAAATTGCATCTTCCTCAACAGTTGGGCAGTGGCAGAGAGGAAGAAGTTTGTGGACGTTATAGTACATTCTAAATATTAACACAGTTAGGTTATTTCATGCAACCCATAAGCAAGGATGGAACAAAAATCTGAGTCAAAAATCTTTCAGAGGAGTGTTATCCTTACATCCTGCTCATACAATTAGAAGAGCATCCAGATCAATTGCTTCTATAGATCAGAACTACAGTATTTGAAAGAAAAGGGCTATTTCTTAGCTTAAAACTGGCACCGTATCCTCTGTACCCACCAAATCTGAGAAGCAGGTCAAAATCACTAATATAATATACTTTTGATAGCAATCTCATTTTGAAGACAGCGACTTTAGTCTTGCCTTAACTGTAAGTCACACCCAAGAAGCAATTACCTAATAAAAGTGATGCTACATTCTCTGCTACCTCTAGCTAAGGAGTGGTTTTGTGATATATATGCCCATATAGAATGTGTAACACTAACTTTAAAAAATAACGGGTCAGAAACTCAAAGCTGGAGTTCTGTAAGCAAGTGTAACACCATCCTCTCTTTCCACAGTTGTGTATAATACTTTGTATTTAAGGATAATGACTTTCAGGACAGGTATTTCCTGGCAGTTGCTGACTGGCTGGAGGAGTTGATGCTCTTGGCATTGCCTGAAGTACTTAATCTAGCTGGTCATTAAGTGATAGGGATTGTCTGATCTGGAAATAGTTATTGCCATTATAAACAGAAATAAAAATATGATTCTCATTGAAAATGAGAACATTGAATATTATATCACTACAGGGGTGGATTTTTGTTCATAGTTTTGGATTTTTGCTAGTAATTAAAGAGCATAAGCACTAGTAGAAGCCAGATTGTCTTTTCTGGAGTCTATTAAGTTTATAATTCTGTTTAGGTTAGGTTTTATACCCTCAGGTATAACAGTAGTACACAGAAGAGCAGCTACATAAGATGGCATCTCCCTACTCAACTAATCTACTTGCTGTAAATACTGAATCCCCATAGTCTCACTCTTCTCAGTTTAGGAACATTTTTGTTTTGTTTAGTTTATTCCTTTCAGCACTAACCAACCAGAACTGCTAAGGGAAACTTAACTGCATAGAAGCCAAGTTGTCAGTGGTGCTGACACCAACAGAGTCATCATAATTCCAGAGTTATGAATCACTGATGGCAATGGATTTGTAGCTGGGGAAAATATTAAAGCTATTAAGTAAGCCTGGAACGAGTGTGATCAAGTGGAGACTTACTGTAAAATTTTTAGACTTTTAACTCTAGCATGCATTAAAAGAAAGTTTTCAGCTCTGATCACTACTGTGTTTTAGAACAATAAAAATGTGGATCTGATTTTTGCACTCTGAATTTCATCTGAACCAAAACCTAGTGGACTAGGAGGGAGCCTTTCAATTTGCTTCCCTTGACTTTGTGGACAATTTCACAAAAAAAAAAAAAACCCTACAGTGAAAGCAGTAGTATTATATTAGTGTTTGGTGGCTGAGTAATTTTGTAATATGGTGTGGGTGCTGCAGACCCCAGTTCTCTTGATACAGGCACTAGTAGAAGCCTTGAAAATGGATGTCAAAACAGAAGAGAAGGGACAGAAAGGGAGAGGTGCAGAGAAATAATTTGATTTGCCGTAGGTTCTGCAGCAACACTGAAACACAGCTTGACAGTTCTACTCAAGTCCTCTCATTCTCAGTTTAATAAGCTATTCATTAATCATATTTGTGTCTTTTTTTTTTCCACTGATGGCACATTCCTTACAGTTGCAGCTTTGCTGGGAAAAAAGGGATTTTAAAATTAATTAGCTTACTCATTAAAACAGACAGAAAGGAAGGTTAAAAGAGGACTAGATAAACTGGACAATCAAATAAATAGAAAAAGACCTTAAAAAAATACAGATGTTCCTCCTTCAGATTTGTGTGCATACAGAGTGCAGTCATGAGGTAAAGCGTCATATACATATGCAAATTTTTCATCCTGAGGCTTTTTCTTTGAAGAACAATAGCATGTATTCATCACTTGAGGTTCATGCACACAGATTTCTTTTGGCTGAACATATAACCTGATGGCTAGGATTGCATCTGCCTGTCATCTAGATTACACTGCAGATTTAGATATGTAATCAGATTTAGAGCTTTTACTCAGTTTCTTGAGAGTAAGTATAAAGAAATGTCATTAGATGTGTGCAATCTGTATGTGTACTGAGGTTTTTATCTTCAAATTTATGACAGTTGATGAAACTCAGTGACCTCTTGAAGAAGCTTATGTTTCAGGGTGATATTAGCACAAGAAAAAAAAATGCTACTAAATGTAACATTATGCTGTTCATTTGAAATTCACAGAAAACCTCAGTATGTACATAAATTATAGAGTGAACCAGGTCTATGATCATCTGTTTTAATATAAATCTGTTTCTCAGAGTTACTTCACAATAAGTACAAGAACACTAAGTAATACAAATCTTGAAAATGCTATATAGATGCAAAGTTCTTTGTCAGCGTGCTATGCAATTTGTGCAGTATTCACACGATGTGCTACAATACTGATGGATTAAATTAAATTATTAGAGCTCCATGCTTCCAGTTTTAAAGTAGGTACCTTTAAGCTGAATGTGATTCACCAGAATTAGTTTCATTACTTTCACCCTCCTTGTTGCAGTACCTAAAAAGTCATTATTGTTCCAGTTCAAGTCCCTCAAATAGAACATTTTTTTATATATATAAATATAAATATATGTATATATAGAGGGACAGAGTCAGCCCTCTACAACACTTCACAAGCAGATGTAGTGCATCTCAGTCTGAAGAGATTGTGGTATTCTTAGTATTTTGCAAAACATTTTATAAAAAAATACAAAAAATTTATAAAAAATCCAATTGACAAAGTTAACTGGTGAGAACAAGACATTAATACACTTTTTCTTGCCTGAATTCACTGACAGACTTACTTGAATGTTGTTACCACTAAACAGGTGGGGATGTCACTTCAAAAGCTGCATAGTCTAAATATATCAATCCTCTAACTATATTGGGGCATATTAAAAAGCACACCCAAAAGCATCCCCATCTGCGTAAAGAAAAACCTGTGGACTTGCAGCACTCAACACCTTTGGGGAAGCAGGGAGGAGAAATACTGTGCACCACTATGCCAGGCTAAACATCCCAGCCTGAACACCCCCTTCTGGGACCACAGGACAGTATTTTAAAAAGTGACAGTCAATGCTCATGAGGGAAAAGCATTTTTACTATGGGTTAGAGAAAGAGTGCAAAATGATTCCAAGAGCTCAGCAAAAGAAGACAGCACATGAAAAGGCTCCGCATTTAAGTGGCTTATGATTTTCATGGGACCTGACTTACAGTATCTGAGTGCTTGATGCTGGCAGTTCTTCATATTCTGTCATAATTAGTCTATCATTTGCTCATTTTGCTCTTGTTCTCAGCTACTCATTATGTTACTGGCCATAGCTTATTTGCATTCAGTGCTTCATATTCTGTTTCAGTACCATTTTCTCCTGCAGGAAATCTTCCTTTCTGGTTCTTCATTGGCCTTGTGCACTGAGGAGGACCTAAACCTGCAGGTGATACCTTTGTCTTAAGCAGAAAGTGGGTCACTGGCTTTTCATAAAACTGGGGATGATGCTTCCCTGGATTTTATCTTTACTTGCTGCTCCTGCATTTTTAAAAAATCAGACACATCCCAGCTCCCTGGGAGACACTTCCATATTATTTCCCTCAAGCAGGCCTCAATTGCTTTTTCACCCTCCAGCTGGGAGAACACAATGAGACTTTCCCCAGAAGTCTGGCCTAATTAAATGATCTGCATTGACAGATGGGATCACTCTAGCAGAAGTGCAAAGCTCTTTCTCCTTGGAACTGCTAATGCCGCCTTCCCGGTGTTCAGTCTTGGTGGTTGGGGAGATAAAGTTAAGACATAATGCATCCTTCTCCATCTGGTGCATGCGCCGTGTCTTGCTATTACGGGTGCAAAATATTCAACCTTAGCTTCCTGCCTTCTTGCACTTCAGTGTCTTCCCATGTTTGTACGTGGCATAAGAGCAGCGCCATTATTCAGCTCTACTTGTAGAACTCAAAATGTTTTCCCAGGCAAAAGCAGCTGGTACTGTAGTTGAGTGCACCTTGATAGTTGAAGACTAAACATGACAAAAGTTTTTCTATATATCCTAAACAAGTGTTACAGATGAAACGTATTCAGAGTTAAGGCTATATTGAAAAGATAGCCAAACAATTCAGAAAAAATACGTAACTAAAGCACTCATACAACTTAGTTTGCACTGTCATAATGTTGTGCAAGAACTATGATTATGATGGAGTTTTTGTATTTATAATGCTAGATGGCATGAAACTGGCTCTTAAAGATACAGAACTTATGTCCATCCATTTAATTTTCCTGTTTGTGTTACTGTTAAATGGCATAGTTAATATTGTCTGGCTGTGCATTTCTTACCTTACAGCTTAACTGAGAGCAAAGAAATCTTGAGAGATCTTAAGTTTAACAGTACAGACTTCAATAAACTTAAACTAAGGCTAACAGAAAAATCCTTTCCTGTTCAAAGATAGCTTGATGTTCAGAAAAGAAACTCATATTTGGTTATACAAGATGAAAAATTTGATTTAAGCAAAAGTATATCAATCTGAAGTCATGGAATCATGACTGCTTATCTGCTGTAGGTACACTGGAGAAAGGGCAAATATATATTCTTCCTGCTTATACATACCCCACTCATAGGCTTAGATCTAGTCTTAGAAGTAGCATGTTAGAGAGAATAAGGTTTGTTGCACCTTTTGTTTGGTATTTAATATTTTTGATTAACTTATTTGAATAATGACAGTTGCGGTGATGGACTGTTTGTAGCTGTTGATCCTCTACAGACCTGGACTGAAGCAATCAGCAAAATTAACAGAGGCAACTAGAGTGCTATTATTATTGACCTGAGCTGGATTCACAGCAGTGACCCAGTCCTAAAAGACCCCATTATCCAGTCCCCAGAGCCTCCCATTCCTCTGCAGTGTAAGCTCAAGTATAACACAGAAAAAACAGCCAGCAGAATTACCATGCTAAAGTTCCTGTGATCTACTAAAGCATAATTATGATTCCCTTATCCTGATTTTAGCCTTGTTTTTTTCTTCCTCTTTTCAGACTTAGTGACAGTTAACGAAAGGCAAAACTTACTTTCTGCCAAGGAAGCTAAACACAAGTATGGTTCAGTGATCAGTACAACCTGTCACTCAAGGGAGAGTACTTAATTTTTCTATGCTGTCGCTTTCAGTGTAACCATGGATGAACAGTAATTTAGGGACTGCAAAACCAGTTAGGATTTACAGTACACTGCTACCCATAGCCCTGAGGTAAGCAAATAGGCTCTATTGCAGTACCTGGTAAGCTGGATGCCCAAAATGCTATTAAGTGGGAATACAGCCAAGAAACCCCATAGGCAGTGCTGGTAGGGAGGCAACATTATTATGGTTAGTTATTTACTAACTCAGCTCCATTAAAGCCTGACTTCTGAGCCTGCTTGAAGGCCATGGAGCTTCAGTAATGAAAACGGAGTCAGTTAGAAAGCTGAGGTATCTCTATAGTTAGACAGCAACCAAGCAGAAGTGTTGAGAGTGTACAATTAGACTCAAGTAGCTATAAGGTTACATGAGTAGAATACTAGTATTCATGTTTTTCTAAACAAACAAACAAGCAAAAGACACAAAAAGAAGGGATTATAGGGTAAGATTCAGGTATGCAGGAGTATCTCAGACATCTGTGTTGTGCTAATAATGTAAGAGAACAGTAAGAACGGAGTTATTTCCGAAGGGAAGGCAAGCAGGGAGCTAAGGATAGCCACAGTACTGGCCAGGCTACAAGCTCACCTGCAGGGCACAGTCCCACAGCACTGGAGCCAGGCAAGGGGAGCACAGCAGCCACAGCTGTTCCCGTTAGTGGCATCAAGCAAAAAGAAGGCAACAAGTCAGGTCTGATGTCAAGTTCAAACACCAGAAGAACAGGAAAAGAAACAAGAACCTACAACATAGCTTAAGCTAAGACTGAAGGCCTAGGTTGGAGCTTATATGGGGCTCCCGGGCTCACAGCTGGAGGGCGCATGGCTGGAGGTCCCAGGTGAGGCTGCTCAGGGCAATTAAAGGCTGTTAAAGACCTTTACAATGTGGGAGGTACGGGCAATCCATCCACACCTTTTGGGGGTGGCAGTTGGAGGACAGAGGAGTTAGCCTAGAGCATCTAAATGGCATTACATGCCTGCATTTAGGCCACTGAAACCCACCTGCAGTGACTAATTGCAGTGTGAGCGTTACAGCCCTTCCTTACTCTGTATTAGGATTCTGAGAATAAGTAAATTAGACTAAGGAACTCAGCAATTACAGCATGAGAAGCTGCAGGAGCATCTTAATTTGGAGTTGGATAGGATGGGGTTTCCAGAAGGAAAATTGACAGTTAAGAAAATTCATCTGTGCTTGATTGGAACAAACTCTTAAATTGTTTCTAATTTTCACAAACCAAAAATAAAATAGATTATTTTTATATTAATGGTTTTATTTTTTTTCTAACTCCAGTTAGGGAAAAATTTTATATTAATACTTTTTAATGAAGAATTTCCAATTGACTGTACTGTTGAATATGGGACACTTAAGAAATTGAGTCAAGAAGTGCACCAGATCCTTTTCTTCACAGAGTTATTGTTTTGACAAAAAATGCAATAAACAGAAGCATGCTTGACCAGCTGAGCTTTGGTAGAGGTTTTGGTGCAGATTATATAACAAGTTCTTAAAATATGGATGCAGTAACTGTTCTTTCTTCCCCTTTTTGTGAATTTAAAAAAGCCTTTCTGGGGTCTTGGTAAACTAGCTGTGGTGTTTTTTCCTGTTTATTGGGTTTGCTGGTTTGGGCTAAGGCGTCAAACTGAGTTCTGAGTTTGCTTAGAGGTAAGAGGCTTAATTTAATCAGTTCCTTATACCTTGCACGAACACACTGCATGCAGAGACTGGCACTAGAGATTTATCTGTGTCATCGTTAAGGTAGAGAGAATGCATTAAGAAAAGCTGATAGACTGAGATTTGAGATTCTTGATACATTTTGTGAAGAACATAAAATCTGCTATATCTTTGCTTTTTGTCAGCACTGACTGTGAGTTTAGCTTCTTTCTCTACTTACAAAGTCTAGGGGTAAAAAAGCTACAATTCCTCATTTTTTATAACTACCTAACTCATTTTTGCTGCTATTAGTAATTCTTTGAATTGGACTTAGAGATGGTAATTGGTATTTAATTCAGGTGTGTGAGGTGTGATCGGTCAGAAGTCATATAGCAGGAGTTCTCCTCTGGTGTAAGGGGAGTAACCAGAGGTGGCTTTGATTAAGTGTGGGCTTAAGACCTATCCTGGAGAGTGGAGAAAGAACGACTATCACGGATTTTTAAGGTATCTTCTGAGGCTTTTCATTTCTTGATTGCTAAGGCCTGCTCTGGGCACCTTTCCTACAGCGCACAAGTGTGTAGGAAATGTGCGTGTGTAGGTTGAAATACAATTGGGCACATAAAGCTGCAAAATGGCCAGCCTGCCTTACATGGACACCAATGCTGGCTTGTGACTTTGGCGTGGGGTGCAAGCTGGGGTTTGGTCAGAGAATGGGAAAGGTTCCACACTGTTGTGTTTTTTTTTTTTCTCTGATCAGCAAAGGGTTATTTCCTAAAGTAGTTCAGGGTTACAATTCTGATACAATTGAATTGTATTGATTAAGTCTACCCATAATATCAAGGATAAAGCAGTGTATTTCCATCGCTCAATTTCAAAGTGAAATGACAACAGAATGAGAAATACAATGATGACAGAATGAGGAATATGCATTGTTTATTATTGGGGTCTGTGTTGTCTCGGTTCCTGATTGGTTTCTTTTTTTCTAAGGGAAGAGTTAATGTGTAATATTCTGATTTTTAATGATGGCTAATGTAGAGCTAGGGTCTGGTGTAAAGCTGTTATTTAAACTGTTTTAATTTATTATGAATATATAAAATAACTAAAGTACTTGATGTGCACTGTATCATTGGAATTTGTGCCTAACTCTTTTTAATCTGATTAGCTCTTTTATGAGAGTCGAATTAGATGATTGCAGTAGAAATGCCAAGAGGTAGATTTGATGTCTTCATTAAAGAGAGAATCAGTTAATCCAATTTCCCAGAACATATGCTAGTTCTGTCAGTTGTAAATCCTTTTCAAGATGACTTGAGTTTCCCTCTACTTACTCTGAACACTTCTTCCTACTGGAATCTGAGAATTATGTAATCATTATGTTTTTTTAAATTAACTGAATTTAAAAAAAAAGCCAAAAATTGTCACACACACAATCAATTATTGGAAAATAGACAGATATGACTATTTTGAAATACTGTTATGATTCTGAGGACTAGTACAGCTTTGGGCTTCTTTAATGCAAACAATGAAATTAGATTTAAATAAGTTTCACTGAAATTTGTTTTAAAAGACCGTCAAATATCCCATGTAAAAAATTCATAGATTTTATTTTTGTTTCCAAAACACCAACCCTAGCCCCCACCCTGAAAAGTATGTAGAGACAAAGTACCACACGTGTACAGCTTGCGCTGTCTCCTGCTAGGGAAGTAACTCGCTGCCTTCCTACAGCAGGGTTTTTCCAGGACTTCCAAGATGCTTTGCAGAATTACTGAGTGAATCCTTGCCAGATGGTTTGATGTGGGAAAGCCATATCCTTATTTTATGGATTGGCCAAGAGTTTTTTTTATACTTAAAACTGAATTTGGGTGAAGTTAAGGAGGTCACTTGGAGCTATTGTGAGATAACTCTATGGGTAGAAAAATGCAGATAGACTTTTGCAAATTTTATAGTTGGCCACAAATACAGAAGCACAACTAACTTCTCTTGTCTCATTTTGCAGCCTGTAAAGCATATATCCTACTTGTCTTACACAAATCTAATGTATCCAATCTAACTCATAGCACTGTTTAATTAATATGAGGTACTTCATGAGTCTGTATCCTATTGTGTCACTGCACAATGACACCAGTATGTAGTCTCACTTGATAGATCTGCATATCTTCAACGGTTGGTAACAAAAGTTATACATGTGGATTAAATGCCTTTTACAGCCGGTGATTCATCACTTTTCTTCCGTCTGTTCATTTCAAAACCCATGTACTGTTATCCTGCTGATTCTCTAGATTAGAACAAAACCCAGGCTTGGAAGTTGGGATATTACTTATACCTTTTTTTGTTCTAAATATGCTTCCTTATATTCATTTTAAGAACACAACAAAACCTCATGCTCTCTTTTTATATTCTGTTTGAATGAAACTGTCCAGTTAATTAGTTTAACTATATCATGTTGTCTAAGAGCTCCTTGGCCTACATAAAAGTGTCCGCTTGGAAAATACTCTTGAATTCAGCAGACAGCATGTGATATATGAGATAGAGTAAAAACAAACAAACTTTCTGAGCACAAGTGGAGAGGATTTATGATTCAAACTTCCTTCTGCAGGAGTGCATGATTGGTGGATTTGGACTGTTACCAGTTATTTGTATTGCAGTGAAATCTGGAGATTTCAGGAGATACTGTATTCAGAGCCAGCTCTTTCACCGGGTATGTTAGGAAGGTGAGCAGAGAAGTGAAGTTCCTCCAGTTGATGCAGCAAATGAATAGCCAAGTTGATATTTTGGATGCATGGCTTGTTAGGGAGTGTCTGTATTGACTGGGGAAAATACAAATGAAAATGTAAAGACTGAGATCTGTTCCGCTCTGGTGGAAGCTGTCCAGGAATTTGGAGGAAAACAACTAATGTGGAAGAAATAGAGGCAAGAGAGACAAGAAAAGGAACTTAAATGATAATTTTAAACATTTTAATTTATTAGTAAATACTGTTATAAGTAGGGAAATCAGCAAAGTTCTTAGATGTTTTGCCCATAGCTTGACAAATACTACAGAGAGGCTTCATTTGTAAAATGAAAATCCAGGTTCAGTTTTAAACCCCAGCTCCTCTCAAGTGGATATTTGTATTCCAGTGTCCAGTTCAAGCCTATTTCTAACACATCTTGCTGATAAAACACAGAGGTGCTGACAGTTGAAGTGGTTACACATCAAATCACATTTTTTTAATTGCTACCTAAAATAATATTTTTCTTTTTCTTTTTTTCCCCTCCAGATTTAATTAGAGAGTCTTAATACTAAAGCACTCTGTCTGCTGAAACATTTGATTAATTTTGTGTGGTTGCAGTTTTGTAATGAAACCCTGAAAGCAGCCAAGAAGCTTTACACAGCTCCGCTGAACATAGCTGTGAATTATTACTGTGGTAACACTCCAAGGAAATAAGTACAGCATCCAGTCTCAGTGAAAGGTTTCTGACCGATTGGTTTTCCAGTCACAACTTCCTACTCCTTATGCTACAGAGGCTGGGATTCCTGTGAGGGAGCTGGGCTCAGTCTAGGAGAAGGGAAAATATTTACAGTGTCCAGACAGCTTTCTGTTCAGCTATAAAGATGGGTAACCATGGCACAGGGCCTTGAGAGAAGATTTAAGTGAAGAAGAAAATACTGATGAATCTGACCAACGTGGATGGGAGTAGATGTTGAAATTTTGCAGACAAATACACAGCTTTTGAAAACATCATAGTAAATTATGGCAAGATTTGACTTGAAAAAACCCAAGACACCATCTAGCCTGTATCTTTCCACGAGGCAAAATAACTTCTACCAAGCTTTTCCTGATAAACTTTCCTGTAATGTGTTCTTCAAAATCCTTCAGTGCTAAAGCAAGGTATCACAGTTCTCCACTGTCCTCACTGCACAAGACTTCTTAGTGTATAGCCTGAATCTCGTGCTGAATGCTAAGCCCGTTATTCCTTCTTCTGCCCTCAGAGGATAAACAATTTATTAACTCCTCCTCTTCCCCTTTGTATCTTGTACATAGAGATTTGGAATCAGAATCGTAGAAGAGTGCTTTCGGAGAACATACAATCCTAATTCTTTCAGTCTTATCCTTACATGTTTCAATAGACCTATGATTATGTGACATCTTGCTGGGTCTCTGGTAGTTCTTACCGTTCTCTTATGGACATTCTGTGGTTGATCTGAATCTTTTTTCAAATGCAGTGCTCAGATGATATATTCCAACTGAAACGCTATCAGGCTGGATAGAGGAATTGCTTCACGTATCTTACCTATGACGCTTTGTTTCCTAATATGACGTTTGCTTTTGAGCAGCGATGTGATAATGCTGATTTCAGTTTGTGATCTATCATAACTCTGGTATCCTTATCTGGAAAATTGGTGCTTATTGCGTTTTCCCCCTTTGTTGGTGGTTGTGGGTTTTTTTTTTTGTAGTTGATTATTCCTAACTGTAATGCTTTCCATTTATCCTCACTGAGTTGCACCTGTTTATTTCAAACCTTTTCTTCAATTTCTCAAGATCATTGGGTATTCCAATACCATTTCCCAAGCATTCATAGCTTTTTCTGTTATCAAATTCCATGTTTCTATTTAATTAATTAACAGCGTTTGGATTTTCTTCCTAAATTTTGGTTTGGTTTGTTATTTACAGACAAAGAGAAGCAGACCACTAAAAATATATGTGCATGCATTTGCATGTGCTGTTTCACTTGAAATACTACCTTGTGTCTGGCGATATTTAGTACAAATGGGAATGTTCAGAAAAATCATAGAATAGTTTAGGTTGGAAAAGACCTTTAAGATCTTCAAGTCCAACCTTTAACCTAACACTGCCAAGTCCATCACTAAACCATGTCCCTAAGCACCACATCTAAACATCACCATCTCCAGGGATGGTGACTCAACCACTTCCCTGGGCAGCCTCTTCCAATGCTTGACAGCCCTTTCAGTGAAGAAGTTTTTCCTAATATCCAATCTAAACCTCCCCCGGCGTAACTTGAGGCTGTTTCCTCTCGTCCTTTCGCCAGTTACTTGGGAGAAGAGACGGACACCCACCTCGCTACAGCCTCCTTTCAGGCGGTTGTAGAGGCTCCCCTGAGCCTCCTGTTCTCCAGGCTAAACAACCCCAGTTCCCTCAGCCGCTCCTCATAAGACTTGTTCTCCAGACCCTTCACCAGCTTCATTGCTCTTCTTTGGACACGCTCCAGCACCTCAATGTCTTGTAGTGAGGGGCCCAAAACTGAACACAGTATTCGAGGTGCGGCCTCACCAGGGCCGAGTACAGGGGCACGATCACTTCCCTGCTCCCGCTGGCCACACTATTTCTGATACAGGCCAGGATGCCGTTGGCCTTCTTGGCCGCCTGGGCACACTGCCGGCTCATGTTCAGCCGGCTGTCGACCAACACCCCCAGGTCCTTTTCCGCCAGGCAGCTTTCCAGCCACTCTTCCCCAAGCCTGTAGCCTTGTGTGGGGTTGTTGTGGCCGAAGTGCAGGAGGTATGTAGGAGCAAATGGAAAAAACAGTTTGGAAAACTGAGGGGAAGAGTGAGCCAGTAGAGTCTTTGAGTTCCATGTATGATAATATTCTCCCATAGGTAGAAACCTGGACAAAGTGAAGATGGTCTACCATCTTTCCTCATTTGGGTAACTGTTAAAGACAAGAAACTTGGGGAGCTAGCTCAAAGTTCACCTGGTCTTTGGTAGGTGTCAATAGGCACAGAAGGAAAAGCATGATAAGAAATAGCAGTTTACTGCCTCTTTGTACAAGGGAATGATATAAAATTTTCATAAGAGATCTCCATCTTTATTACTGAGTTATCGGTCTGAAACTTCCTTGCTGTGTAAATCATTCTGAGGTATTATGAGAGGAGTGAGAGGTATATCTTTTCCCAGAAGCATGTTGTGCTGCATTTAATTTACTAAGTTGCTAATATTCATGAGACAACAGTAATGGTAGTTGACTATTTTTGAAGGGCTATGTGCAGAGATAATTCTCCTCAGCATGATACTAGTGGTGTGCATTGGGAGGGAACTCCTGCTTTGCTTAAATGTTATGCCTGGCATTTGACTATTCTTGTTCCAAAATAGGAATGCCAAATAAAGTTGGATTCCAAAATGCTTCAACTCCCCTGAGCAAAGCAGTATTTACAAGGACAAAAATAGATTTAACATCCTATCACCAGCCTTTTAATGCATGTTTTAAATACTAGGAACTCTTTTGGGGGGAAGGAGTAGGGAGAGTTGTAGTTGTGTATAAATAAAATGCCTGAGCTGTAAATAACAGAAGAGATCAGAGGTGGAAATCATGCTTTTTGGATAGCCTGTGCCTAGACCTTAAAATTCCTTGAAAGTATGATTTTAAAAAACAGTTGTCTTCATTCTCTGTTTCATTTGAAGAATTCTAAGATGGAATGCTTAATTGAGATCAGGTTGCCAGTGGTACAATTATGCCCTTTAATTACTGTTGATTCTCAATGACCTTGAAATTTATTGACACAGAATTGCCAGGGACTGGCTTTTTCCAGCTCTTGCATTTTTGCAGTGCCGTGAATTTTTTCCTACTCTAGACAGACCCACCTGGCACCTCGTCCATGACCACAAATCAATTCAATGATCTTGCCAGGGCTGCAGAATTTTACAGGTAGAAATCCAGCAGTTGTCATTTACAGCAGGCTGTGGAGAAAGCTTTGTAGAATGTGATACGGTAGGAAACACCACCCTTTTGGGAGTCAGGCCAACCTGTATGAGAAACTGAGAGCTGAAAAATCATCACTGAGAAATAAGGATAATTGAGGAAAGGAACTTGGGTATATAGTGTGTATGTGTCTATGGGGAAAAGAGGGGTGGAAAAATTTCAGCTGACCAGCTCTAGAAAACGCTGGAAAAAGGACTTCAGAAAACAGTTTAGATTTTTAAAAATTCTTCACTTGTGCTTGAAATTAATTTGAAACTTGAAAATGTTTGATATTATCGGGGGGGGGGGGGCCCCCAAAAAAAAGCAAAACAATGAAGACAACGCTGTCATTCTGGTTTTAAGCACAGAGCACTTGCAGTCTGGGAGGCTAATGTTGTCTGTCTGACTAAGGGCAAGGGCCAAAACCTCTGAGCCTAGCATCATGGTGAGTGTCTTCACCCAGAAACTATGGACTTCCCTTTCCTTAGGACCTTTTTAATTTTGTATAAATGTAAGTTTGATTTGGTCATTCAGGGATCACAACACAGCTTCTTATGCTTATGGCTTTGAATTTAATCCTGAATCTCAGAAGCCTTTTCTGATAAAATTTTCATGAAAATTTAGTAGGAAAGTATCTGTTTTGACGAAGTAATATTTTTCTATTGAAAATCCATTTCCTTATACAATCCCTAACCATTTTTATTTATCTACTACTGAAACGGAACTGATCCCCTTTGTGCTATCAAAAAACCTCCATCCTCTAATGCAAAGCAGGTACGCAAAGATTTCCCAGAACCAAGCAAAGAACAGCGAAACTCATCAAAAGAGAGAAGTCAGAAGCTCTTGAAAACACATCAAATACCTGTGATAGTCTTTCTAAATGGAATTTGTGTAAAATCATTTTACTGATAACTGTAGTATTTTAAAAAATTAGGCTTTATAAAAATCAAAAGAAACAGGGTAATGTTCATTTACCTGGATTTGAAAGGAACTGAGTGGAACAAATACAAGAAGTGTTATTGACTCTATTTGCTTCTTTTAATTAGTATAAGCCCCAAATTTCCAATAATACACTATCTGGGCTCCCTCCTTCATTGCAGCAATTGATACTGTTCTGTTTTCATAGGTATTGCTAATGCATATGGCATGTTTTGAAATATAGTCTGCCTTCATTGCCCAATGAGATGTCATTTAAGAGGGAATTAACAAAGGTTAGGAACTAACATAGGTTCCTGGCCAGCAGTTGCTAGTAGAGGAGGGAATAGAAACTTCTCAAGTGACAAATACTAAAATGGGTGAAACAAATGCTTTCGGAGTAGGGTCAGATGGGAATGTTCTTGTGTGGAAGAATCAAGTGACAGAAATATATATACACACATCTTTGGAGAAGAGTCTTGGAGGATTTTTGACAATTAAAACAGAAAGCATGACTGGAAGCAGTAACCACATCCGAGCTGCTCATTCCCTGAAGGGAAATTTGCTAAGACTGGCAGCAGAGCTGCCTGAGCGGAGGGTTTGCGTCTTTTCATTTACTCTGCCTCTCAGATCTCTGAGACCCTCAGGGACTGACACAAGGCTTGTTCACTTGGTTAGTCTTCCTCAAAGTTTCCTTCTCCCCTGACAGCTTCGTACACTTTTCTGGTGGTGTCCAGCAGTGATTGTTGTTTTGAGATGGTGATAGTTCTTCGTGCTGCATGCTGGATAGCTCTGAATAATTTCTGCCTGTAAACTTTTGTGTAATCCACAGTAATAAGCACTTTTTAATGGAGTCACTAAATAAACCTGTAAAATTCCTTGTATAAAATTTAACTGCTTCATCTGGACCTTCAGAAGGCTAAAAACTCTAGTTATAGTTTACAGTATGGGGAAAAGCAACTATCTGAAGTCTAGAAAGCCTTGCTTTAGCATATGGAAATAATTAAAACAAAAGTAATATTTTAAATGTCTTTTTTTAAGCAGAGATTATGTACGGAGAGCACTCTCTAATATTACAGAGGACAACTGCCACAATCTAGCCAAAGTCTGACCTTCCTTTCTTCCCAAGAATAAGAAATTAATTGTTCTTATTTAGATAAATGTTGCAGAGCTGGCAGTTCATTTTAAATAAAAATGTATTGTCACTTAGATTATGTTTTTCTTAGGCCTTTGCTAATTTTTCTGTAGTTAGCATGTGTAGCTGTGCACATACATGACTTCTGACCAAACCAGATATTCTAAAAAAATACTGCTTCATTGTTGTTTAAGGCATGCAATATTAGGGCTTTTATGGACCACAAAGCTGACTCCTAGCCTTAAAAGCAAAAAAGGAAGGGGTGGGAGGAAGGGTTCGTTTCAGAACCATCAGGATTTTTGACATTTGAAACTTTTTCCTATCTTTTTTTTTTAATTAAGCTCAAAATATTCAGCAGTTTTGAGCCAAATACAGAACCAGTTTGGGATTATCCAAGTCTGCTTATAAACTTTTCTACTGTAATCACACTTTCCAGTTCTCAGCCTTTCTACAAGGTATTGAGGTGCATCTGTGCTGCATGACTTAGTATTGTCATGTCTTCTTTTGGGCTTTTTCCTTGAAAGGAGAAGCTGATGAGGTAATGGGAGAGGAAATGCATCAGGGAAGCCAAATGGGGGGACTTTGCTTTGGTAAATCTTCATTATTCTTGAAGAAATTGGGTGGGGGGAAGCAGCTGACTTTGTGCAGGGAGGGTGATAGGGGAAAAGGGGGTCAGAAACAGCACCTCAGCACAAGGAGTCTGTTTTTGTGAGGATCTCCTCACATACATGTACTATAAACATCATTGAGTAGTGTGAGGAGTTGAGGCTGTCCCTCTGGTCTCTTCATGAAGCCTGCTCCACCCTGGCCTGGGTTCACCCAGGGGACAGGGATTTGTGTTCAGCATTTATTGGGCTTTGCTTTGGCAATGATGCGATTTACAAAAAGCTCTTCTACGCTCTCCTTTGGAGCCGTGAGGGATGTTCAGCCTCCCCAGGGACCTGCTGTAGGCCCAGCATGCTCAGGGGCGGGCTGGCGGGGAGCTTCCCGCTGCATTGGGGGATCAGGCAGGAGAGTGAGTGTTCTGGCTAAAGGTGATGAATGTAAACATGTAGCATCCTTTTGCCAGAGCAACCAATGACTATGCATTAACATGCATGGGGATAGGCCTGACTCCTTCTTACAGATTTGTTTTTGCATCTGACTTTGTTTTTTTTATGCTGTGATTACTGGTTTAGAACCAGTTCCCGATGAGATGGAGTATTAGATTGAGTTCTGACATCTGAAAATAAGACTAAACCCCTGTAATATTTATGGCAGTGCAGAATAATGAAAGCATAACGCACTACCAGGCAGCGAATCAGGCAGATCTGGCGATAACTTGGATCTGGAAGTCTGGCCTTTTTATGCGACATTGGTAGAAATATGGATTACTTTTGGCTACTTGGGTGTAGGCTTCCAGTTGCAACTTCACTGAATTGTCATGGTTACCCCTTGCTATTTGAAAAAAAAATTTGGAAGCCTACCTTATTAATGAAAAACAAAATCAAATTTCTTACAAGAAATAAGGGTCAGATTTTAAACACATGTAATATGAAGAGCCAGTTTTCCGAAGCCCAGAAAGCCCTATTTATAGATAAATCCTTTGTTCTTTCAAAGAGCCTGGCCTCGGGTCTGGCTGCAGAATGCATTAGAAAAATCCTAGCTAAGACTTAAAGTACATGTTGCTCCCAATTGCTGTGCAAAAGGCACCCATAGGTAGCCACTGTGCATCTGAGGAGTAGCCTCGATGTTCGTATGGGTACAGTTAAATACACAGTGATATTCTTCAGCTCGTGAGCAGAAATCTGTCTATGCCCAAGAGCATCTTACTGGAGAGCCCTTCCTTATAATCATAAAGTACAGGAGAAAGCCTAGCCATTTAAAATCCAAATATTTGGCACCTCCAGTCTCAGTGCTGCTCCTCCACAGCCATGCTGGCTTTTAACTTCCTCTTTTTATTAAACTATTAAATTGGGAATTTTTATTACTCCCAATTTAGCACTTCTAATAAAAAGTTACAGTTAAAAGCCTCTGTGGGTACTGAAACTTGCAGCTGTGATTGCTCTTGATGGAAATAAAGACAAACTCAGCTTTTAAAGCTTGCCTCTCTCAGGTTGCGGCTCCAAATCAAAGGGAGCTGGGTGGGATAGCAGCTGGGAAGGAATTACAGCAGCAGGAGGGGGCTGAGGAGAAAGGAGAGAAGGTGGCAGCAGAAGAGAAATATTAATCATGTGTTTGTGGTGCAGCTGTAGTTACTGTATGAAAATACCTCAAAGTTTGGAAATAATCAAAAGCCACTCACTGCTTTAATACAGTACTTATATAAACATGACATCAGTATTCAGTAGTAGTGGCTTGAACCTCATTGGAGACTTGAATAATTTTACCACTAATGTGAAGTTCTGTAGTATACAGTGGTCCTGACTAGCGTATATCTCAGAAAAATTGTAGCAGCAGGGTGAGGTAACATGTCGCTACAAATCCTGGAAAGTGGGTATTTGAGACTGTTACTAGCTGTAAAGGGCAACTTGACCTCTTGAACTGGGGATTCAAAGCCAAAATGAAAGACACTTCAATACAAAGGGACTTCTTTTATATCCAGCTTCCTAAACTGACACAATTATCTGTTTTTAACACAGGAAAAAAAAAAATAAAAAAGTGCAAGAATATATTTTAAACTGTGTTTCTGCTGGAAATAAATCTTTTCATTAGAAAAAACACTGAGATAGAAACTCTGATATAATGGTCTAAAGTTTTTTGTCTTAAGTCAGACTTTTTCACAGTCCCTTTTTCTTTCTGTAAGTACAATACGTGGGAGGAAGATAGAACCATGTTTTCAATTACTAAAGTTGAATTCAAAGTTACCTGACTGGACTGCAGGAGTCAGTCCTGGGATGAAAGGAATATTGCAAGTATGAACAGTGTCTCCTGCGGGGCCTTGGAAATCTCCAGGAATACTGCTCTTCTCTGCTGACTGCTTTTCCCTCTGCCTAGGAAATGAGACTTTCCCTAGAGGGAGGTTATATGGCTTGTGATTTGATCTGTGTTTTGTTCCAAAACAAAAACAAGAACTGCAGACCTCTAAAATAAAAAGCATAATAGCATAAAACTGCCCACTCTTTCATTATATGTTTGATGACCAGAGCTATAGCAACTGAGCAGTTGGTCAGATGTCTCATAGTTTACAAAGCACTGCTGAAGGCTTGAGGAGGAAATACTCTTTCACTGAAGACAAAACTCCCTTGGACTTCTGCTGGAGCTGTATTTCATGCTTATGATCTGATGGTGCAGAGAACAGGTCAGCCCATCCAGACCCATTTTCAGAAAAGCGCCTCAGATTGCACCTTTCAGCAATGTGACTGAATTAAACTTAGCTCCACTGACTTTGCTGGATATAACAGTGCTGAAATTAGATGATAAACTGTGGGGGTTGCTGAGTCTGAACAACCTTTGGAGCTGTCTCTTTCCTCAGTTCTCCCATCTCTTCTTCATATTATGTGAACATGAGGCAATGTTTTTTTTAATCAGTTGAAAGTCTACCTGAAGCCAAAGCCAGCATGTGCACACAGTATTCGGCTGACTTAGGATGCCTCTTAGGACAGCAGATTTTAAGTGATGGCAAGTATCAGCTTTCAGCAGTGATGCGTATCTGCGGCAGCTCAGGAAATGGCTGAGCGCCCAGCTCCCCCCTCTCGTGAGGGCGACCACTGCTGCACCTGGTGGCAGGAGAAGGTGGGTGTCCACTAAGCTGTCCCAGTTGAGTCCTGTGCTTTAACGCGTGCCTTTTCTGTCAGTGGGGTATGCTAAGACATTTCTCGGACTCGGTCAATATTTGTGTTTCGCTCTGTGAATCTCCACCCATTTTGAATAACATATTAGCTGGTGTTCAGGAAGGAGGCATATCAATTAAAAATAGTTGTTTTGTTACACTGCCATTCTATTAGTTCGCCTGAAGTACAACACAAACTAACCAGTTTTTCAAAAGGGAGAAAGAGGCGTATTACTATGGGCAGTATTTAGATATACAGCAGTATGACTGTCTGACTTAAGAACAATGACTCAAGCATGCTTCTGGTGGGTGAGGAAAATACAATTGCAACGAATGAGAACAGTGTAGAAGTGAAAAAATATTTTGATGTGACCCAGTAAAAAGTTAAAGAAAACTATTCA
>NW_008824932.1:923387-948093 GCF_000699105.1 Pygoscelis adeliae
TGCACTAATCAACCATACTGACTATTTATATTTCTCCAGGGCTAGAATCAGGGTGTGGGGGATGATGACACATGACTGATTCTTATGAATATTTAATATATATATATTTTTAAATGTTTAATCAACTCAGTGAATTAAGGAGACTTGCAATGAACAGATGAAGTATTAGACTGTGTGGAGTGAAGACAAGCATTTAAATTAAGAAAACAGCATGATAAGATTGCGCAAGCTGAGTCCAAGAACCCTTGATCTAGAGATTTAATGGATGGAAGGGAAGACAAGCAGGAATATATAAAAAGATCCTATTAGTGCCTTGGGGTTGTCTGAGGAAAAGGGACTTTTCAGTGTGAGAAATTAATTTGAAAATGTTTACTTTTTGTCCAGATATTTTATGAGGAACCCTATGGCAAAGTACAGAAAGGAGATATAAAAATCAAAGTAGGGAAGGAATGTACAATATTTTAGAGGCTCTTTTCCAGGATTTTTTCACATTCCTGTAGAGCATAGCTTTCTGCCTTTTGTAAAAGAAGATCAAAGCTGTAGGAGAAGCATAATCTAATGAAAGGCATCTGGGCCTTGGGATAAAAGGAATAAGTGTCTGAAAAAGGATGACAAGTGTGTAGTTATTCCTCCTGTCAGATCTAACATGAAATTGGAGAAACAAGAACACAGCCTGCACCAATCTACCTCTCTTACACCATCAGGAGTGGAGATCTGAAGCAGTGGGAGGACACACATAGACATACTGTGAAACTCCTAGGGGAATAAAAATGCTGCTGTTGTACAATTGAAAGAAAATAGCCACAAATTTTCAATATGTGTACTATTTAGGAATGAACGTTGTCAAGTTTTTGATTGAAAACTAACTGAAATGCAGTCAGAGAATGATTCATGGAAGGCAAAAAGCTTTTCATTTTTGTCTGTCTTAAAACATAGGCTTTGGTTATTAACGTAGATTTATAGGGCTGCCGTATCAAACCATTTCTAAGCTTATGTAATAGGTAGCAAGGTCTCTGAAAGGTCATTTTCAAAAAGCTGGGACTTGATATGTATAATTTTCAAATAGTGCCACTATATCATTAAAGCTGAAAATTTGAGGAAGTATTAGTTTTTACTCTTTTACCTATCTCTGGACTTTATGTATAAGTAACATAGGCACTATCGCAAGGGCTGGTCAGGTCCCTCGACCATGCTGCCGGTCTCTAGCAGCAGACAAATATTTCTTTCAGAAACTCTCAGAAATTCCCAGTGTTGAGAATAATTACGGATATGTGTATTGTGATTCACAGCAGAGAATTAATGTTTTGCAATAATATCACTTCGCCTTTTACCCAAGGTTAAAAGGAAAGTTGTTCATGATCTGCCTTGTGACCCATGACCTTAGTTCTGCCTGTGAAACCACGACCTCTTGGTCTCATTGCCACCCTTCAGCACGGAGGTCCATGCCAACTTCGTGCTCCTCAGCATTCATTTTTGTGGAATTGTTTTTCTTAGTAAGAAAAGACGAATAGTAGGACATCTTCCTCCTTTCTGCTCCATGTGTGCCTGTATGTACTGCACTGCGTACTCTGTTCTTTACTCCTCTGGAGTGCTTCATATTCTCTTGATCTTCCTTCCTTTCCTTCTTTCTTCTTCCTTGACTGGTATTTCTTTCATCTGTGCTTGAAACCCTTCACTCTTTCAATCTCTCTTGTGTGGTAAAGACTAGGACTTAATGATCAAGGTGGAGGGAAGCCTTCAGCCCCTGCGGTGGCCCAGGTGCATTTCATATTACTTCCTGGTCTGTTATTGAAACAGCTTAGTATTTCTGTCTGTGTCACTGTGCAGCAGTGTCCTGATGGCCAGGTTCATAACAGCGCTGTTTCCACTAAGCTGCATTCTTTTAGAACAAACAATGTATATGAATAAGCTGAGAAGTTATTTGCTATGTGTATGGCCCTATATTTTTTAATCTAATTCTTATCTACTGTTTTGTTCCCTGATCACTTGCTGTTAAGCTGGTCTGGAATTTCTTACACCAACCATACTGTGGATATGATAAAATTATTTAGATCCTTTCAAATACTTTGTTTAGACATGCCAAGATCATTAATGCATAGCTTAAATAATTGGTACACTTGATGAACATACACAAATAATTTTTTAATATCTCATTCAGCCCTTTGCTGTCTTGAACACTGAACATTTATTCTTTTTCTTTGCTGTCTTTTAGGCTGTCCATTTTCTATGTAAGGGGGATGGTCAGGTGGTGCAGAATTAGCACAAACAACGTGGTTGCTATCTACACGAGCCACTTCCTCGCACAGGATGAAGATAAGCAATGTTAAAGGGGTATATCAGGAGTCCCTGCTGGCTTCAGGATGCAATGTTCGCGACAGAGCTCTTGAAGGAATTCTGAATTTGCAGCTCAATCTCCTGATGAAATTCACTTTCCTTCTGTCGCTCGCTTTTCTGTGTTTACATTCTACAAATATTCTAGCAAATGATGGGATGCTTACTGAAATTTTATAGAATATTTCCAGAAAGTCATCTTCTCAGCTCATAACCATCAAATCTTGGAAGTGTCTTGTGCTCTTTATTTGTCCAAGTAAATTTCTGAGACACAAATCTTCAAAACAAACTAGGACATTGTTTTAATTTAAAACAAACATAAGGAAAAGTCTGTTCCTGGGAAACATGCAAATGGAAAGTGACAACACCTGATAAATAGGCTATACTGAAATATTTGCACAAAAACTCCTCTGAGGGCTGGGTACAATTTATTCGTGGACATGTGGAACAAAGACAGGACACTGACTTGTGACTTGAATTTCAGATATTCCCTTGGAGATTCTTACCAAAATGTTTAACTTTTTCAGGCAGAAGTAAAGGAGATTGTGGAGAGGTTGAAACAGCAATTTTACTTCTGTCTTCCAGGCTGGTCTCTTTATTCCTTTGCCTCTGGTCTCTGATCTCCCATTTGACCAATTAGACACAACAGCACAGTCAGAGTTAAAGGACTAAATGGCAGTATGAATGCCTCAAGCCCAGCTGAGGGGTTTGTGCATCGCTCTTCCATCCTGGGAGGAGAACTACTAGAAAAACCCCGTCTCCGGCATGCAGTGTCCTGGTTCTGCTGTCTTCATTTAGGGAATGCTACAGGCCTGTCTTACGTTAGAGCAGATTGCTGCACAGGTTCTGACTGCATGCTAGCCTAAAACTCTACCAGCTTTAATAGCATGTATTAGCAGTAATTGTTATGTGCATTCCCAAATAACTCTTTAAAGGGAAAGCGCAGATATGTTCAAAGTAAACAATAAAAATACTTTTTCAGTCAAGGAAAAAATCCTAGTGAAGTATAATAATGAAAATGGTAAAGTTGCTTCAGGAGCGATAGGTCTTATAGCCTGCATATAGTTGAACGAGGTGTGCTAGAGTACTCCGTACAATTATTTAGGCTCTTCACTTGTCATAACTAAGAGGTCTGGAAAGTACCATCTGTCTCCACCATGTGCTCTTGTGCCCCACAGCAAGTGGCAGCGAGTGTGTGACCATGTTTATGCATAGATGTATATTGGAAACATTTGAGAGGTCTGGCATACTAACCATTTGTGGTTTTGCAGACCCTTCCGTCTGAAAACACTTCTCTGGCTGCTCTTGATCTCCTCTGGGTCATCCTGGAGGAAATGAGGGGAGCTGGAGAGCATGGTGATACTCATGTACAGCTGCTATTATCTTTTAGTTACTCTTTTAAATATAAAATTTTGAAAGACATTTCTTACACACCCATGGTCTTATTTTCTCACTTTTTTTTTTTTTTTAAGGAAGGGGAAGGCATTTCTTAACATCATAAGTACTGATGGTGGGATATTATAAAAACACTACAGCTGGATTAAGCAGCTGAGTTCTTGGCTTGGAATAGAAGAATGCCTGGAAAATTAAGAAACAAATGTTTTATGTAAGAAAAATGAAAAATCTTTTCTTGTCCCAGATAGAGTTCACCTAATCCTACACATGCAATACTCTTCTCTCTATCACTGACTGTAACTAATTTGTGTTATATACTTCCTTAGGTCTTGTGAAGGTGCCTTTGACAGAGATTTTGCGAACAAGCTTCTAAAGAGGGATCTAGTGGCAACATCACCAAAGAATTTGGTCCCTCGACTGGCATTGTAAAGATATTTTCATCTAACAATGTTTTTGGGGTGTGTGTGTGTTTTTTATTGTTTTGTTGTTGTTGTTTTTTAGAATAGCAATATGGCCTTTTCTTGTAAGTAGCTTTCTACTAAATAGCTTTTATCAAACCCTTGCTAGTCTCACCAGCCTCCTACTTTTCCAGACTTTCTCCAGTACCAAATAGTTTGGGGTTTTCTCCTTTGTTTCCATTCCCTCCTTCTCACCTTTTCCCCGTTCCAGTATGATAAAATGGACGATAACTAGAAGCTCTCCTCAGATTAAGAGATGGCCGGGGCGCGTGGGGAAAGGAAGTCAGAAAACTGAAAAGTATAATGAAAAAGAGAATAACTCTGATCTGGACTCTTTCTCTCTTAAGTAGTTTGAATTACTTTCATGTATAATTTTGGTCACTAGAATCAGATCACTGCAGAGCCATTGCAGTTTGGATCTAAATCAGGAATTAAAGATAGTGGTCAGATAACCAGGTTACTTGGTCTCTAGGTGAGAGGAAAGTAGCTGAAGCTTGGAAGAAAAGGCAAGATGGCCAACACATCCATTTGACCAGTTAAGTGATTTGCTGTGAAACATTTACATTGAAGAAGGTCTTTAATTCATCATGACAGGTGCAACATGAAATCCATTTTGATTCTTATCACATATTTTATGGAATTGGAAAAATAAACCAGATGTTATAAAGAAACCAAACAATATTTTTGTAAACACAACAGACTCTACTCCTGGTTCACTTCCCTCACCAATCTTGACAAAGGTTTGCTGAGAGGTTTACCAGGAGATCATCAGGTACTTCTAGATGCTGACAGTGTCTATTGTACAAGTGTCAGTTCTAATGTCACTCTGACAGAGTTGCTTCTTTGCAAGTGGTGGAATTTCTTTGATTGAGGTTTGACCTTTTTTCCTCTGAAAACCTGTGCTCTTGCAATGCTGTGAGCTTTGCTATATTGTAGTATTGTTTAATACGGCTCTAGGTATCATTAAATGAGTATGATATAGGGCTGCATGAAATAGGGAAATGAAGACACATTTACAGCTCAGAGTATCACTGAGAGTCTTGCACAGGCTTGTTTAAATTCTCATGGTGTGAGAGGATATGAGGTCTTTAAGATCTGTAATGGCATGAAGAAGAAAAAAACATTAAGTACAAATATATATACAGAAAAAATATCAGTGTTTCTGAGGAAAAGCCTTGAGGATTTTCCACTGAGTTATCAGACAACAGTCTTAGAAAAACAAAGTATCTTTTCACAAAGTCATGGTGGATCAATAGCTTTTTTAACACCATTGTGTGCATCTGAATTTTATCTCAAAAAGCTGCTATTGTTTAAGGCTGTAACCCATGAGAATACATTTTCCTGGTTTTATATTCTTCCCTGAATCATCTCTTACAGCAAACAGGCTTCTTGGCTAAGTGGACCGTGTCTGACGTGTTGTGGCCATTCTTGTGTTTTTACTCGTGGTCTCTTAATGTACCAAAGCGTGGAATCTGAAACAGAGCAGGATGGAGCCTCCTCGGAGACAAATGTCAGCCTGTCACTGAAATCGCTTGTGGTGGTACGTAGGGCACGCAGCTTTTCGAGAAAAGTCTCTGGAGAGGTTATATGACTGTGATACTGGGCCAGGTCCAGAGGCACTGAGACCAGGGAAAGCTTCTGTTGGATTGGGCCTCAGTCCGGCGCCTTTCACTTGCATCTTTCTTTACTCAGAATATTTAGCAGCTTAAAAATCATTGTTACAAAAAAAAGAAAGTTGCTCTTAAAGCAATACATAGGCTTTGACCCTTTCTTTGACCGCGGTTATTTTAGCTTTCATTCAATTCTACTGGAACTGCCACTTCAATCTTTGGCTTTTGATTTAATAGACCCCTGCCACAGCCTGCATAAAACTGTTTTAAAATAGCCATAGAAACAGATAGAGTGTATTTTCTTAATCTTTCAGATTGATGTTTTGTTTCTCTCATATCTTTGTAAAAATGCAATAGAGGGACTTGAAATGCTGCATTTAAATAAACCAAAATCTAAAATAGAAGAGAAAAAAAACCCCAAACCCAGATTGCTGTGCACTGAAGGTATGATTTTATGCATTACAGTTTAGCTAAGACCCGTTCAAGGAGAAACTTCAACAGCTTGCCAGGGGCAGTCTCCATAAGCTGTGGCTGCTGTTAGAGCCTGCTGTAAATATTCTGCTGCTTTGCAGCTGGCAACTGTTAAACTTGGCACAAGCCCATGTAAAATGCTTAGATAAAAAATAAATATTTCTTTTCTCTCCCTTCAGAGGTAATCATGTTAATAAATATCAAGAAGAACAAACAATCAAATCAGTGGTGAGGACTCATTAATAAATACTGTTATCTCACTCATTTCGTTCATAAAGCTGCATCAGCCAGGTGCTTGGAAACCAAACAGGTTTCACTTTTTAACAGCAAATCTACTAAACTGCAGTGGGTCTGTCTTTATGGCACATCTTTCTTTACGTTTGCTGTAGTAAAGTGGTTGTCCTTGGCGCTGTGAGCAGATGGTCTGGGTTCTCCAGTTCTACTGAGAACTAGACTTGCAACTAATGCAATATCTGTAATATCATTTCATGTTGTCATTAATTTTTTTTAAATGACGTGTTTATAAAGAAGTTTCTCAAAACTAGGACTGACCTTTCTGAAATCTATCTACAGAACTTCCTACATCTGAAAACTATGGCAAATATTTTTACATCTATTTATAAGCCATACTTATGGCTTATAAATGCCGGATTTTATGGTTTAGACTTCTGTTTCTCCCGAGTTCTCCTTCCAAGCATTACACAGATCATGTACTTGCAATATACTCCACATGCTATAGAAGTAATAGCATCGATGATTTCTCTTTAGAAGTTACCTCAGTTAAACAAGATAATTCGGGGAATACGGTACCTGTGCTTGATGAAGGGGGATGGAAACTTTTACCTTAATCACTGTTTTCTATTTATTGTCATTAATTCTGAAGCATTTTTAGCTGCTCTTGCACATTCTGTATTTCATTAGTGCTGCTAGGACTAGTTGCCCATTCCATCCATTCATCTCCCTCAAAATATTTCTTATGTGTAAAAAGCTCTTAAAATACATCATGTTCAGCGGCCAAAATACAGAAACTTCTCCGTTTCATCCAGCCCGTGAACCTCATGGCGTGAGTGTCTTCCCATATGAGCACTGAAATTTTGGTAATGGCTGCCTCGAGAGTTGACCGGAGGAGAATCTGGTTCCAGAAGAGCGGCATGCTGGCCTTTTCATCAGAAAACCTGTGTCTTATATTCAGCTTTGCCGTGAAGCTGCTGTGTGAATGTAGATACAGAAATTGCCACCAGCTAATTTCCACTGTTCAGGCCTGCCTCTCAACCTGTGTCTTAATCAAGACCTTGTTCATATTGGCACCTCAAGGAGTTACTCCTAGAAGCTACAGTCCTTCAGTTCCAATAGTGAAGAATGTATTGTTTGATTTTTTTTTTTTAAATTTTATTTTTTCCCCCTGTCATAATGCAGACTGTTGGCTCTCAAACTAGGAGTGCTGTCATTTTTCTGGGAGGTCTGGGTGCCTAGCTGCTACAAATAAGCGTTATTTCTTTGGCTTGAAAAAAGCTCAGTGGCACTCTGTTTTTAAGTACCCCTGTAATATGGGGGGACAGGAGGATAAATTTAAAGTGGCTATATTTACATGTGGAACAGTGCTACCTTGGTTCTCCAAGAGTAGATTTTAGTTGTGAGTGGCTGCCCAAAGAAATACATAGCTGAGAAGAGGCAGATTCCCAGCAGGTATCAATTACCTCAGCCTCATTCACTTGAGTGGAGCTGCCAGTTTACTGCAGGATTTGCTGCAGGATGCTGGCAGAGAAACAGGGGATATCAGCAAAGACATTAGTCCCTTGTTACACAGCAGTTTGTTTGGCATGTGGCCATTTGCTACAAATTGCCCTCAAAAGCTTTACATCTTGTTGGTGCACTGAGCTGTTTAGTATGTTAAACTTCATGCACCTCGGTGTCCTAATAGAATTCCTTATGTAGGCAACGTATAATGTTCTAGCTGGCGATGCGCATGTTTGTAGATATGTATACATGTATATAAAATCAGGAGTTAAGGGCCAAACAAGAGGAAAATTGGTTCTAGTGTTAAAATGTCAAGCTTTCAGAGTTTTCTTTGCAGCCATAGAGGGGTTTTGAAGCCAAGAAGCCGTGCAGGGCTAGAAGCTTTTTCAGGAAAAACACAATGAGGGAGAGGGAGATTAGTTTCTCCTGTTTCCAGGTTTCTGCTCTATCACCAATGCCCATCAGATATATCAAAAGTGTTTTCACAGTCACGTAAATTGAGCATAAGACTTCAGCTTATATTTCAAAAATTCCAATTTCATATCCTCTTTAACTGTACGAGTCTCTTTACCTATAATCTGTCTGTGCTTTTGACTTCAAAAAGTTGCCAGGTAGGAAATTCCAAATTGAACTTCTCATTAGCTGTGGGTACTGTGAACTTGGAAAAACATCATGAGAAAAACAAACACCAGTTCTCAGTCCTCTTTCACCTGAGAAAGTTCAGGTCCTGCTGGCAATTTGCATATTGGATAATAAATCTTGCTCTTAGGAAAGCTTATTCTTATATTTAATGATATTATTGGGCTTCAGAGAACTGTATCGTCTTCCATGCCAGCATATCTTCCATTTTACCTGTGTTTACAAAAGGACATACATTTCCAATTTCCCTTTCTCATCAGGCATCAGTAGGAGTTTCCATCCGGCTTCATCAGAACAGACACCCTGGGCAGATCTAATCTCAACTCCTTTTCTTCACAGAGTTTGTCATAGTTCGTCATACAGTGAGAGCCAAATTTCCTGGGGAAAAAAGGGCAATATCCTATTCTCGTGTTTCTCCACTAGGTTTTTTTGGTATGGTAAGTGCTCCCTGTTGTAAAGCACGGAGTGGGTGCACGACCCTCCCAACCACAGAGCAGTTCTATCCAGCCTTGCAAGTGAAACATGTAAAGCTCTTCCTAACGTCATTGTTTGCAAGCTTTTGCTGTTTCTCTGCTGTCCCCGTTCTTACTATTTTCTATGTCAGAAATTTCTAAGACTTTTCGTATTTTGCGATTTTTGTATGGATGTGGTTTTGTATACCTGTCCACACCTTTCTGTGGAGCTGTGATGTAGAAACTTTAAAGAGATCAGAAAAGATTATTTAGACACTTTGGAGACTCCAACACTGTAATCGTATGATGTTTGCAAGGCTTTTTGTGTGGAGAACTGGGGTTTTCTGGATTTTAAAAATACTTGAAAATACTATCTGGTTAACTTTTTCCATTAGAAAAACTAACAGACAAAAATCAGCAGAAAAACAAATGTTTGCATCTTTTTTTTTAATAAAGAAACCAAGTTTTTCTATTTACAATCTTTGACAAAACTGCTATCTTAGTTCATAAAATAGCAAAACAAATTTTTTTGAGGAGCTATAACAGCAAATTTGGGAAAGTAAGGTTTCCAGAGCAGGAATCTGATATGATCATAAAAATAAATGTCAGAAGAGTCATGACATGCACAAGAACTCTTAAGATATACTGAAAAGCCCATTAATAAGTCAGATGCATACTCAGATAACCCCACTGAGTTTAGGCCTCTTCTTTATTCCTCTCGAAATCTAGAAAACTTTGCATAAGGAAGTTTTGGAGGATACCTTTCTGTTTTGCTTCATCCCACGAAGTACTGACAGTACGTCTCCTTCTCTCTCTTATGCCCTCTGTCCCCAGCCATAATCTTGCACTCGCTCCTTTATGACCTTCCCAGAATATTTGTGTGCTTTACCTTATTAAGACTGCAGCAATGTTCTCAGCTGCCAAACTGCTGATTTACTTTACTTCCAAGTTTAATGTGGCCCAGTTTTGTGGTGTGAAACACAAACAGTTGCAGGAAATTTAATTGAAAACATGAACATATAAACTCAGAAGAAAGCACAAAATGGAATTTACGGAGATAGCTGAAAATAACCATGGCCATATGGATTTCATCGGGTGTGTGCAATATGCTGATACCATCTTTTTTTTGGTAGCGATTATCTGCTCTCTATTTTCAAGTCCTCTAATTCTTGTTTTGCATTTAGCATCTCAAAGCCATTGAGGAGAAACACACTTTAAGCATCATTACTACACAAATTGGTAAACTGGGTGTAAACATTTTATAAGCAACATATTTGGTATTATTTTTTTGTGGTGGGTTTTTCTTTTTTTTTTTTTTTTTAAATGAAAACCTTATTTTACAGCTGCTAGCTTACTGGGTCACAAGTTAATAGTGTCTCTGCCTAGCAATGAAGGTGGGTTATTACTGACTGTCTCATCATGAGTTAGGCTGCTGTGGATTTTTTCATTTCTAGTAGTTGTTGTTATAAATGCTGTATCATCATTGTGAATCTTTCTCTTATATCATAAAGTGTATTTGATGTATTGTGAATCTCTCTGTTTTCCGGTGGAATATCAGCTATAAGTAACTTGAAATAGTATTTTGAGCATCATATTTAAGGAACAGAGTGTTTTAAGATGATAGCTCTATTCCTCAACTGACTTTGCATTTGAATTTCCTGGATTCATAGGGAAAAAAAAATAGAAAATGTTGTCCTATATGCTGGTAATAATATTTTAAAAGAAACGTCAGGAAGATAACCTGAGTGATGTATTGCTGCCTTGAACTAAAGCCGCAAGAAGAGGAACTTCAAGAAACTCCGTGGGATTTCAGCTGTGACTTTCTTTGATGCTGTCATGAGAGGGGAGATAGCATAATCAGTGTATCTGCAACTCCAGGTGGAAAATATCATTGTGTAAAGCACCCATTTCCAGCAATCATTCAAGGTGTAGGACAGATGACCATTGTACATAATAGGAGAAATGTTGGAAGATTTATTAGCATCCTCATAAAGTCAGGACAGTTGTTAAGTGACACAGTCCTGCTTTTTGCTTCTCTAGAAGCCATTTCTACAGGCTGTTAGCTCTGTCAGCAGCACCCTTTGTTTTAGAGGCTGTTGTTTTCTGCATCTATTAGAGTTGTCCCCTTGGTTTGCTCTGTGGCATGTTCTATAAATCATACTTTGGCAAGAGACATTGGGGGATTGTTTTCTTTAGAGGTAATAGTACTTGGCATTGATAGGGCACATCAGAGAATCACATAGAACTTTACTAAGAATAAACTGAGCTTCATAACATCCCTCTGGAGCAAGTAAGTATCATCATTCCCATTTTTTCAAATATGAAACTTGACATTTTAGTGTATCTTATGGGATGTTCTGTTTAGCCTTCATATTCTCATCTTAAACTCATGGCTGAGTGGAATCCTTGTGTCCTTCACATGGTAAAATTCTCATGTGGTGCTTGCTGTTCATGCTGCTCTCTGGGGAGCCACAGACAACATGAGACGGTCTTGGCTGCCTGGAATTGACTCCAAGGGTTCTTTTCTGAATGAGGCTTGAGGCAGAATGCCTTCTCTTCTCTGTTACTCCCTGGTGAGCTGTCAGAAATACGTACATTAGTTCTAATCTAATTTTCCCTATCTATGTGGAGTTGTTTCTCAACCCAGACTGCCGAGTGGAGGTTGGTGAAGCCAGCTGAAGCAGGGCCTTTACAGCTCGGTAAGCCTAGATGTATTTGAACCAAAGCTCACGAGACACATAAAGTTGTTACATCTCTGTGTGATTCCAGGGAGAAACGCTGGATGTGAGATCTTGAGCGCATAGAAACTTGGAAGACCCAGCTTCATATTTATATTTACAGACACTAGGAAACAAGAAACATGAGCTGTAAGGATCAAATGTCTTTGTGCTCCTGGCTCAGTAATGCAAATCCCTAGGCGGGTAAACATGATTAAGACCTGTGCTGTTTTGTTTTGGTTCAGAAAGCTGGACAAATGAAGGTGGGGAAGGACTCAGACAACTAATCCTGACCTGAGATCTCAATCAAAGGTGGCTTTTACAGGACAGGTGCATAAGTAAAACAAAAAAAAGAAAACCAAAAAACCAACAGCTGGTCTTTTTTCTGAGCATTACCTATAGTTGATGGGGATACATGAATGATCTCTCTTCCCATAAATGGTAAATTATGATGACATGAATAGGGAAAATTGGCTGTGCTCCATCACTATCCCAGAAAGCAGTAATTGTTGAGGCATACCTGGGAGGGATTGTCACAACAACTGCAGTCTTAAAGCCCTGGTCTTCAAGAAGGGATGGGTGTCCACTTGAGAGATGCGTTACTGGAGAATGTCAAAGAATAAATGACCAAAACTATGCCAGAGATAAAAAAGCCAAGATGAGAAACTGCCGTGTATTTTAGTCAAGGGACTTGTAAAAACATGCATTAGTGTTAAACTGCCAGCTAGAAAGAGAGTCAATTAGTGTCTCAATTAAATTACACTGTGCCAGAGCCCTAGCTGGCATGAAATGGCACAGTTCTGTTAACTTTACTGGAGCTTCAATAATTTGCAACAGGTTAGGATCTGACTTCTTACCAAGTTACTACTTTGGAAAAGTCCCATTGAGATCTATCAGGTTAAGGACAACTGTATTCTCTATCTATAGCATTTACTATAGACTCAAGATTGAAGAACATTATCTTGGCTTTAAACGGTGACACTACCATTATAAGAAAGTGTTTCAGGATTTCTTTTATCTAGCTGGAATGTTCCATTTTTTAGTATTTCTAAAGGACAATATGAAAAATTGCATGTATTACAGAGAAGCAATTACCTTTGAACTCAATGTTCTTTTTGCTCAGCTTCCCTCCCCCCCCCTTTTTTTTCTTCTCACTATATTTCACAACATTATGCCCAAACTATTTAAACATCAACTGTTTGTGGAAAGATAAATATAGTGTGCATATAGCCATTAAGGCTAAAACATGTGCTTTTAATACTAAAGGGAAAAGGTGTTCCCATAACTTGATAGTTATTCAAAAGAAATGGAAAAGCTTCTAACACAGAGAATGGCCTAGTCTCTTGAAAAAAGATCTAAGGGCTAATTTTTGTTTCACTACTAAAAAGAGCTCATGATAATGAGGCTGACATTTGCCAGTTGTTCTTCTCTATTTTTTACTCAGAAGGAATCCTAACTAGCCTTATGGCTATAGTTATGGATAAGGTCATTTCTGCTTCGTTCTTTTTTTGCTCTGCTACTTCACGCTGGATTTGAAATGGAGTTTGTTTTGTTTTAACAGTTGCTACTCGTTGCTTCCAAAAGTGATCGTCTTCTTGCAACAAAAGGGGTTACATTTCATTTCAAGCTGTGCGTGTGTTTCTGTGAGCATGGGAGCTCTCTCCCTCATGGGAGCAGGAGGGTGAGAAAAATGGGGCAAATTATGCTTATACGTAGGGTGAAACTTATACAATGTAGTGGCGTGCTCCATGTGTAAATAATGGTGCCACAAGCTGTCTGTATTTCCTGATGAAGAAGGGTAGTCTAATGCTGACTATATATTCTTTATTCTGATCCTGACATTTATAGCTCAGCACCCCCCAGGACAGGGGCCTGTGGTCTGCAGCACTCTTGTGTGCACTGTTAGCATTGGTTTTGGCGAGAGATCTTTGGTATATGTGCCTGTACTTCTGCAAGGGAAACATGGGTACTTGGGTTTATAGGGAAAGTAAAGCATTTTCCTGCTTTTGGCCTGAAAAAATTCTGATTCCATTCTTTGGAGTTTAGTTGAGGGTACTGGCAGTTCATGCCGTCCTTCCGATGGCTAGCAAAATTAAGCAGGTGTGTATTTTTTCCTTATTTGCTGGATGATGCTTCAGAGCGGACATAAAGGACCGAAGACATTACTCTGATACTTCCTCAGTCAGAAATTTTCCTCTTGTTCCACCACTTTCCAAACTTTAGTTAATATGCACTAACACTAAACAACAGAGATTTGGTAATTGGTTGTGTGTGAATAAATTATGATCAGATATGTTTAATTATGAATGTGCATGTGTATGCAAGAGAACAGAAGACATCTAAAGGAAATACGATACGCACAAGGGATATGAAATAAAAAAGACATTCCTTAGTGCTAAAAGCCGTAAACGGTCAGACATTTCAGTGATTTGTCACCTGCATTAACCACTGACTCAAAGTATTAATGATAAAAGCAGATAATTATAGTGCTGTCCTCTAACAAAGAAGCTGTTATAGCAGGGTAAATAACAGGCCCTATAAAATTGTCTTAAATTTGTGTTTGCACAGCAGACAGCATTCAGTAATCTCCTGTTAGCTCTGGAGATGTTTGTGAAAGTGAACTCTTTCTTTTGTGTGTTTTATGTTGTAATATCAGAGTAAGAAACAAAGGGTAAAAAACAGATTGTGTGACGTGTTTTAAAGTGTCTGCTGCAGAGGGACAAAGCAAAATGGCCTTCTCAAAGCCAAAAGCAAGTCTGTGGGGTTGCTACAGAGCTTGCAGTAGTCAAGCCTCATTTTCTTCCAGTGCAGTGAAGTATGGTAGTGCGTTTTTATAGTTGCTGTGATATTCTCTACACTTTATTCCTTATCCTTTTTCTGGCAGCAACAAAGTACTCACTGCTGCGTGACGCAAAAATAGGAAGTGTGCTAGTGAGACCATCCTACTGTAGAAGTTTCTATGGCCACAGCCACATCTAGCCAAGGTTATCAGTAAGGCCAAAGACCAACCTAGCTGGTAAACTGATTTATTTCTTGCTACAGGAGCTGTCCAATTAGAAACACCTGAAACCTACTGCCAAGGAAGCGCTAGTCACTGCAGCTATGCTGCTCCCTCAAATCCTGGGCTTTGTTCCGCCTTCAAGCTGCACAGTATCTATCTTGAGTATTGTATGATTTCAACAAACAGAACACCACAGAAGGATAGGCTGTAGGCAAAACTCCAGGGAACGTTCCATTTGTAGCTCAGGACAGACAGCTACTGTTCTCTGTGCTGAGGGAAGTAGCTTTCTCTTGGTAGAGCTGAACAGTGTGACGTGACAGTCCCCACGCTCGCCCAGCTTTCCAGTCGACAAGGGAGAAGGTACGCTTTTTAAAGGAAATTGCCAGCACTGAGAGAGATGAGAAAGATGTTTCCTGCAGTAAATACGGACAGCAAAAAGACAATGAGAATAGAGTAGTCTTTATGATTCTAAGTAGTGCTTCACGCTGAGAATATTGTGAGCATAAAACATCTTGCACAATAAAAAATTATCAGGACAACAGCAGTCATCAGTTCAAGTAATAAAAGGACACGCTTTAAAAACAGAATCTAGAAATACAGTTATTTAACGGAGCATTTTTCTAGAGAAAATTTAGCATTTCCTGCTGTACTGATGTTTATGTAAGATAAATACGAAGTATTCTCAGTTGAACGGAATTAGTTAACCACTGAAAGCTTCTATCTCCTTCAGCTGAGTCTACTTACCATGAGCAAAGTAACCAAGTGATGCACTTGCTTAGATTCAAACTCAGTTTAGGGAAAGGGTAGAAATGAAATCGCTCTTGGCCTTGATGAATGTTGAAAATATTGATCAAATGGCATATCTGCCAAAAATGAAAGGCTTGTGAGTGTTCTTTGAAGATGGAGCATGGGTTTATTAATAAGACTCTGAGGGGACAATTCCAATAAGTTGATATCAAGGGATTTTTTTCCTATGGACACCGGTGTTTGATTGAAAAGGCTTTACTGAAAAAAAAGACATATGTTTTTTCAAGTGTTGTTTTTCTTGTATATACACACATCCATATGTACTTGTCTCTGCATGTGTTAGTTGGTAGAGCCCATTCAAGGTGTAGATTGCCAAAGAAATGCTTATGGCCACCCAGTTCTGAAGTTAACTGTATCTTGTCCAATCTCGGAGGTAGCCCATGTTAAACTGCTGTGCCATCAGGAAGCCATCACATCAGTTGAGGAGGACTCGAGGACAGCAGTGCTGCGGCAGCGTTGCCAAAGTGCCATCTGTACAAAGGCGTGAGAAGGAGCCAAATTTCAAAGCTCAGTGTCTGCCCGGATGCTGTTCGTTCTGCAGGCTTTACAGCTCCTGCCCAGCTGCAGCGATGCGGGGCACTGTACTGCAGTACCTCACCTGGTAAAAATACCTGCCTCAGCGTCCACTTCATTATGACAAACATTTCACACGGCTACTTAAAAAATTGCCCCCAAACATTTTTTTTCTCCCCCATTATCTTTATTTGAACAATTCCTTCCATCTTCTCTCCCTATTCCTTAATTTCTGGTCTCTGTCCTCTGCTGTTTATACTGTTGCTTCCTGCCACTGTTTTCCTGCCTTCTCCACTCCCTCCTGCTGATACTGCTGTGTATCTGTTTTTATGCTGTGCTGATTCCATTTCCTTTTCTTGTGCTTGTTGGCCTTTATTGCATTAAGCGCAACACTGATAGTTTCTTTGTTGACATATGTGGGATGAGATATGGCAATACATTATTTCGCTGAAAATTTTCCTCAAAGGATTATCCCTCCTGGGTGAAATGATTGTTTCCTCTGTTTCAGATTAACCACGCTAGGAAGGAAATATTTCATGCTTCATTATTACCATTAATCTTCCAAGGTGCCCCTCTGAATGAAAATCCATTGTTTTGTTTAACAGAGAGGGACACCAATACAAGTTATCTAGTGTAATTATACTTCTAACAGATGTATCTGTCAGGTTGCCCAGTGTTTGGTAACATAACATCACTGAATATTACATTGCAATGTAAAACACATTTTCAACAAGGCATGCAGCCCTGCACTTTTTCTGTTAACTCTAATAAAATGCGATGGTACCTAATCTGCTGTAGTGCACAGGGAAGTACATTTACCTTTCAAGATCATAGGAGACTCACCTTAGATGCTATTTCAAGAACACCTACGGTGACGGAACACGAGTGAAGAGCAGGAAAGGGAGGGTGCAGTTGTGCACCCTTCGAGTTGGTAGCAAAAATCCCCTTTTCTTCTGTGGAGATAGGATCAGGATCATAAAATGTTACCCTTTGGTTTTCCTTTCTAGTTGCTATTGTGGGTAATGGTGACCTGCAGTCGGAGAGGCCTTTTGATTTGAGGTGGTAACACTAAATTCTTCATGTTCTTCATGCATCATGCCCCCTTCCTGACGCACTGCCTTTGGAAAGCAGCACTTTTTGTTCTGCAGCAAAAGAAATACTAATTTGCAGATGCTGCTTGCTCATTTCTTTAGGTACTTAAGTAGTTCTGTAAAAGCTTTGCATGAATTAATATGTAGGATGTGCCAAACGTATTTCTAGCTATGATTTATAATTTCAGCCTTTTCCTTTTTCAACCAAGAATACTCAGGTGTAGGGGAACACTGTAAAGTAGAGGAGCTTGGGAGGCAATGAGCCAATGTGTTTCATTAGCTGTGTGTGCTGTCTGGTGAGGATTGCACAGTCGTGTCAGTTCTAGGTTTTTGTGTTATTTATTGCCCATAAAGCAAATCAAAGTACTCCTTTGCCACTGACATAGAAGGGGGGCTTTGAACTAAGTGCTTTGCTTCTTACATGTTTCCTTGCAATACATTTTTAGATTTTTAAGTGCTTATACCAGTGGAGAGGGCAGACTGGGGAGCACAGGAGCGATGGGTCCCTGCTCTCATGTTCTGTGTACTGACCACAGCAGTCCTCATGCTGGAAAGAGTAGGCAAAATCTTTGTTGGCCCTTGAAATGCTGTGATAAAGCATGCTCAAAGTACACAGAACTTAATCTCCAGACCCTTTTCAGGTGCTCCAAAACAGAGAAGTTCTAGACACTCTTAAAAATACAGCTATGAGAAAATTTTTATATGCAGAAAACAATATATTGTGTCCAAATCTCATTTTGGTAAAAAAGCTAAACAGATTTTGTTGGAACTTCCCATGAAGGAGAATTCCAGCAAAACTTTAACCCAGAAAGCTAGTGCTTTTGGAGTTATAAACAAATCAAAATGGTGTTTTATAGTTGAAGCTGTTCAATATTCTTAACTATAGGAATCACTACTTATATTAAGAAAGGAAAAATTGTATTTCTATGCAAACATTTTTTCTGAAGCTTAGTATTTGCAACCTATTGGGTTTTACTCTTTGGAATGAGAGATTTACACATCTGAAGATTTATCACACTGCTTGAAATGACTATGATTATTATCATAGAATCAGAATAGTTTGGGTTGGAAGGGACCTCTAAAGGCCATCTAGTCTAACCCCCTGCCCTGGGCAGGGACATCTTCAACTAGATCAGGTTGCTCAGAGCCCCGTCCAACCTGATCTGGAATGTTTCCAGGGATGGGGCATCCATCCACCACCTCTCTGGGCAACCTGTCCCAGTGTTTCACCACCCTCAGCATAAAAAATTTCTTCCTTATGTCTAGTCTAAATCTCCCCCCCTTTAGTTTAAAGCCATTACCCCTTGTCCTGTCACAACAGGCCCTGCTAAAAAGGTTGCTGCCATCTTTTTTATAAGCCCCCTTTAAGTACTGATAGGCTGCAATAAGGTCTCCCAAAAGCCTTCTCTTCTCTAGGCTGAACCACCCCAACTCTCTCAGCCTTTCTTCATAGGAGAGGTGTTCCATCCCCCTGATCGTTTTCATGGCCCTCTTCTTATTATAAACCATGAAAAAATTAAACTTGAAAATTATTTTGACAAATTGGTTAGACCCCTGCTTTCTCTACACTGCACGCTCAGAGTAATGGATTCTGGTGCTCATGGAGAGCTGACTTTTAATAGTTTGTGTGAATACCTGGGTTTGTAAGGAGCTGTGCATCAATTTTAAATCTCAGCTGGAAACCAAAATGCATATTAGTCATTTTTGTCTCTGGTATCAAAAAGATTTTAATCTCTTTCAAGTATCTTTCCTTTCCTGTATTTTGAAAGTGGGTTACCTTTTCCAAATCTTCTGAGACAGGTTAGCATTAGTTACTGTGGAAAGGGAAAAATCCCTCTGATTATTTATTTTTATTTTTCGGTATATCCAACTCTTCTCTTCAGTCGTGGTCTCATAGCACAAAGCAAAATATGGAGACCCTTAAAAGGCCTGAATGCAAATAATGATTTCTAATGACAACTAAAGGAGTGATTGTCTTTATTGGAGCTTTAATTGGGGTCAATGAGGTTAGAATGGAGAATACAAATTAAAAAGGGAAATTCAGGAAAGTAAATCTTTGCATCCGTAGGATGTTGTTAGGGAAGATGAGGAATCCTGCATTGTCAGTCAACAGCCCAACATTGAGAAAAGGGAAGATTGTATCTGCTGTAAGTCTCAAGATGTGGTCCCTTCTCCTTTTTGTAAGCAAAACGCCCATTGATTTCAGGGAGCTTTGCCTACGTAATAAAAGCATATTTCTAGATCAGCCTAGTCATGGGGTTGAGTGGGCTTCCACTGTGATGTGGCATAAGAGATCCCTGTTGGTTGTTAGGAATTTAGATGTGAAGTGTCCTGGGAGTAAAGAAAGCTTTAAAATGAACCAGATATCCAAAACGGTCATGAAAAAGTACTGCATAAATCTAAATATTAAACCTAGAAGTATTCATAGAAACAGTTGTGACATTCATGTAATGTTCCCTGATAGAATCCAGTGATGCCTTCAACTAGTCTGGCATCTAGTGGCACTTCCCTCTCCAGGTCCAGGATAAATTTTGCTCCATGGAGGCAGACTGCTCTTGACTCACCTGGGTGGGGGTGTAGCACAGAGGCTGCTACATGACGATGTGCTCATCCATATGGCGAGCCAACAGGCAAACATGTGGGATGGGAACTCTGGATTTGTCTTCTCCTGAGTTCCCGGGAAAACAGGTAGGGATCACATCTTGGGTTCCCCCTGAGGATAGGAACTATTATTTTCAGAGGTGGTTCTTAAGAACTTTTGCTGTGTACTTGTGTAAAGAGCAGGTGTGCTATGGCCTGGGCTGACAAATCCATTTAGGTAAGAACGACATTTTTCTCTTCCAGTGCTTAGTAATTCCCTCTTTTCCTATCATGAATTTAGTTTATGCCTGGCTTTGTGAACTTGCTCATAATTTCTCAAGGTAGATATAAGGTTTGGCTCTGCCTACAAGTAGGGGAATAGCACACTCTGTCCTAATGAAAAAGAGAAGCCATAAAGTAGTACTACTAGAGAGATATTACCTCTTCATAGCATCTGACATATGCTTGGTGCCTACAGATTATGTAGGCAGATTATGTTCTTTCTTTTGCAATATTCAAACGTAATGAAAGCTCAAAGATTCTCCTGAATTGACCATATTGACTAAAGTGCTATTTTGTTGTTTGGAAAGGCTGAGGAAGAGAGTAAGAAACTAAATTCTCATCTTTGTCACCCAAGGAAAAATATTCAGGTCTTCCTGTGTCAGTTGCAGAAAACATTGCCTGAGGATGTAATATAAAGAGCAAAGCAGAAAGTCCCAGCGCTGTTGCAAAGACTGATCTGATAGTCATTGTTCCTGCTACAGAACACTGCTGTTGTATTTTGCAGCAGTATTTTTAAAATACATTTTTTCCCCACACTTATTTATTTAAGACGAATGTCCTTTTAAGTAAAAAATAAGGTCTGGGAATACAAGGAATTCAAGTCTTCTGTTAAAGTCTAGACTTAGTCTTAACTGCATTTATTTCATTTTAATTTGTTCTTCTGAGTGGAATGATCTCCTTTGTTATCCTTTTCTTCCCCCCCCAACCCCCCATCATTTGACCAAAACTTCTTTGTCTTGGAGGAGTCCCAAGATGGAATTCCTGTATCATTTGGAGTAAAAAGTCTTCCCAGGCAGTCACGCAGCCCAAGAGCCAATAGGCAATGGGCATTTTATAAATATAAAAACATTGTGAATGAAAGTTGTCAGACTATGTTGTGCGTCCTGGCAATAACAGTTTCATTCTTTTCAGATGACATGATTGTCTTTTTATTATTTTATTTTTAAGCGGCCAGATGAAGCTTTCCATCTTCCTGCTGTGTTTCATCCAGGTCAGGCCAAAAGAAATGCAATGAGTGCAGAGCACAGGAACTGAGCGTGTGTGCCTTCTGCCTGCTCCTTCAGTAGACCTTGCAGGGATCTGCTCTGGCCCTTCTCACAGTAAAAGATAGGTTGAGAAGATATTTTCCTTACAAAACAATGAGTTAAGACTCTGAGGAACATCAGCATGGAAGTTCAGACGCTGGTCTGAGTTCTTTCCTCCCATATAGGAGCTGGACTATAGACAAGAGCTTCTTTCACTGGAGAATGAAGTTGAAGGAAAGTACTCAGAATGGTTTAGGGCCAAATTTGTAGAGGTCTTTAGAGCTCTCCATCCACCTTTAGTCACCTACTTCCCTTTATAACCCTGGTCTCAGTACATACGTTATAACTATATCATGATGAGCTCCCAGGTCACTTGGGCTTCTGACCATGTGCTTCTGCATTGCCAAAAATCCTCTCATCTCTACATTTCTGAGAGAATCCCTGTACGTCCTGATGGTACTGCACCCAGGTATTTGATACCAACAATCATTTGCTTTGTTGCTGCTGCCACATGTTGAAGATAGTTTCTGACCATTTCCTGAAGAAAGAAAAACTACAAAATCCCCTGTTTTGAAGGAAAGTGATTTCTGTGCCATGAGACAAAGTTCCCAAGGGCTCAGGGTGAATACTTTCATTACAGTTAGAACGTGCAAACTCTTCCACACTTCGCTCTTCCACACTTAAGCTCCTGGGCAGTATCACCTGTATACTGTGTATTTGACAGGAATACTAATAAATCGGAAGAACTACAATTATTCCTTTTTCTCAAGATAATTTCTAAATAGATTAGTTCAGAAATGGGAAATGGAAAGAAAGCTTTTCAATGATTTCACGTAGCTTGGTTTAGTATATTCCTTTGCAATCATCTTAGGTTTGTAACACTTTTATTTCAAAGAAAATTGACTTCTGGATTATCATATTAAACAAAATTAAAGCAGAGAGAATAAAAATGAGTGAATTATTAATGTGTGTTCATGACATCCCTGCAGCATAGAAGTCTGATGTTGCCACACAGACAAGATAATGTGAAACTGAAACCTGTATATAGCTTTTTGTCAAAGCCCTGAATAAAGCGACTCTTCGATTATCGTCACTTTAACTTTTAGAATAGCAGATTTGGAGAGCCCAAACAGCACAAACTTTAAACTCACTTTTGTTAGGTAATCCTTATATTATTTTTACATTTTTATGCAGAGAAATTGTGGCATAACAAAATGTAGTATGTTCCATGTTTACCTGTATTTTACCTCTTTTCAGATTTTCTTCTTTATCCCATTCTTTTCATTTCCTGGATTTTGTACCTGTGAGGCCAGTACATACTTCTCTGGTTACCCAGGAGAGTTATGTATCTGCGGAGGACTGTAGTTTTCACTTTCCAGCGGCCTGTGGAGATTACCAAATGCAACTCTATAGCTTCAAAACACTTGCTGTAAATGGGGTAAATAGCAATTCTTTTCTTTTTTTTTTTCCTGTTGCATTGTCTAAAGGCATGATCCATATTCTGTTGATATCAATAGCAGCTCCTACTGATCTTAACGGAAACAGATACTGCGTCCACAGCAGGAAATCGGGCACAGCTAAAGTAAGTGGGCAGCAGACTACTGGGGGGGAGTAAAACAGCAACCCGAAAGCTGCCATCTCTGCCTATGCGGGAGGAGAGGGGGCCCAGCCGGGTGAGAGCAAAGCGCTGCCCTTTTCTTTGCCCTTTGAGCAAAGCACAAAGCCGAGCTCTGATTCCTGCCTGAGCAGCAGCATGGGCGTAGCTGGGCTACGCTTGCTCTTCTCCAGGAAAGCGGAGCGTGTAACGGTAACACCTGCCCAGGGAAGGGGGAGGCATGGCTGCTTTTAGTAGCAGCAGTTGCTTCCCCTCTCTGGTGGCAGCAAAAGTCACTTTTTGTGACTTTTACACGGAGGATGTGCACAAAAGAAGTTATTTTGCCTGCACTGCTGGCAAGTCTGAAACAGCTATTGTTAGAAAAACTGGCAAAACTTGCCTTTTAAAAACAAACAAACCACAAAGTGCTGAACCAACAGACCACAGAAATAAAAATTAAAAAAAAAGAGATTGCTCATAGTCTGTCTGTCTTGTCCATCTATGTACCAGTGCCCTACCTAGGAGGGTTATAAAGTAGCAGGTATAGACCATGGTTTTCATCAGTGGCACTCCTCTAAACCATATGGATTTGACTGAAAACTCTAGTCCCTCAATTTTTATTTACCAAGCTTTCCTATTCACAGATTATGCAGATAATGATTTGCAATGAGGACTAAGTTGTTCATAGTCATCTTGATGAGTCTGAAAGCTAAGAAAGGTGACCAATAAAATGACCAAGGGAGTATCTCCATTTAATGGCTTTTCTTTTAAAAAAGAAAAAAAGGCTAATTATGGAAACAAATGAAGAAATCATACAGAGACCAGGAATTTCCATCTTTTCCCTAATGTGAAGTTTCTCCTGATGTCTTTCTTTAAATGTGGGGGTTCTTTGAGCTATGCTACTTTTGAAAAGGAGGAATGAAAATGCTGGAAGGTCTGACCAAATACCTAAATCAGCTTACCATTTTCATGATCAGGAAGCATCTGCACAGAAGTCATGTGCTTCGTAATGATTCATTGACTTTAACGTCACACAGAATCATAACGATCATTAAGCTGACCTAACTGCCACACTTGGCTGTCCCTTTTTTTGACATGTAGCCAGCCCCACATTAAACGTGTTGGCTGTTGACAAATTTGTCAGATTTCTTGGTAGTCTGTTCTAATAACTAATTAATCCCATTAAAAAAAAAATCTTATTTCTAGTGTCAGCTTTTGGTGGTTTTTCTGATTTTGTCTGCTAAATTAATCTGGCCTCATACTTCACTTATCTGTATTCTGCTTAACCGGTTCCCAACTTACTTAATGTGTTTTAACAAAATGAATAGATTAAACTTCCTACTTGGTCTATGCAAAACATATTTTTGAGGTCTCTAGACATTCCTGTAGCTTTTTCATAATCCTGCTGCAGTTTTTCTATACCTTTTCATGGCATGGACATGAAACACTGGTGTGCTAGAGGCAGCATCACTAGAACATCCCACAGCTCCCCTTACTTGACATGCACCTCTTTGTCTCTCAAAGGATCATGTGAGCCATGCGAACCAGAGAATCATACAGGGAATTCTTACTCATTTTGCTAAAATACACACCATTTCTGTAAGATACTTTTTCTTTATACAAGAAAGAGATGTCACTGGTAGTAAGCGGGACTGTTTCTAAGAGAGATGCATTCAGGCAACTGTCCTCCCACTGGTGGAAAGACAGTAGTATGGGGGTGGCTCTCTGTGCTGGTTTTGGCTGGGGTAGAGTTAATTTTCTTCATAGTGGCTGGTATGGGGCTGTGTTTTGGATTTCAGCCAGAAACAGTGCTGATAACACAGGGGTGTTTTTGTTAGTGCTGAGCAGTGCTGACACACAGTCAAGGCCGTTTCTGCTCCTCACCCCACCCCACCAGCGAGCAGGCTGGGGGGGGGGGGTCAAAGGGGACACGGCCGGGACAGCTGACCCCGACTGACCACAGGGATATCCCACACCATATGACGTCATGCTCAGCATATAAA
>NW_008824932.1:948247-949310 GCF_000699105.1 Pygoscelis adeliae
GGGGGGAGTGAGCGAGCGGCTGGGTGGGGCTTAGCTGCTGGCTGGGGCTAAACCACAACACTCTCTCCTGTCCTCCTGTTCTTCTGCCTTTTGAGAACATTTTTTCAGTTTCATAATGATTTTGCTGTGTGATCTTACTAGGGCACTTAAACCTTTTACTATTGAAAAATCTTCTGTAAAAAGAAGATTGAAGAGAGACTAACTGTGAGACTTAATTAAATGTTTGACAAGATGCTTTGAAATCCTTCAGTAGAAGCTGCCTTTGTATAATTAATAAACAACATGGTTCAGATTCTCCCGCATCTTTAGAGAATGTAAGGCAGGAAGGGCAAGAAATTGATGAGGGTTTTCTTGTAGAATTTCTCCATCTTTGAATGCATAGCTTATTTTACTTTAGACAATTAGCTGCAACAGGTTCCTCATTAAAATTGTATGAGTAGGCCCTGCCGATACATAATGTCTCTCCAGTCTGTCTGCCTTGTACCTTGACTGTGGTGTGATCACTGATTTTTCAGACTGCTGATTCTTTGTTGGATTTTTGTGAAGACAATTTAGGTTTCCTCCTTCTCCTTCAAACTAATTTTTGCTCTTGATTTGAACTTTGTTATCTGATATGACTCAGAATGTAGGCAGTATTGTTATTTTAATGTAAAGATTGTTCAAATGAGAAGAAATAATTGACTTGAATATGACTTTATCTTCTTTTAAATGCATCCCAATGTCATAATCCTTTTTTTGGCAGCCTGTGTGCTGACATATCCACATTTTTGCCTCTCAGTAATGGGGTAGCATTTACATATGTATTTCATATATTAGTTTTCTAATTCTTTCTTACTTCTCTGTGGATTATCAATTTTATGTGCCTTAAAATAATTAACTTGTTACATGTATAGTAATTAGCTTTGTAAAAAATCCATATTTGTTGAATTGCAGTATCTTCAAGAGAATGTACTGTTTACCACACAAGCAGTTGTACAAGGAACAAAGGTATTACAAGCAACAGACAAAAGGAAAACAAAACGAAGATATTTATTAGCTGCAGTAAGAGTAGTAAACGCTTAGC
>NW_008824932.1:949343-963573 GCF_000699105.1 Pygoscelis adeliae
GTTCAGATGAAATACAGAAAAAAACCCCAACCCCAAACCCTTTAAGATGGTATATGCCAGAAAAGAACAGGGCCGAGGAGCAAGCGGCCAAGGAAGTGGTTGACCAGCTGGCCAGTGCCTGAGCTCATTTCCTGAACCTGTTTTAATTAGGAGCATAGATGGGACCACTGAGCTCCGCTGCTCAGTGCCGGGGCTGATGAGTGCTGCTTCGCCTGAGCCTTTGCATCACAAAGTAACTGGGTACAAATGACTCATGACAAAGCCTCTTAAAAAAGGACAGTTCACCACTTTTGTCCAGTGAGCACTCTGACTCTTGCTCTTAATGTGCAGAATGACTTGAATTTGAAAAAAAGCCAAAACAAAAAAACCCCAGACAAAACCACCGAAAGAGGTTTTGAAAAATAAGTTTTGGACTTAATTCTTCTTTATTTCACGTATGGATTTAATTCAAACTGGATTAGAGGTGTGATTTCCTGACCTCATTGAGCTCACTGGAAGTTTTGCTCCGAGCCGTTGGATATTAGGTTTTAAGGCAAAACTCGGTGAAATCAGTGGTAGTTGATTGCATGGATTCTATGGGTCTGAAATGAGCCCTTTTTTTCTGTTCTTTTTTTTTTTTTTACTACTTGTAGTGCTGTAATAAATGATTTCTACAGATTAAATATTTGTGTTACAATAGAGCTCTTACTTTATCAGGGCAGTAATTAATAATCTGGGATGAAATATAGTTTTTATGCTAGCAATTGGAGAGCAAAGCCAGGATTTTAAAGGGGGGGAGATGACACCATTCATTTTTCTGTCCTGCTGTTCCTGTTGTTATGTGGCACCATGGGAATTAAAATCTAAAAAGTTGGTGTATTTTCTCGTAGGAAAAACAAGTTAACAGCTTTTCCTCAGAAGCCTTAAATAATCAATGCTTAATTATGCAAAATATAATTTATAACAGGAAAGCTGTAACTATTGTTTGTGTAATCTAACCAGTCTCATTTTGTTCCTTGTGCGATAGCCCAACAAGTTAATCGCACTTCCTCTTCAGATCTGAGTTGAAATATATCCTCTGCAGCATTTGGAAACTGGCCTCAGTGCTAAGAAGTGATGCTGATTTCAATAGAACTCCCAATAATTCTGAGATGAGCTCACAAATCTTCTGTAGAAGTTCCCTTGTTGTTATAGTTTATTGCGAGCTCTCATATCTGCTAACAATGGTTGCACAAGATCTGAGCATCTTCTGATAGTTTTCCTTATAACTTGCACCCCAGATTATCATACCAAAAGATTTACTGGCGATAGACTGGAGGTGTTCATAGGCAATTTAGCAGCAATAGCACAACAGCACCTTTTCCACAGAGTGAAAAAAATGTATTTGAAGACTCTGGCAACATTCAACATTACCTCTTCTCGTTTCTTTTCTAAACTTAATGTACTGTTACTGTCTTCAGGGTCAAATTTTGTAGTTCTTTCACATGTAAAGCTGTCTTTGATCTGGAAAGATGAGTAACAGTTGCAAAATATCTTCACCTCTCATCTCCTTGGCTTCCGTTCTCCTAACTTTTTCTCTCATTCCTTTCTACCTTGCCATTCCCAAAGGTTGTCTCATCATGTGCTATCATCAGATGCCTTTCTAAGGTGTTTGCTAATCTGCAAAAGCACGACTATAAAATGTTATGACAGGATGCTGTATTTACAAGTCAGTAATTACCTCATGTTCGAGACTAATCATATCCAGTTTTGTATATAACTTTTTGTCATTGCATAATATGGAGATACTGAAGGATACCAGTATGAAAAAAGAAAAAAAAAGGAAAAAAATAACATCAAAGAATGGGGGAGAAAGGTGCATTTAATCTGTCTTGGAAAACATTTAGGCACAAACACATTCCTGAGAAACAGCATCCCAGTGAGAACAAGACAGTGCAGTAAGGAGGGAAGGTCTTGCCCAGTGTCCTGGTTTGCCAGTACCAGCTACTAGGAAGGAAATTAACTCTATCCCTGCCGAAAGGTTCCCATTTCACAGTGAGCCTGAGTAAGAAAGGAAGAGAGGGTTGATCAGGGAACAGATAACTGCGCCAACCACAGGGAAATGATGCAGGACATCTTACGCTCTGAGAAGTTTCCAGGGAAGTGGTAACATGGCCAGAAGTACAATCTGCCCCCGAGTCCTGCTTTTTTCATGGTGATTACAAAACTACATAGAAGTTATATAGGTCTCTGTTCTGTTAATTAACAGTTTTATTGTACATCTGAGTTAACCAGGACTGGCAGAACTTCCTAACTTTCTATTTATGCAGAAACATATTGCTATTTCAGATTAATGATGCAGAAGTAGTAATTATGTTTTTATAATGGTTTTTGGTGAAATATCAGCTCTCTGTCAAAGAGTAATTTTTATGACAAGATACAAATATAAACAAGATGGTGACTTGCATATAATTTCTTAAACAAAGGCCACGGTACTCCTCAGGTTACTGCACCCTCTGCTATTTTTTACCAAGAATATCTTTTGTTCATCATTCATTCAGCTTGGGGTTTTTTGTTGTTTGTTTTGTTTTTCCCAAGAGATTAATTTCTTCTGCAAATGCACTGAAAAACACGCAAAATCTTTTTACATTTATTTAGGATGTAAAAATGTATACAATAAATTGGTAGCAGAGTTCTTGCCTACACGCTACCCTGCTGATGTTCACTAAGGCAAAATGGACAAAGCTGGATAACCACTGTAAAAATACTTCTACCATTATTCATTTGGATTGAAAATTTAATTCAAGTTGACTTTGTTTAACTCCTGCAAACATTTGGAAATTAAGTTTTAATCACTCAAAGGTTTGCAGAATGTGAACTTCAAATATACACATTTGAAATGTTCAGGTACTTGGACAGTATTTAAGTTTTATAGAACGCAGAAATGCTTGCCACCATGGGATCACTAAATTGCTGTGCCAGAGCAAAGATACAAAACCAACTAAACAAATCAGATCAATACTTGACAGCACCTTGTACAGCTAGGGTGATGAACGTGCACAACTATTACTTAGTGTGCCTGTAAGGACAGAAATACAAGTGCAAACTCCACAACCTAGAAGTAGGTCCTTGTGTATGATACCCCTAGAAATGATCCATCAGGCAAGGAGAATGGGGGAGAAGGGCCTATAGACTGTAACAAGAATGATTATAGAATAGTAAAAATACCTAGATTTCTTAATTGTCCACTTCCAGGATTTTAAAAAGTTTGATTGAAAGAAAAATGCATGAAACCTTTGTCAGACTGGCGTTCATTTTTGGAGAGAAATACGTGAAATTAACTACGTACTGTTACGTTCCATTTAAGCTTTGTATGCACTAGTAAGGAGTGCTGTGCAATAGGAGGAAATCTAATGAATGAAGCTACGATGCTGAGAGCCCTTTGTCCACACTATACGTATTCATGAATTGAACTTCAGCCTTCAGTTTTGCCCTAGTCCGGTCCTGTGGACTGAGCGACAGTTAAGAGCTGGAGCGCACTAAGTGTGAGCGTGGACCACATCCGCTGCTCTCATGTCCAGTTCATGTACTCTGCAATTGCTCCACAGTGGGAACAAACCATAGTGGGTTGGGACAATTAGTTTTGCTTGAAAAGTGCACCTGAGACAAACTAAAGTGGCAACATAAATGCACATTTTCATTCTTAGCCCTCTTTTATCAAAATCTTTTGGTTTGTTTTAATGATTTTATTATCTAGTTTGCTGCTGATCCTGCACTTAAAATTAAAAAAAAAAAGAAAGAGGAAAAAACTTACAGCAAGCTTTTGATGTGCTTAATATACAATAAAATCACACTTATTTTGAATGATTTAGTAAAGGTGGGAACAGCTGAGGAACAGAAAGCTTGTTTTGAATGTTCTAAGCAATCAATCAATTTGCTTGGCACAATGTGATGTGATGTCATTTACTTAAAATAAATGACGAGCTTGTGAGAGCTGCTTTGTGTGAGATGATGTGTACCGGTGGGTCCAAATGAAACTGATGAAATCTGTCGGTGGCCAACATCTGTCTCCATGCTTACCATCCCCACCACGTAGTACCTCTCAAGCACTGTAATGTCTCAATACCTGGATGGAGAGCAGCCTCCTACCTCTGTCAGGTCACAATTCCTTCTGTTGCGACAGAACTGAAGTAAATGGGATGCTTCGATGGCTCAGCTGCATTAACTTCCTTTTCCACTTAGCCTTCCTAGAACTCAGTAGAGGTGATGATTCTGCTTCGTCATAGAGCTACTGTCCCAAAGTGTCCTGTTGCTGCTTTGGAGGCTCCTGTGGGAAGAGCCGTGGTGATGGGAAGGAGCTGGTGGCCCTCTTGGAACAGGGACTGTGAAGTTTGCTTTCTCTTTCGCTATGGAATTGCATTCATCTTACACTCAGAGCATGGCTACTAGGAGCTTTATTGATGTTGCAAACCTCCAATCAAAGTAGGGAAAATAATGATGTACTTATTAAAAAACATTTCAGGAAAAGCAACCATTCCTATTGATTAACAGGCCATTTTAACCTACTGAAGGTACAGGCCATTCTTTATTGATCCATGAGCACCCGAAACAATTTCACACTGCTTAATTGTTTTGGTATTTTAATCACATCTTTTGCTTTATGTATGAATTGGTAGCTATCAAATTCTAGGAGCTTTTAGAGAGTAATAACTTTTGTATGACAATAACAATTTTCCATATTATCACAACTAAATTGCAGCCTTTTCAAACTATTAAGTTACTAAAACATAGAAGGCACTTTGTCATTGCCAGTGACAGATGAAATGCAAATGCCAATCATTTGTTGGGCAACTGCTGAACAATACTTGCCTACTGTTTATTGGTGATGAGAAATTTCACTGGGAAATTCGCAGTCTCTGCAGCAAGACTCATTAGATGAGATAGAAAGAAAATGCAGCTCTCTGTGAAAAAGCTCTGCTTCTTTTCCTTTTTATTTTGTTAGTACGTTTATTATAGTATTTGAGTCACTTAGCGGGCTAATACGTTCATTTTGAATTCATTGCCTACCACAAGCTTCGCTGAAATTTACAATCCTCAAAATAGTCAATGCTCAATTACTTGGAAGACCAACACTCCTCATGAAAATGTAGCAAAATGTAATTTTCCAAACCAGAGCATTTTCACTAATGGTGTTCTATAGAAAAAATAAATATACTTAACCCAGTGTCATGTGTTGTGTTGCCAGAAAGTGAGCGGATGAAAAGGGCATAAGAAGTCATGTAACCTCATTCAAGCAGCAGGTCATAACCTTTTTCTAGCACTGCAGAGTGTGATAGAGAATGGGGCTGATAGGATGCATTGTGTTTTAATTAACTGTTTCTGCAGCTTACTCTCATCTGTTGGTAATGACCACTTAATCTGTCATCTAGTATCGGTCAACAAGGCAGGATAATTTTGGGCTACACTTCAGATTTCACTCACAGAATGCATCTAGGAGAATCCTTACTGCCCCTTTGAGATGTTTTGCCCTGAACCACTTCGTGTCTGGGAAAAGGTTCCTTGCTCAAGTTGTATTTATATACTAGAACTTAGCATTTTGGAAAATTGAGAATAATTGCAATATTTGTCATTTTCACAGTTAAAGGATTAATCCTTCTGGAAACTCTAAGCCTTATGGAGAGCCAAGACATAAGTAAGTGGAATATTGCTATAGCTACTGTTTCAGTTATTGAGCAACAGTATGAACACTGTGGATTTGAAGATCTCTTCTCTGACTAAATTAGTAGCTTATTTGTCCTTGGGTGTCTTATAGTTTCCTGTGAGTAAGACAAATATTGTTTCAACTAAATCTATGCTGACGGGATAGCACTGCATTTGGAATTGTTCTAGGATTTGAACTCTTTGGTGATTTTATTTTCTTTAGTTCAGAAACCCCAATGAATAAGTTTGTATTTTTAAGAATTCATCTCGCCTCCTGGAACGATTAATCTGCCATCTCTGCCGTGTATATGTGATTCCTCTCTGAAGTCACTCTGGGCCTCTCAAACTAATTTTTTAGAGGGGCTTGACTGGAATTCATTTGTTTGGTTTCAGCTGAATTTTGTTAAAGTTGAAATTAAGAGATTCATGTGGATAGCTATGTGGATGCATTTCAGCACTGAATCTCTCTGATGTAATTTTTCTGTTATTTATCATCATAGGAAACATCGTATTTCAGTAACAGCTTTTCTGACTTGTTTCCAGTCCATGCTTTCATTCATCTGTATGTGATATGGTCACTGTGTTTAAACCACAAAAATCACCATAGTTTCTCTTCTACATACAAGAGTTCAGTTATTGCAAAGGAAACTAGTACAGTTAGAACAGTAGAAGTCATGAACTGTACAGCTGCACAGTGTGAGGTACTGCTGGAAAAGAGTATCCAGGTACTTTGATTTCCTGTGATGCTGACATATTATCTGTGTTGGTCTTTCAAGAAAAAAAATCCAGATTGCATTATATTATTTCCCATAATGGGGGAAAAACCCCACAAGTGCTATGACTCACAGCACTCGGGTCCTTCTCCGTTTCCAGTATGCCTAGAGCTCTGTATGTCTCTGGATGGCACTCTTTACCTATGTTCCTACTGAAATGATTAGCTCCTGTAAATATCAGGTCTTGTTAAGTGATCATCCAAAATGCAAGAGCTCTTGGCAGCTCAAATCAAACAGAATTAAATCTAAAATGGTTACTATCAAGAAATTTGCATTAGAAGAAAACAAACAGATTATATTATTATAATAATCAAGAGAAATCAGACATGAAGAAAAAGGTGGGAAATTATAAAAAATTATCATCAATCAAAAAATGAAGAACAGCTATTGAAAGTAACTGGTTCAAATTTAGCTTGAGGAGGAAATTTTATAGTGACTGGGAAATCTTTATCTGCATCATCATTTTTTGACATTGTCTGGTATAATGAGCTGGCAATTAAAGTACAGGAAAGGTAGCCGTTACAAGGATGTTACTAGCCACGTAGCGATTCCAAGCGTTAACTGCATTTTTGTATTAGAATATTCTTTTCCTGCAAAGGTGTGATTTTTCATTTTGAAGATTGTGAATTGGTAAAGGGAAGCTGTGCTTAGCCTTTGACAAATAAATAGAAGCTATGTAAGAGTTAGTTAAAATAACTCGTTTGTTATAAATGTAATGGGAAAACCTCATAGATTTTAGGCTAGTTTGCACTGATTTAGAGTCTGACACTTTGTTCTAGAACTTCAGGAAGTATTAAGAAAATGTACTGAAACTAGAAGAAGGTAGGAACAGCAGGTATTGATTAATTGAAAAGTTAATATGGAAAATATTGAGCATGAATAAGATAAACTAAATGTTCATTTAAAAGTTCTAGCACGTGGGAAAAGGCATGAGAACTGAAAAAGTTCTAAAAAAGGCAAAGGGCGTGAAAAACAGATCCTATAGAAATTTTGTTATACAGTCTGATGGGAGCTAGAGTGGCCCCATAATGGCCACTCAGGATGGATAGAAATACTGTAATTTTTCTTTTCAGTACTGTTAAAAATTTGTCAAATTGCATTTTTAGTTGGGCTTCAAAGGTCACCTTGGATATTTATTGTTCTTCCCCCTCCACACATTAAAATAGCCATATTCATGTCCCTACATGGATTCACATCTTCCCTAAAGCCTATACAAAGCTGAAAGGAGAATATAATGAATTAACATGGGCTACAAACCTAGCAACGGGGTACCGATTTACAGCTCTAACTTTACCATGCTGTTTACAGAATGTATGTCCTGTGAAATGGAACTTAGCAAAAGGTGAGTTGGTTTGAAGGCAGGCAATATGAGAACTAAGAAATGTTAGGAAGAAGAAATAAATGCTTTGAAGAGTTAAAGAATTTGCCTACATCATTCAGGTGATGGCATTTGCTTCCAAGACCTACGACTACCGTAGTTCTGGTGGCATGTTGATGTTCTCATTTCCTCTGGATATCTGAAGTTATCTAAAGTGCTACCATCCAAGTTCAGCAAGCACAAAGTCCATCCCATGAAGAGCTCACATAGTGCTCCAGGAGACTACGTTTTTGCCTCTCCGATTATAGAAAAAATGGTCACAAAGAAAGGCCCTAGTTCAGCGGGTTGTACAGCAGCACCAATTTCATGATCCAGTAATCTGAAGAGAGCATTATACACTGTGCTAGGCACCCTACATTAACTTTTCATTTTCTGTTTGATGCAAGCCACAGTGCAGATGCTGATCTATCACCTTTCTAATGGGGTAAGACCACGCTATCTCACACACTGATTTAGGTCCTGTGGCCCACTGTGGCAGCTTTGATCATCCAGTATCTTACCAGTAGCCAAATAAAAACTGGTTTATTGCTTCTGGGGCTCAATAGCTAATGCAGAAGAGGAGAGACAAGAAGGGTTGTTAAATAGCAGCAATGACACCGAGAACACTCTCACAAAAGAAATAGGGGAGAATCCTAGGTATTTTGGAATCATGTTTTTGATTCATTAACTTTTGCATTGAAACCTTCCTCAAAAGAATAAAATAAGTGGGGGGAAAAAAAGCCAAAGGTAAAACATAGCAGCTTACCTGAAAACAACAGCCAACAGTTTGAACGTAACTGTAAGATTGCATTGCCTACACTTTTAGAAGAGGAAGTTATTTGTGGTGAACGGATGTGGGAAGCTTCAACTGTGGTTATGCCGGAGGCATTAATCTCTCTATCTGGGTAGCCAGAATCTGAAACGGTACACTTAACTGTGGCTTATACCTAGTGGTTTTGATACCTTTGGAAAAAGACGTCAAAAACTAGTTCAAAGACAGACTTCACGAAATGAGAAAAATATTTATTCACTGTGTTCCTGGTTTAAGTTTGTTGAAATTACATCTTGGCTATAGGCAAAATACTTATTCACTGTTCCATGCGTTAATTTTTAACTTTAACTATATCTTTCCCAATTCAGATCCAATGTCAAGGTTGAAACCCTGTGCTGCATTCATTAAAAATTTGCAAAAGATTTGCTAATTTCCTTGTACCCTGCTGACAATCTCATGAATGCTATGAAAAAAATACGACCTCTGCTTCCAAATTCTGATTTAATTACATAAAATAATGTCTTAAATGAAAGATCCAAACCAGATAACACAAAAGAAGGATAACTACTCTGTAATTCATCTCACCACTGAAAACGAACAGGCCAACACCTAGCAGGTGTTACCTCGTTGGTAAACATTAAAATAGAGTGAGAATCTTATTTTCATTAAAAGGAAAACAATAAAAAGACTAACATGGAGTCAAGCAATCCACCGTGGATTCAATCAGTTGATTACCTGAACAGTGTTGCTTGCTTTATCTTTTTAGAGATTCAACACACTGTTGTGCATAAAACCATTGTGTCTGTGAACATGGAAGAGTACAATCTCCAACTAGAATTTTATGGGGAAGTTAGGTAGGTGGTATCTCATCAACCAGGAAGGAATTTGGGTAGATCTCTACTCTTGCAAAAAGTACTGCAGGATTGTTAAAGAGAACGCGCTGTCAAGACTTGTTATAGAATTCATTCCAAAGCACATCCAGGAGCACGACTGTAACAGGACGTTAGCTCAGATCTGAGTCATATCTCCTACCGAATTACCATCTTCATCTTCTGCCAGACACAAGTCTTTTATACAGGTGTCCATCAAAGGGCTATTCTGATGTGATAAAGTGAGATTAACTTAACGTGTAAGTTTTGATTTTATTTAGTGGTCTTTCACTAATAAAAACCAAGCAAGGTTCATAATATGTTTAAAACAAATATTGCTTTTGAAATAACAATTAAAAGCATGTGCCTCTTATGGAGCCCAAAATAAGATCGATGTCTCTTGCAATTTAAGAGCCTGGCAAAAGCAGTGAGTTTAAAAGCAGAGGGTTTCAGCGTTAAGGCTTCGAATAGCAGAGCTGAGGAACCAGTTGCACATTTTCCATTATACTGATTAGAAAATGAAGGGTTACAATCCAATCTGCATTCTTAAGCAGGAATTACAACATTATACACAAATTATAAGGGACAATGCAATAGACTGTCAGCAGCGTTAATATCCAACATTGTAACTATTTGGCTTCGGTTGGGTTCTTAATGCTATTTAAACAAACACAGTTCTTTCCCCACCTTCCATGTGATTCTTCCTGCTGCAAAAGTGTGTTTTGTTTAAAAAACTTCCTAATGATTACAGAACACATTTATTTATTATTCAGATGGTTCATTTATTAAGAATAAATAATTTAAGTATATTTTCTTCTGTTTAATTAACACATTAGCAGTTGTGGCATATATGGAAAGTAATGTTTATATTTATAATAATTTCTCAGGCTGTTCGTTCTATTCTACTTGACGGCCACCCTACTTATTTATTAAAAGCTCCTGAATAAGTCTCTAGAGAAATTCTTGCAAACTTCTAGAGAGGCAGTGGAACCTGTGGTAGCAGTAGCAAAATGCTACATCATTCTGTTCAGGTCCTCTAACCTTCACGGCAAGTTTAAACCCATGGAGCAAAAGAGCAAATAATCAGGAAGGCCCTAGGCCTCGTTCAAGCTTGTCGTAAAGAAACATAAATTACATCAGTGTCATTGCTGCTGCATTTGGCACACATGAAAACCATTACTTTATATGACTAGCAAAACCAATTTTTACTTCCATTCTGTTGAAAAAGTGGATACTTATTTCTCTACCCTGTGATTGCAATACCAGACTTTTATGTATCATATTAAAATGCATGCTCTATAATGCTATCTTCTAAATCTGTTTTCTCCTTTAAAATAGCATATATGTTCCTTTCCCTTTTTTTTCCCCGAACAGGAAAATGTATTGCCATTTTCTCTGATAATACGTAAACTTCTAAATGTAATCAAATCTAGATTCCTGTGGCTTAGTTAGTTAGTTATTTTTAACTATACGTTAAGTTTAACATTGTTTGAATCATGGCTTTAGGCACCCAATCAGATTATGTGCTTCCTGTTTTAGGTGTTGTGCAAACACGTCCTAAAATAAAGCAATAAAGAACAGTGAACCTTAGACCCTGATCCTATAACAAATGCTATGATGGGGTTTGCTATAGGATCTGAATTATGTATATTTATGTACTGAAATCTTTTGTATGGATGAAAAAATGACTTTTATAATGTTGAAAAGGAATCTTCTTTCATGATTTCCTTTATTTTTGATGCTTAAGTTGTTTTTTTAATTAATGGAGTCTAATACCCGTAACAATAGAGTAATACCACTTTGTACCTGAATATTACTGCTAAACTCTCTCTTCTCTGTCACTTAGAAAAAGTTATATTCACCATGATATTAATAACTCTTATTCAGCAAATATGATCATCGTGATAGTTAAAACTCCCAAGCTAAATAGCCTGATGAGGTAGGATTGACCATGACCTTGGAGCTACCCAGATTTCTTCAGCAAACTCTGTCTGTTCAGGGTTAAAGCCTCTCCTCCAGCAGTATCTTGAATCCACACTGGGGAAATTATGATAAAAATAATCTTTACATCTCTAGACTCAAATGGATCTTTCTGATTGACTGCCTCTGATGCCAGGTCCGTGTCAATAATTCTCAGTGAACACATGGCTACGACCTTTTCCCCCTTGTTTTAGAATTTCTATTTTCAAGACCAATAAAACATGTCAGAACAAAGTGGTGGTTCTAAACATGTGAATGGATGGATCCCAGGTCAGAGGTAATCCTTCAGGAATGTCCTGTTCGGGACTAAATAATGCATTTCCCTAATGTCATGGTTCTGTCAAAAATGTATATAAGCAAAAATTGCAAGATGCACTCCTTCAATTACACAATGATTAGACAGAAAGAGCAAAATGAGTAAAGGATTTTCAACTTGCTGTCTTAAACCCTGGTAAAGGCTGTAGAAGTTACTGGACACACCTTGTTGCACAGCAGCATAAAATGTAGGACTTAATGGCAATTATTTACTTTACATTTCTGCATAGTGCTACATCATCATTATTGTTTGTGAATATTTCTATCCATCACCGGTATAAGACACCACCAAAAGACCGTAGAACACCCAGGCTGTCATGTCAATAAACAAATACAATCAGATAAAAAGGAGAACAGTTTTTGATTAAGGTACCTGAGCTGAAACTAGTTTTTGATTCTGACACCAATATAATGTTATCTGTCAGCGAAGTCTCTTCATCTTTTGTACTTCAGCTCCCTGCCTGTGGAATGGGGTAACATTTGTCCCTTTTCATTTCTGTTATCTGCCTTATTTGTTTAGACTATACGTTGGCTGAGAAGAGATGCGTCTTCCTGTACAGCACCTACCTTGCAAACCTGCTTTCTAGATACCACCACCAAATCAGTTGTATTATGGATTGTTAATAATAGGGTAATACTTAAAAAGCAATATTTTCCAATTTTAGCTTCCTCAAATTCTTGCTGGTTCACTGTATGAAAATACCTTCCTCTGAATTATGTTGCTGTGTTTATATATATGCTATTTCAATGTGTTAGTCCACAGGCCATGTTTCTAACCTTTCAGAAAGTGGGATGTTGCATTATGGACTTCTGATGCTGCTTGCCACATGTAACATCTTTCTTTTAAATTAGCAAACTAAAATCCTATAGATTTTAAAGTTCCTTCTATGCCTTTGCAGTCTTTGTCAGTCTGACTGCTGTAAACGTGGATGATTTTGGCCAGGACCACATGGATGTAATGCACTTCCCATTCACGTCGATAGTTAAACCTCTCTGCACTGTATTTATGATTTGCCTCCAGGTGACAGATGCTTGGGCACTCCGCGCAGCAGGGCACCTTTAAAGAAATCAGCTGCAGCGCACACGGCTGGTGTCACAAGGCAGGCAGCGGTGTGCTCCCAGCTGGGTATCGGGAAGCATGGTCAAGCCTTGTGTCATACACCGAGAGTGCTTTTGAGCTGTTCGCAGGAAACCCTTACCGCGCACAGGTAGCAAACATTGTTTTGGAACATTTACCGCTTTGGGGATGGAGGAGTTTCCTCCTGACTAACAGAAGTGACTTATAATAGCTGAATTCCTCATCAAAAAATCTTCTGTAGAAAGAAGACAAACAACTGAATGCTGGCAAAAATTATTTTTTCTGTGCATAGTTGTCTGGTATGCCAAATTATTTTGCTGCTGATTTTCCCTAATTTCTCTTTAGGCCTGTTCCGTTCCAGCTCACAATAGAGATTACAGGAAAGCAGATTCCGTAACTCATTAGACGAGCAGTAATAAGACGAGCAAAAAGAGCATTAGAAGTTTGTCCAACCGATATAACTTGAAAATTTTTTTGTCTGAAAGAAGTGGAACAGTAAATGTGTATTTCCAGCCTCCTTCTTTAGCAGATAAAGTGTTACATCTTAGGTTTGGCAAAGGGCTTGGGTTCTCGTCTCCGTGTCCCATCCCACTTCTTCTGTGTGTGGTCGGAAGGAGGAGGAGGGAATCTTGCACGCGCCTTTCGTTACATTTTCTCTCCCCTGTCCAGCTGAGGAGGGGAGTGATAGAGCAGCTTTGGTGGGCACCTGGTGTCCAGCCAGGGTCAACCCGCCACACAAGCATACCTTAGAGCTGTGATTCTGTTGTGAGTACTTGCTTTCCAGAGTTAGGTGGCTTTGATGAGCAATTTATGGGATAGAGCACAAATAAGACAACAGTTGAAGCAGGCAGGGGACTTTGCAGGGCATAAGCTACCCTGCAATAATTCCTTGTAGCTCTCGCAGCTCGTGCGTAGCTCATATCTTACAGCTGGTATGGTTTATACTCTTACAGTGAGTGTCCTCACCTTTGCCGGTGCTTTCCTTCTAGAGTATCTCAGGCGTCTGCAGTCCTGAATACGGGTCTCACCTGGGCATAACCCCTGAGACCCCACCACACAGCTTTCCTTGCCTTCACAGCCCGACCCCACGTCCCTCCCGCACCGCTCCGAGCCTCGCCAGCGCAGTCTCCATCTCTAAGGTTTGAAGCCTTGTCCACTCGAAGTCATTCCTCCACTTTACCAAAACCTTTGCAACGTGTCCTCTTCCTCCAACAAAATCACTTCACGCTCCTCTCTTCCCACCCCGGGTTTCCAGGGTCTCCCATTTCTCCTCCAAACTTGCTCCACCGTTACCCTATCTTCTGTCTTCCAGCCGCCGCCCCTGTGTCTTCCTGCCCCGGTGCCCGCTGCATCCTTCACCAAAGCCTGGTTTTCTTCCTCTCCGTCCCACCTCGCCCGTCGCCTGCCCTTCTCCGCCTCCCTCCCCCT
>NW_008824932.1:964873-975460 GCF_000699105.1 Pygoscelis adeliae
TCCGGGGGGGCTCCCGGGTGTCGGGGCTTCTTCCCTGCGGCGGTTTTCGTTTCCCTCGGGTCGTTTTCTTGCGGGTCTGGTCTGACTCGCCCCGAGTTTTAAGAACTTACTTTCGAGAACTCTGTCGCAGTTTATTTTGTGTTATTTGACAGCAGTTCTATTCTTTTTGCTTCTATGTGAGGCTTTACCTTCTATTTTACTTGCGCGTGTGCGAGGGAGAGAGGGAAGGGAAAACTTAAGTGTTTGTTTGGGGTTTGTTTGTTTTCTTAAAAAAAAAAAACCGCATGAGTCCTAACTTTGAGAGGAAACTGATTCTTTCCAGCAAGCGTCGCCTTAACTTTCTTTATTGCCCTGTATGAACAGCAGAAAGTAACGATAGGAAACGAATCGCTGCTTCTGCTGCGAACCCGGCGTATACCTGCAGGTCCCGGTGGGAGACGGTGTTCTCTGGGCAGGCTAACGGTGTGATGTAACAAATGACGTGGGACGCTTTGATGGAGGGGAGTTGTTTCCCTCCTGTTTACTTTCTTATGTATTTTAAGGTAATTGTCTCCTTTATATGGATCTCTTCTTTAGACAAGCATGCGAGTTTTTACTTCGTGGGAGATGTATTTTTAAACGCTGCAGGTAGTTCATCAGACAAACCGGAGTCGTTTTCTTGTTGGGTTCTACTTTGTATTTGACCACTGGAGGGCTGCAAAGAGCATTTTTGGGCATCAGTAGCTACAATTTACCAGTATTTAGTATTTAAAAATAGGCGTTTTAAGGGTATTTATATTGATATTTAAGTGCTTTAAGTTTTCACTTACTACTTCACATACCTTGTTTCTTAAAATTAGGTATCATCAAAGACTATTGCAGGATTAATAAATGAATTAACATATTTTGGTGCTGTATGCAGTCAATATCTGAAATACCTCTGTGGACTCTTCCTTTCTCCCACCCGATCAGTAGAGGAAAGAAAAAAGGGTTTAGTTCAATAAGAATCTGGTGCTGCTTTCTCCTTGCTCTGTATTTTCTATAGGACACAAACGTTAATCGAAAAGGCGTTTTGTGGGTATTGCGCACGCAATTGAGAAGCTTGGTACTGTAACAATAAACTTGACTTTTAGCTTGACGGTGGGTGCTTTCTGGTTGGAGATGTGGGTAGGATGTAGTGTGTACAAAGCTCCTCTGGTGCTTTGTTGTAGAGAGTAGCAAAGACAATCTAAGATAATGGTCTCAAATCTCATCTACTTTGCTGTGCTCTGCTGCTCCTCATTTAAAAAAAAAAAACAAAACAACAAAACCCCTCTCCTTTCCCCACATGTTTTTGAGGATGGGGAGAAGGATTACAGAAACAGTCCTGGCTCTCATCATTCACTCAGTAGAAAATAACAGTTTTTTCCACAAAAATATCTCCAGGCTGCAAAAACTGTTTATTCTCCATAGAAAGGAAAAAACCCATGACTCTCTAAAGTTTTCCAGGGAAAAACAAATGTAAGAGGTAATGCCAGAATGTTTAGTAGGTGATCAGTTACAGAACTTAATCTGTGCATTAAACATTCATATGCAATTTGTGGCTTTGTTAGCTTTCTAGCAGGTTGTTGACCCTGGGATCTTTATCATAGGTTCCTATAAAATCGCCGTTTTGGACAGAAAAATGGTTTCTTTAAAGTATTTTCAGACAGCTTTGTTCGACAAGACAGAGAGGCACGCTTTCTGGATTATTGGAAATGCATTAATGATGTCTGGAAATTGTGTGGACAGTCTCTCGTGGTCTTCAGTTATCTAAAAGAGAACATGCTGAAGGGTAAGATTATTTTTTTTTTTTCCCAGCACATTCAAAATTCATAGGTGTGTGTGGTCACAGGCAGGGAGAAATACTACCTGCAGCATTTCACTTTCTGTCTCTCCACAAATTATGCATAAGGCTGATCTCTTAAATTATTTATTATCTTATTCTAGTATTTACTATTAAACTACTCGGTGAAGTCCTAAAAAGCTTGCCATATCCAAATTCGTTGTGAGACCCAATTAGTCAACCTTTCAAGTTTGACTGTATTTGAACTTCATCATTAACATAAAAATCATTTTAATCTTAATTTTTAAGTACAGCTGAAAGCATCTCAATGATCTGAATAACTAAGAATATTTGATTCCTATTAAATTAATTACATGGGCAAAAGTTGAAGTCTTAGTCATTCAGGACATTTCCAAATCAATGGAATATTCAGTCCCACTTGGCAAGTCTATTATGTGAATACATCTGATATGACTATCAGCGGCAGAAAAACAACTAACCCAGGGAGACAGAGCCAGCATATTCTGTGTAAAAGAAAGCTTAAAGCCTGGGGGGAAGAAATAGAAGGAAAATCTTTGAGAATATGCTATACAGATCCCAGTGTCTGAATCTTTCTGTATAGCACTATGGTTACTTGCAAATTTTTTTCACAGTAAATAAGAATGAAATACTTTTCCATATCAGCTCAAAGGAGAGAGATAAAAAAAAATAAGAGCCTTTTCATCCTCATCCAAAATACATGAGAAGTAATGTTTGGCACACTGCTTAGGTCAGAAGATGGGGGATGAAGCAACCGAGCAACCGTGCTTTCTGTAGCTCACCAAGAAACCCTGGAGAAGACGTGTAAATGGTTTCATATTTCCATTTTCTCATCAATAAATGGAGACAGGAATATTCCTTTTCAGGAATACTCCCCCCCCCCCCCCTTTTTTTTTTTTTAAAGTGTTCTGATTGAAAAGCAATTCATGAAAACTGACTCTTCTGTCTCATAGGATAAAAGATTCGTCTGATTATGAAATCTGGGTGTCAAGATAATGAAATGATTCAGAGGTCTCAAAAGACAAAAATCGGAGTATTTGATACCTGCTTTAGCATTCAGGTATTTCAGCATAGAAGACTGACAACTATGTTTAAGTTGTCATTACGAAGCTAGAGAATGTTTGCCAGCCGTAATCGTATTGTTACCGATTTTAATTGCGTTATTTGGAAGGCTACCAAAACTGGGAACCTAAGAGCTTCAGAGCTTTCAAAGCATATTTCAATTGCAAGCAAAGTGTGTGCCACTTAAAGAACACGCTGGAAGGTATGTCGTTTGTCACCAGACATGAAGTGGCATGAGAGCAGTGTGGAGTCATAGTTTCGTCACTTTTTTCCTTGAAGTGACAGCCCTTGGAGTTCGAAGGCAGTATCTGTATCGGGATGGACCTTCTCATGGCCAAATTGTATGCTTGAAAGCTGTCTCAGTTGTCTTTCTCTGCCTCTTAAAGATTTGGAGAAGTGTGTGAAAGCTGATTAGAAGCTCTCAGAGGTACTGTCACCTTGTTTTGATTATTTACTGTTTAACTGGAAAAATTTATTGGTGGTCCAGTACTCCTGTACATCCATTAGGCATTAAAAAAGCAGAGTGCAAATTACTAATTTTATATAGTTATAGCTTGGTGTGTGTTATGAAACATGTGATTCCTAGGGCTCTTGAAAATAAAGATTCATGACAATGTTATTTAATATCTGATAAAAATGTTAGAGGGTAAATTTTCTCATACGCTTCTTGTGTATCGGATTTTCTTTGTCAGATTGACAGGACGTTTTGGGAAAGTGATTTCAAAGGTCTAATTCCACCTTCAAATACACTTCCTTTCCTTCCTTTGTACATACATTCTTGGCCTCATCTTTATCCTCATTTTGACTTAGTTGCCTCAAAGTGATTTGTTTCTGTTTCTTTTGTTTCTAAGAAGGTTGTATTAGAAGGCGGCAAATAGTTTGCCTGGCTCCTATAGAGTGTCTGAGTGGTGTAGCTAGCACTTCATTTAGTAGAGAGAGCTTCCCTGCTGTGAAATAAGTAATGGGAAAATGAAAGGTAAAACGTATTGTTTCTATAGGAAGCTAATTGCTAGTGTCAAGTGTAGTTCCCTGTTGTCCATAGCCTACTTTTGCAAATATGGCAAATAATCAAGTTCTGACATTCAAAACATGTGTAATGTTACTTAATGTTGTGTAAGTGTAATTTTAAAAGACAAATTTTAAAACCCAATAGCAGTGAGATTTGGCCTGGCTCAAATTTACAGTTTGTTTGTCTGTGGAGAGGGCCATAAACTAAGTGTAGCTCTTGTCGGAGACTTTTTTCCCCTCTGGTATCCTTATAAAAGAGCAGTCTGAAAAATAACAGGTAGGGGATACGTACAAAGGGATCTTTGACTTACCTCTGGCTTTCCTAATGATCGCGCTCAAATGGCAGTTTCTCACTCTCTCAAATGTCTTATCCATTTTGATTTATTGAACAAAAATAAATGGGGGAAAAATAATCTTCAAACAACTTGCAGTCAGTTTTAACAGGATACTTTAGAGGACGGTAACGGAGTTGGAAGACACAGTCCTTATTCAAGATTTAGCTGGAGAAAAATCTTTGGCTTTGGATGTTGCTCTTCAAGTAGAATCTGGAGTTGGTTCCAACAGAGAACAGTGAGATTGATAAGTCTAGAAGAAGTGACCTGACGTGCTGAAGGAGTTGTGGTTAGCTGAATGAAAAAGAATTGAGGAACATGCAAACAGTTTTCAGGTATATAAAAAGCTCCTGCAAATCAGAGGAGAAAATAATGTTCTCCATGCTCTCTATGGGTAGGACAAAAAGTAAAGAGCAACAGGAAAGATTCAGGGTAGACTTTAGGAAAAGCTTCTCTTATGATATTTTAGTGCCTTTAACTGGAGAGCTGTAAGAACTATTTGGAATCATATTAGCACGTATAAGTGGACCAGACCCTTTTGGTAGGGAGGAGAATGGATGCAATGACCTCCTAACGTCATCCCAAAACCCGAGTTTCAAACTACCCAGAAAACACTGCAACGGTTTTGGTAGTGGAGAAAGAAGAGAGTTGGAGGCAATATGGACATTTTAATAAAATATTTTATCACCCGAGATGCTTCTTCATGCACCTTGTACCACTCCTTGGCCTCTTTACAGATGCTGACTGCAGACTAGCAGCCCTCCTTCAGTGGCAGCCACTGCAGCCATCCCTCTTGGAGATATTTCAGTGCTCATTTACGTGTTCTTCTAGGTAAGCCCCTTCTGTCCTCAGAAGGTACAGCGTTCGACAACTGTGTGAAGTAGTATCTCCTCTTCTGCTATTCTCGGGAGTGGTCCCCTGAATCACAATCTAGCAATAGGTGCTTGAAACAATCATATAGGGTGTTCGCATCTTTGATACCAAACAAACAAGCACCTTTATTCAGCTAATCCCCAAAGCCGCCTCTACAGGAGAAGCTGTAGGGTGTTGTAGATGCTAAACCTTCAGATGGATTCAGCAAATGATTGTACAGCTTCATGAAAGAAAAAAAAATCCAACATGTGCATATAATACAAAGGCATAACCTCTTGTTGAAGCGGTCTTGTGCAACCTGGGAGACTATCCAGGAGCAGTATTGTATGTGTGTTTTTCTTTTCCATAGGCGCTTGCAGTTGGCTGTTGTCAAAGGCAGGGGCACCAGCTTCAGCTGTCCCTCGTTCTGCTACAGGGTGACTCTTCCTATGGTCTTCGCCAGACAGCCCAGGAGATGTGGGGGGCTGTGACTTGGGAAACTGGCTTACTTGCTGGACACAAGTTGTGGTGTGTTGGTATGGGTTGTGGGTTTTATGCTGAATTTTAAAGAACATCCTAGCTTATTTGAGACTTGGCACACTTTTTTCATTTCCACAAGTGCAGGTTTTAAGTAACACACTGGCAAGCCCATAGTAAATGCTATATGGGTACCTTTGATAATTGCAGCTGAGGTAGAGAGGAGGGTGACTAGGAATCTGGAATCTGAGTCTGTTAAACTTCAGAATCGGAGAACAGGTGGACCTTGTTGCCCAGTTTGAAAAGCATGAGTCAAAGTAATAAGTGTAAAAAGAGAAGACAGTTTGAAAAGAACTAGAGGTGGGAAAAAGAAGCCTAATGTCAAGCTTGAGAAAGGCATTCGTTATATCAAAAAGAAAATATTCTCTGACTAAAGTTAAAGTTTGTGGTTTGATCCCATTAGACTTTTATCTATGAGTTTAAGTATGTTGTGATTATTTAAAAATAGAAAAGTTGTCATGATTTGGAAAGGGTGTTTGTAAAAATAAGTTAGAAGGAATTTTGCAGGAGACACTTGTGGCGTGATTTGAAGAGTTGTTAAATCTGTCACTGTACGTAGAGGCAGGGTTACTTGTCTGTCACTTTACGATGTGATATAAAAAGCGCTTTCTGCAGCATCATATGCTTCCCTGTACTCCAAGTTACTTCTTGCAGAACAGCATAACAGGATGTCTGGCCTATGATTTATGTAGTGTTCAGAAAACGTGTGTATTAAAGCGTGCATATATATGTATGCTCTATATTTATTTTAAACAGATTTAATTTTGTATACATACATATGTGCCTACATACTTAACTGTGGGGTATGAGAAATGATACAAATCTGAAAGAAAACTTCATAACTCGTTTTGCGTTCCACAGCTCGTGAGGTTGCAGTGTAAGACCGGAGTGTGCCAGAATCCTTGAATAGGATGTGTGGACTTGCTGAGTATGCTTTGATGCAATTATTTCTTCAGAGTAAACTCTACTGTTGAAAGAAAGAAACTGAGCCTTCCTTTCCGTGTTGTTTCCATCTTCATGAACTCTGTTCATGTAATCTGGCTTCTTCTGAATGACTGCGAAACTATAGAGTGAGAATTTCTGTTTTGTTTTTAGTTTTATATTAATCAGAGTATTTAAGCATGCCAACAACTACACCTGGCTGGAGAGAATTGTGCCCATTCACTGTGGGGCTTTGAGCAGACATCTACAGGATGCCTGTAATGCTTCAGTGTGTTGTTTTCTTTTATGAACTGCAAATTTACTGTATAGACTAGATTAATGAGGGGAATTTAAATATTTAAAACATTTAAGTGTAGATTTCTGAAGTGTACTTTAGGAGAGTTGATTCTAAATGACTTCCTATTTTTTGCTGTATGTATTCCAATAAAAATGAATATGATGACTGCTTATAGCTGTTGAGTAAGGGAGTGAGTTATGAAGAGCACGTTAAAACAGTATGCATTATAATATGTCATCAAAACTACAAGCAACTTCTTCATAAAATCAGCATAAATGCTCTAGTCAGAAAGATATGGATATGTATCTCTAACTACATCAGTTAATTTGACATTTGTCATTCTCAATAACTGACATTTAAAAAAAAAAGTTCAGTGTTTAAAAGACATTGAATCTAAATGGGATTTAACCCCCCAACCCCTGAAATCCTACTTAATGTGGGTGACGGATGATTCTTAAAATCTGTCTTTTAAGAAATTGCTGGGGTTTGTGTAAAAATCTTTTAAGTTCTGTTGCTTGGTGGTGAAATATCCCTGCTTTTGGCTTTTTAGTATAGTTAGGGTCTCTATGAGATATTCAAGCTTGGCAGCAATGAAACAGACTGAAAAAATGGTTCAATTTTTTTTTTTTTGGCCCTTATGGGACTGAGTATCCTCAAGATCACTCAGCTGGAGTGCAAGTTGACCAATATATCATTTAGGACTATGGGACTATGAAAGAGAACTTTGCCTATTATCTAAAAGCATTTTTTGGAATTGGATATAAGAAGTGTATATGCTGAATTAAAATTCATTTTGATGTGACTTCTCTCTGTGTTGATTGTAAAGATGGTTCTGCGTGGAATTGCAGTTTCTTAGCAGTTAATGCTGTTATTTAGATGTTTGGTCTTTGTACGTGAAATCTTGACCCTGGTTAAATCAATGCGAGATTTGCAGTGTATCTCAGTGGAATCAGGGTTTCATCCTTTGTGTGGTTTAGAATAAATGTAAACAGTTCTTTCAAAGTTTTTAATGTTCTTCCGCTAATAGTTGCCTTTATCCAAACAGGAGGAATGTTTGATTTAATCTCTTTCACCTTACGGCTTCCTATGGTATAACTGCTTTCATTGAGTCAATAGAACAATTCTTGGGTTTTTTGTTCTTTTGAAAGTGCTTTTCATTCATCTTGAAACTATTAAATGAAGTGTTGACGAAGATGGCTGTCCTACAGATTTAAATATGGTAATTCTTCACTATGTTGACTTTCAAAATACCTGTAATGAAGCAGTCTGTTTTTCTCTTGTTTCCTCACTGTCTGTCTTCCATCCCATCCCCATGACTCCTGTCTGTTACTAGTTAAATAGTAAAGACAAGTAATGCTGCAGTTTCCCAAGGTTTCAATTGTACTCATTTTGTCAAACTGTTTTTTGTTGCTGTTTTAAATCAGACTAATCACTTGATGTTGTGTATCCCCAATATGGATAGTACTTGTCTGCTTTTCTAATAACAATTATTAAGAATTACATTTTATTTACCTTCCTGCTACTTCCCTATACGTATCTTAGGACAATTAAAATGAAGTGGATCACCTTTAATTCATTTGAAGAAAATTGCCGTCAAATGTAAATACTAAGATTATGGTGTTTTCTGATCAGCATTCATCCATCACTCATTTGCTAGCAGATTAGAGTGAGTAAAATAGGTGAGAAAAATTGGACGCTACTTGTCTTGAGACTGATTTCGTCTTGCTTTGTAACTTGAGTAGTTTCTCCTCTCACTGAAATATGCACATGCTTATAAATACTACGTGTGTATGTGTTTATATGTGTTGCATGTGTTTCTGACCCTTTTCAGCTTATAAGGATTTAGTGACTTGTGACATTTTTATTGACTTCTAAGATATTGGTTTTTTCCCTTAAAATCCCAGCTTCTGAAATCAAGAGACTAAGGAAATGTAATCTTTTATTCCTTAAAAGATAATAAACCCTACTTGTAATATGAGGGAGAAGTGAAAAGGTAATGCAGGTATATCACAAAAGCTTACAAACATGAATGAAGTAATGAACGTTTCCCTCATAACTTTGTGGGTTGTTTTTTTTGTTACACCTGATTGTTTGAAATCTCACTAGCTGGAAAACGTAACTCCACCCTGTCTGTACTGGGTTGCAAAATTGCAGTAATTGGGTTGAGTTTCTTGGTTATAAGTGGAGCTTGCAAAACATGGTTTGGTGAAACAAAGTTAAAATCGTCTGTGAGCTCGCTCTCATGGTTTTCTGTGTGACAGACATTATTGGTTTCTAAAATCCGTTTTGGAGTTAGTTTCACAAAGGCTACTAGCAGAGGTCAATATATGACAGAATTCATTGGCAATAATATTTGAGGTATTTCTGAAGAAACTGTATGGCAATCATACTTGAAGGGCTTTTTTCCCTTTTCTTTTTGAGAGCTACTTTAAAAATTCCTGAATTGCGGTTGAACAGATGGCGTTTGCCATTGTTGTCAGCCTTAGGAAGAAAAAATGAACTTTTAAGATCTTGGTTAACAGAATTTTAAATTCACGTTGAGAAATAAAACCTAGAGAGATTTAAATCAGTGTGATTTATGCTAAGCTGTTTTAAAGTGTCTGCATTATGATAGTGACCTATAAATCTAGCTAAGGTGGATTCATAAACTGTTGATTTGGTGTCATAAATGGAAAAGCACTGGATACTGTAGCTGGCTTCCATCTTTTTCTTCCTCGAAAACAGTGTGAACAGTGTAGATATGTAAAATGGGAAGATCAAAGTGCAATTATTTCAATGTTTTGCTGAAGCAAAAGGCACAAGATGAGACACATAGTTCTTGAGATGAAATAATTTGAAGAGTAATATTTCAAGGCTTATTTTGGGACATTGTTTTTTTTGGTTTTTTTTTCTTATTTTCCTCGGCACTCCTTCTTTAATGGCAGTCTTTGTTGTGGGGTCTGTGGACCACTTCCAATGACTGCAAAAAATAATCAAGAAAACAAGTCTATTTTCATTAGGCTTGTATCGCCATTCAGCTGTCCATCTCTAAACTTGTAGAGATCCACAAATCCAAAAGTATTGGAGCTACTTGTGAAGATTAGCAAAAATAACTGGGAGAGAATATTTTTGGTGGAAACAACATGACTTCAAAAAGTGTCAATCTGTTAGTTGGATATGTGACTGTTTCTAATAAGAAAAGATATTTTGTCCAATATGAATCCCTTCTTTTATAACTTAAATTTAATCCGTGTAGATTTGAATGTAAAACAAAAATTCTTACAGGATGCAACATGTCAGCCTTAGTAAATAAATAATGGTCACTTCAAACTGATTTGTAAGTTGCAAACAAATTATTCTCTACATACTTCCAGATCTTTATAAATTCTTTAAAGTTTCAATACTTGAAGCCTCTTAAACCAATGGGGTAGGAGTTTCAATGTTTTCACTAACAAACTGGAAAAGTACACCTTTAAAAAGAGGGGACAAACTTTCAGGTGGCATATGTCAGCAATGCCATTTTAAACCATCTGAGGCTGTGGTCCTATTAAGGATATGATTGAATACGGAGATTTGTTTGGTTTGTTTAACTTGTCAGAAGCTTCCAAAAAAGGGTTCTGTGCAATTTTTCTCAGTTCTGGACTGAGCATTTGCCAGAACAGCTCATCAGACAGATCTGGAATTTTTTGTGTGTATACGTATTGGGGAAAAGTGTTGAAGTCTAATTATGTCTTACGAAACTTGCTTCAAAAGGTGTAAACCCCCCCCCCCCCCTT
>NW_008824932.1:975942-1043683 GCF_000699105.1 Pygoscelis adeliae
CTGGGAGAGAATATTTTTGGTGGAAACAACATGACTTCAAAAAGTGTCAATCTGTTAGTTGGATATGTGACTGTTTCTAATAAGAAAAGATATTTTGTCCAATATGAATCCCTTCTTTTATAACTTAAATTTAATCCGTGTAGATTTGAATGTAAAACAAAAATTCTTACAGGATGCAACATGTCAGCCTTAGTAAATAAATAATGGTCACTTCAAACTGATTTGTAAGTTGCAAACAAATTATTCTCTACATACTTCCAGATCTTTATAAATTCTTTAAAGTTTCAATACTTGAAGCCTCTTAAACCAATGGGGTAGGAGTTTCAATGTTTTCACTAACAAACTGGAAAAGTACACCTTTAAAAAGAGGGGACAAACTTTCAGGTGGCATATGTCAGCAATGCCATTTTAAACCATCTGAGGCTGTGGTCCTATTAAGGATATGATTGAATACGGAGATTTGTTTGGTTTGTTTAACTTGTCAGAAGCTTCCAAAAAAGGGTTCTGTGCAATTTTTCTCAGTTCTGGACTGAGCATTTGCCAGAACAGCTCATCAGACAGATCTGGAATTTTTTGTGTGTATACGTATTGGGGAAAAGTGTTGAAGTCTAATTATGTCTTACGAAACTTGCTTCAAAAGGTGTAAACCCCCCCCCCCCCCTTGTTCTGTGCAGTTGGAGCTAGAACAGCAGCGGTATGTTTTCTTGGACAATAGAAACAACGTCGGGATCTGCTGCTGGTTGCACTTTGCAGATCCTGTACTTAAGGCAGGATTGCCAACACTTAGCTGGTTGCATTTGATTAGGAGGTAGCATGGGAGGTGCGCTAGGATGTAAGTGGCAACAAAATGCCTCTTTATGTTTTCTTTTGCGTAAAGAACACTTCCCCTCAAACAGAAGTACGCTCCGGTAGCAGTGTCACATTGTGCACCTTTCCTTTCTGCAGTGGAGCATCTCTCGGCACGTGGAATGCACGCTGCCTGAATGGACAAGCAGAAAAACATGGCGTTTGCATGCCTGCAGTCTGTTTTAGTGTCTGCAGAACACTTTACTTGTTCTTGGGGGTGTTAAAACATGTACAATATGTACACAAGTATTTAGGGAGGAGGAACTGGTGTGATGAAGATAAGCAAGGGATAACGTCAAGGACAAAAGGTTAAGTTATGCAGTAGTCTGAGGAGTGAACTGACCACGCAACTGAAAGCCTTTATTTGGGAAATACTTTCATTTGAGATGATCCTGAAAAAGGTAGTTGCATCATAACTTCAGGGGAATATTTAATTTTTTCCAGGGCCAAAATTACATTCTAAAAAATGAAAACTTGCCTCTCTCGTTTCCTAGCCTCAAAGGCATATATTCCTTAAGCTGTAGTGGAATTTACTAGGGGATAAATCCTAAAATGCAGTAATCATTTCTTAAACTCTCCATTTGAACATGCAGTAAGAGCTAAACCCATGCATAGTTTAGCTTAACCTTCTTTGGAAATATTTGAAACTGAACAATATAAATGCTTTCTGTACACGGTAAGGCTGTGTATGAGGCAGTCTTTCACAATAGCCATCCAAACACATTTTGTACAATAGAGAATGTTTAGTTACAGCAAGATCAATGGGGGCGGGGGAGGAAGAAAGCTTGGTATTTTGATAAGCAGGCGTTGGCAGTTCAGGTTCTGAGGTTCCTAAGGCTTCAGCGTTTCCAGCACTACAAACCCGAACAGACAGAAAGGGGCTGGCAGCCAGGGGCCTTGGCGTTCGTGAGCTCTGTCTCCAAAGATTTTGGATTGATGGAAAGACACTGAAATTCTCTAAACTTTTGTGTATCTAGCCTTGACTATATTTCAAGGAGTGGTCTCATTGAGGCCACAAATCCTAAAAATAAATTAGGAAAAGCAAATAAGGCGTGTTATGGAAACCTAGTTATACACCAGCTTCTGTTTCATTGGGAGCTAATACAACCCAATATGTTTTTGCAAGACTTACCAATATTGGCAGATTAGTGTTTTTAGTGAAAACCTGAGAATAGCTGAGGGGTAAACTGGTACATAGGAGGAAAATTAGTATTATTCTATCTTTAAGTTTACCTCTTTCTATTCTAAAATACCTTCTACAAAGTGCTGACTGTAGCATTATTGTAAAGGTTTTTTGAGGTTTTTGAGTTTATCCTCGCAAAATGTTTCTTGGGTATCTTTTTGCAGATCTTGTCTGACCCAGTTCTTTTAGGCTGACTCCACATTAGAGATTTAACTAGTATTCCACGTAAGCAATTACTCTGATACAAATTATGATCATCCCAGAATACATACACTTTTGACCTTTTAACTTTTCTGCTGCAATGAGTATAATGACTGTGTTGAACAAAGGAGGAAATTGAAGGCCAAATATTATACAGGGGAATTGAATCGCCTGGGACCTGGAGAACACTGGTTATAATCTGTGTAAAGGGAGCTTTTTGCAATCTTTTCATGTGTATAATGTGCAGCTATCTTTCTCAGCTATTGTTGCATGCACAGCGGGAGAAATTTGATGATGGGGAGGGGAGGAAAGCGTGGAAATGCATAGTAGGAACTTTCAGAAGAACAGCACCCGTGGGCTACTACTTGTGAATTGTCTTGCCTTGTTCCTGGGTAGCACTAACTGCTGTGCTAGTCCCTCCTCGCATAGGGAGAAAGGGGATAGGCGCATGTGGGGCGTCATATTCTACTCTTGCTTCCTTCTCTGCATCCTAAGAGATGTCATTGTACTTTATAAGTCTCCAAAGGCTATGTAACTTTGAGCTGAAGGACTTTGCAGCTACAGAAAAATAAAGTTCTTCCTGGTTGGCTTGTAATACTTTGGTTTCATGTTTGTTATTACAAATTAAATCTCAAATTGCAGTTCTAAATGTAAAATTTAGTAAGAACTTTCTAAACTGCGCAGTGTTTTCCTGATGCATATTACTGTATACAGTAAGTCTATCAAAGTTCAGCACCTTGTGATCTGTATGAGATCTGGGAAGTGGGAAGAAAATTAAATAGAACCTGTATCCTCTCACATTCTCAAACTTGTTGAGGTTAATGTTTTGTAAGGTAGGGCTTTGCTCCTAACTTAGTGCTTGTTGTTGCAGGAATTTGATCTGAAGTGTATGGTAGAACATTGATACAGCTTTCATTTTCTTAGTCATAAGTCATCTTACATTTGGTTTTCCCATTATTAGATGGAACTAATTTGCCACCAGCTTTGTATGACCCATTAGATGGGTAATATGCTTTGTTCTGAACTTTGGAGTGCACGTAGCAAAACTTTGAGGGTGACTTCAGTCCTTCAACTGGAAGGCACTTCATACGCTTTTCAAGATACATGTCTCGGAACAACAATTGGACCTACCTTGGGAGGATAATGAGTTCCCCTGTAGTCCTCATAAAAATTGGTTGGTCAAATTGCACAAGAGCTCCAGGGTCATGTACTCACACCAGTATTTTCTCTTAAAGATGTGTTTGATGGAGAGCGAACGTGATCACTAAGTTGCAGAAAGGGAGTGGAGATGTCATTGTCAGCTTATGTATCCAAATGGTTTCCGTGAAGAGTGTGACCCTGAAAATTTGCTGCGCTGCTCGCTGCTGTGATTTAACTGAAAACACTTTTGCTTCAGGGGAATTTCAATGCAGTATTTATTTTACAACAAATGGGGGAAAAAGTATATGCCTTTTTTTCTGGAAGGGGAAGGTATTATTCTGAAGTATACATTTACTTCAGTGGTACATCATCTCTCATTGAAACCAATGGATCATTCTACTAACTGTAGAAGAGTTGAATCAGGCTCTGTGTGCAGATACTTGTTAATCTGCAAGTTTGCACACAAAAGTTCAGAATGTCAAGTAGAAATTGTACTGAACTGTGTTTCATCGCCTTTGTAGGAAACAATGTTCCACACTTTTTGTGACCTAAAATAGAAATATAGTAGGTAGTATGCTTGAAAACTCAACAAACCGTATGGGATCATGCTCCTTTGTGTTTGCAGAAATGATGGAGAAGATTTACCAGTGATATTTGCAATACTTTATGTCTAGGTATTCAGATAATGAAGTGAAATGTCTATGTGACTACGTAAAACACCTGACTGCTGCTGGAGATGAACGTGTTCTATTAATACTACGGACTTCAGCTGAACAGTAGAGAAATAAAGAATGCTTTTGATGGGGTTATTTTAAAATAAGTTCCCAGCAGCTCCTGACTGCAGTATCTTCGGGTTAACTTGATGTTACTTATGAATTGCTGTGTATAGTATGCTTAGCATGCAGCTGTGTATGTGATACTGTCAAACATTAGTGGAAATAATATGCAAGGGTAAAATTTGGCTTTGTACACTTACATGTACTGTATTCAAAATCCTGCCAGGTGTGCCTGTGAAAGGTATGAGCCGGCAGCCCTAGCAACGGTTATTATCTGCTTGTATAACAAATGTGAAACAGCTACGATCTCGTGGCCCATCTTGTCTTCCTAACATTTATAGCAGGAATTAAATGAGTTTTGTCCATTCTTCCTCTGTATTCAGACTGGGCTTCAACGTGACCAGTATCAATGGTTTGGTTTGGGGTTTTTTTGGGGGTTTTTTTTTCATTCAAAGTGGAGATATTGACTTTGTTCTTACTATACTAAGACTATAAACTCACTTTACATATGCTCATGACTCACTTTTTCTGCTATAATTCTTGAACAAACTGTCTTTTGTGAATTTGGGCTTGGTGTTTCAAAAGCGTCTAGGTATCAAAATCTTCTCTTTCAAATTGTGGGAATTGTTCCTGAATGTAATTAGGTACCTTTGTAGAACTAGCTCAAATTCCAGTGAAGTTCTCTGTGTTCCTTCTTTCTCCTTTATAATAAGGGCAAATAGATATTTTCTCGAGTTTTTGTTGAGGGTATTAACTTTTGGATGGGATAATACTGCTGAAGTGCTTTATTTGCATAACAAATCGCTAGAATGCAGTATTGACTGCTATTCATGAGTACCAACACTGAATAGCTTGGAAAGCGAATTAAAAATTATAATTGACTTTATTCCTCTTTCTCTAGTTAGTTTCTCTTTCCTGTCAAATTGTGAAGTTGGTTTCTGTCTTCAGTTTTTAAAAACTGACCTGTTTTCTGCACAGTCTTTGCACAAGAGACTCTCTGCACAAGAGAACTTTGCAGCCTCTTTGAGAATTGTTCACATGAAAAGTCAGGGTATGTGGGCTGAAGTCTCCTGGGGCTTGTTTATACCCTCTTTGTAACTCAGGTAAGTGTAACGAGAGAGTGTTTGCATATTTCATGGCTTCTTTAGAGAGTAAAGTTTAGTTTTACAATTTTAGAAAAGTAGGAAAGAACAAAAGAGTCGATTTATTTAAATATCTTATATTTACTTGAGTCAAGATTGTAAATCTGTTTACAAATCTTGTGTTGATCAAATTACTACCTGGCCAAGTAATGTGGTTGCTGGTGGTGTGTTGAGAGTGCCGTTATTGCATTATTTTTAGCCACCCTTTAGTTTAGCAAATATATTGTCATGTACAGGAAAAGAAGACAAAAATGATGATAATTGTCCCTGGTTTAAGAAGTCTTTGAGATGAGTATTGTTTGAGGCCGGGAGAGTGTACTAGAAAGTATTGCTTTATACTTGTCCTAGGCTCAAATTTTTCCTGTGTTTCTGGAAAAGGCTGTTTAGCCTACGTAGACCTTTTGCCGTTCTCCTGTTCTCAAGATGCTGACAACCTATTCAGGTTATATTTAATGGCCAAGTCCTTTCAGTCAGTGATATAATCCCTGACTCCATAAATAGAGTTTAGTGAAACTAAGCATTTTGCACATGAGATCGTTGTTGTTATTCCTAACTCATCGCAGTGAACTTCTGATTGCATCCTAACAAAAGCAATTAATATCATGAAGCAATTGGCAAAGATATTAAAATTAAAAGTGGGATTTATGAAAACAGCTTTTGCAGAAGGAAAATTGTGTTATTAAAAGACTAAAAAGGCAGTTGATGACTGGCTCAACACTGTGAGCTTAAGATGGACAAGGTTGTTTCTCAGCACAGTACCCTCTTCAGAACAGAAGATGGAGTAAAAAAAGGTTCATCAATACATCTGAATGCAGCTGGTAACAGGACAAAATTCACTGCATGCATTCTGTGCAGTTTTTTGTGTTACAACTCAAAAACCTCTCATGCAAAATTTTGCACCAGCAGCTGAGGGAAATTACTCAGTCCAAGACTTAGGCTTACTTAAGGTGTATATATTGCTGATTAGAATTTAAATATATTTGCTAAGTCTTTTATAAGAACTCTACTCTAAAAAAGGATTTTCATGCTGTTGTCTCTTTTTAAATATATTTGGAAGAGCGACTCATGAAAGTGCCATTTTAAGTTGACTTCTTGAACAAAATTGTATTATGATTTGAGCGCTCAAGTAAAAATTTTACTTTAAAAATATTGTGTATCATTACTACATACCCCGTATTATTTCTATGTATGTACATACCTTGCACGTTCTGAATATAATAAGTTATTGTATATGGAGTTCAACTGTGCTGTTCCGTTTCCATTTAGAAGTAGATCTGGCGGATCCATAGAGCAGTGGACTGATGAGCTTTTGGAAACTGTTTTTGTAAATGAGAGTGATGGATTTGATAACTTGTTAATATTTCATTTGAAATTCTTGCGGGCAAGACATGTAAATAGTTTGAAGTGCAGACAATCCAGATATGCCTTATGCATTTCTTAATGACTTGGTGAAAAGACAAGCTTTTTAACGTCAAGTAATGCCTTCCTTTTTGTTATACAATATTTTTTGGTTTGTTCTGTAATCAGATGGCTCTTGGGATTAATATGCATCAGTTTCTAATCCCTTTAATTATGATGGCTAATGCCTTTTCCTGTTTTTTCCCTCATTGAAGTCGGTGGGGTGGCTTGTGAATGAAGTTGAAAGTAAAGGGATCAAAACTGGGCTTTCAGTTGTAAAATCACAATAGTGCATGTTCTGCAGATCAAGACTAGGGTTCAAGGCAGTACAAAACAATATGCTCTGGATTTTTCAAGGAGGTTATAAACCCCTATTTCTTAATAAGGTGACTTTGCATTAGAATTTGCCTCAAAATGTGGCACTGGAAAGAAAGAAGGCTCTGGGTGCAGGGCTAAGGCATCACTCGTGAAAGGCCATGGACTTGCTGGTCTTCGTGCTTCCTTCCTAGTTCTGTGAGGTTCCGCGGGCGGGATTTTGCTTGAAGTTTATTTTCTTTGCTGCTTACTCTTTGTGAAAGAGGTGGTGCAGTTTTTATTTTAAATTCTGCACTTTGTTAAGACACGAGCCATATTCTGTGAATATCCGCCTGTCATCTGTTCTACGCTACCGGGCCATTTCTTCAGACGTTTTCACTTCGTGTAGCCGGTGGAGTGAGGAACGAGAGGTGCTGTGCAAGGAAAGCAAGCAATGCATGCTTTCCTATATGGAGCCAGAACATGGACTTTATCTGGCTCCTTTTTTTCTTGTGAATGCGCAAACTGATCTCTAAATTCTGTCATAAACTAATTGGGTAGTGGTGGTAGAACAAATACATTGTCATTCATTCTCAGCTCTGCTGTTAAAGCAAATGTGAAAAAAGTACCTTGATTTATAGAGTAGTGTGATGAAAACTTGTTTATTTTCCACTAAAATTTATGAAGAAAACAGCTTCCACAGCCCAATTGTCCTATCCCTAAAGGTTTAGCTAACTTGAAGGTACTCAACTAGTCGGTTCCTTGCTTGATTTCCGTTTTCTCTCCTCTTGCTGTCTTACAGTCTGGAGCTGTCCTTAATGACACGCGTTGGAGACTTTCCCTTTTAAGTGCAGTGAGGCAAATTGCATTTCTAAACACTGATGTGGAGACTGTACCAGCAATACTGGCCCTGTGGGTTTTTTAGTCCCAGTCTACAGTTCTTCCCATCCTTTCCCTCAGGATTTTGTACTATTCCTGAGAAACAGTTTAGGATTTTTTTTGTTCAATGTTTTGGTTGTTTTGTTTTGCTTCGGTGAATCTGGTAGCTTTTAAAGAATTCTTTTCCTCTTGCATTATGTTTTATTGAAACTGGTAGATATGATAAAGTTGATGTATTTATTTTGATCTCCTCGGGAAGAGAGCGTATGTAACTGGCATCCCTCTACTGGACTGGAGAGCATGCCAGCTCTGTGCACAAGCGTTCGGGCGGCTAATAGTACTGGCTGCAGCCTTCCTGCAAGGGTCTCCAGAGCCAGTTCTTCTACACAGCCTCTGGCAAAGCTGGGGCCGAAACAAAGCTGTGTTTGCTGCTTCTGTTGAAGGATTTGAGGAGCATCCTGGCTTGTTCTCCAGATGGTCCAAAGGAGGGAGCCTTCTCCTGGAGCGTACGTTTCTGCAGCTTCTCTGTCGCAGGGCTGCGAATGCTCTCAGTCTGTGTTCAACAAAGAAAAAGGCCTCTGTCAGCTTTCTTACATAGTGTCATAGCAACCGATGCGTAGTGGAGCAAGTTATGTGTACTCTATGAACAGAGCTGGGTATGAGAGAGTAATAATTAGGGAAATAAACAGAGCGGTCCTACGTACGAGTGATTTCCCAACCCCTGGTAGCAGTGCGTTTGGCACAGTGGCTTTTTCTCCAAACTTGCATGTCTTTCTGCTTTGCAGTTTTTCATAAGGTGAGGATGGGAATTTCATTATTCTAAACATTCCCACACCATCCGAGAAACGTGTTATTCTGTTGTTTATGCCCTGTATTAGTAGTTGCACTTTCCTCCTTAAACTGAATAGCAATATTAGTGTGCATTTCAAAAATAATTTAAAAGATATGGTAAAAATTGCTGGTAATTATTGGTTTGTGAGTTACTCTCGCGGTATACATCAAGCTAACATTCTTGTGGTTTTGTATATTGTATCCTTACAGTGTCATTAAAATACACCAGCCTTCACCTCGCGCGGCAGGGTCCCAGTAGGTGACTGGGGCATCTAGTCATTACTGAGGTACAAACGTGCAGTTTACCATGCAGTGATTATTCAGTGGTTGGAAATTGGTGTTCAGAGCTTTAAGAATGTTTTTATTCTTAGGGTTTGCTAGTTGTCCTATCACCCCAATTTATGGTTAAGTTTCTTTTCTAGCAAAAGAACTAAAGGACCCTAAAAAAACAGAAATGGGAGAAAAGTTTACAGGCTAATTTTTTGATATTTTTTTCTTTCCAGGCAGAACACTTGGCTCTTGTTATCTCTACTTCCCATTTGTGTAGGTTTTCAGAGTTTAGCATTTATAGATAGTGTAAAATACGGATGTTATTCCTAATAGGTATGAATTTATAGATAAGAATTGTTTGAAGAGGGGAAAAAAATGACCCACCAACCCCCAACAGCAACCCTGTATTGTAATACAGAAGTTATATACATTTGCATTTTATGTGTTTATGCATAACAACGACACTTTTGGCCTTGATTCTGAATGGAACATAGTTATCTTTCACTTTTTTTGGCTAGGGAAAGCTAAGGATTTTTTTTGCCTTCTTCTTAAAAATCCAATATGAGTCAAGGTTTTATAAAAACAGAAGTTTTGCAAAAGACTGCATAAAGCATATAACTACTATTATTGATTTTTCTCACTAATGGAATAACGTTCATCTCTCTTCTTAGCTGGTCTCCTGAGGTTCTGCAGGTCACACAGTAACATAATAAAATCAAACACAGACACATTATTTGTTAAACTACACACCATGAATAGAAAATGAGGCCCAAAATGACTCTTTGGTGTCTCTCTCATTTTATTTTACTGCTGACTTTGTTCTTGCTTTGTTTTTTTTAAATATCATGAAATATTAATGTAGAAAAAGCAATAAGTGGCAGAAACTACTGCTCAGATGGAAGTACCATGTTGCTTTATCAGGAGTAGCTGACAGATAAAACATTAAATATAATTTAATTGTTTGCATTGACATATAAAAATAAGAACCAGATAATGTCTCCATCCTTTTTGTCTCCCGTTATGTCCTTTGTGAAATCAAGTTTGGTGGTAACATTTCAGGAGGATAAAAGGGGGACCTGAGATGACATGTGAGCCATTTTAAAAATAATTTCTTAAATTAATTTTTTTCTTCATAAAATACAAGGGGGAATAATACAGCCATGACTGCCACAGCAGGGTTTCCTTCTTATTTGAGACGAGGTCTCAGAACAAAATTAAGACAAAGCTTTATTTTAGTCTTCATAAGAATAAAATTAAGTCAATTCATATTTTTAATAATTTCAAAGTTTTTCCCCATCCTGGCTGTTTCTTGTTTTCAAAATAAACATTTGAAAATAAATCTTTTTTATCGTGATGCCTTCTTTGTGCTGCAAGGAGATTCTTTCTCCTGCAAGTTTTCTTTGTCTTTCGGTATAAGTCTGTGAACAGACTGGTTTTACCTTAAATTACAGCTCATATCACTGATTGCTTGCTCTGTAGATTCTTCTTTAACATGCAGGGTTTCATACAGCATGAAGTTAGAGGAGATAATAGAGAGGGCTGTGGTTCTGGTAGACTTATGTAGGGGATCTGTTCTTCTATCCTGCATACTTTAATATCAGCATAATACTATTTCTTTGTTCCATGTAGACAATTGTTCTGCAGTCTGAATGCTGCTGTTCAATTTAGCTTGCTAAATAAGACTAAATAGTACTAAACAAAAAAACCAAGTTAATTTTGAAGTAGCTTATGATACTGTAAATACAATCAAGATTTGTACTGGTTTAACCAGCGGGACAATGCCATGTTTACATGGTCCTTCTTTTAGATGACTGTTTTAAAATGATTTGATGGGTTCTGGTCAGACCTTACTGCATTTCCAACATTTTTCTATCAAGTAAGTGTAGTCACAGTTCAAATAACTGTTCGAGTAAAGTTCTAAATTGTAATGAAACATCCAAAGTTAAACAAACCTGAACAGAGTATATAAATAAAAAGGGAAAGCTGCTGTCTTTATTTCCTGTCATTTGCCTATAGCTCCCCATTCATTTTAGGACCGGTAAGACCTGCTAGTTTTGATTAAACTGCCTGTGGTGTGTGAGTTTTTGTGTGTTGGGTTTTTTTGTTTGTTTTAATTACAGTGGGCAAAGAAGTGTTACTGCTGAGTGAATTAGTCATTTGCACAAGCGTGGAATAGCAAATTCAGTTGAGAAAAATTTACAGGCTTTAGTGATGGGCTAGAATCGATTCATTCTCAGACACCACCACAAGATAATAAGGCTGTAGTGATATTCAACGGCAATTGAATGTTTAATCAATAAAGCTTCCCATCTGAGAGTTTATATAAATGTGGTGAAAAGTCTGTTGCTCTTAAATGTAAAGGGTCTCTCAGATCTGAATCAAAGAATTTATTTAATCTGTTGGGAAAGAAATACATTTTCCTCTTTAGAAAAATTAATTTGTTTAAAGGTTCTAATTCCCCATTTTTGCTGCTTTGGGTGTTTGGAGCTGTGTAGCGAGAAGCTAGGGGATTTTACATTGATATTGTCCACACTAGATGAAAAAACAATTTGTATGTCAGTGAAGAATGTGGGTCAATGTTTATTCTCATTGCAGTCACTATAGCTATTCCTTGATAAGATGCTGGACAGGTTTATTTTAAATAACTGCTTTTCTTTGCTGGTGTCCATGTTCCAACACTATTAACACAAAACCATACACTCACGACTGGATTTGGGGTTGCTTTCAAATGAATTTTACGGGATGGCTTCCCTATGAATCTTTTCTTACCGTTGTCTGTTTTCTGTCATGACATTAGGTGGTTCCAGTCTTGCGGGCAATCCGTGAACATCATGACCTTGTCATGATACCTTCTGTTGGCGTTGTTCACAACTTAGTGTTTCAACAGTATTAGTGTGTTTCCATAACACATCTTGCAGAGTATCTTATTTTTTGTTTATTCTTTTCGCTGTCTATAAATAGACTTGCTATGTAAGGGATCTTCCTTTGCTCCTTTCATATGTCTCTTAAAAATATTGCATGAAACATTTTTTTTGCACTTGATGAGAGAGTGTAAATGGTTGATCTGGGTTGTTCTCAGGGTTCTGTAAGCAGCTCTGTGGAGTTGCACATGATGTCAGCTGGGGCCCTCCTTAAATGTAAGGATAAACACAGGTATTTCTTCATCTGATCGGGATCTTGAAAGGGGGGAAAAAAAAGTAGTATTCCATTGATTTCTGCCTGGGCGGTTCTGTCTTTCGCATGCTGACATTGCTTATTGCCTGAAAATTTGTAGTGACACCTGGAGTTTGATGCAGATATTGATGTTAGTGCAGCAGCTTCTGAGCCATAATTAGGATGATAAATGGGATAATTCTGTGGTTAGATTCTTCTGCCACACACTGTGCCACGAAGCTACAGCGTAGCTTGTAGCCCTCTGGGAGGTGAAAACATTCCTGTTGACTGAACGCAGTGTGAAATGTTCAGTCCATGTTCAAATTTGAGTAATGTTTTTAATAAAAGTGAATGTCTATGGTAATCAAGATCCCTGTGTAATTGTTTAGCTACCTTCCCAATATGAATCTATGTATTTTAGGTGTTCTTTTGCTTAACAAACTACGGTCAATGAACCCTTTCCTGCAGCATAGCAGTTCTTTGAGAAGGGGTGGGAGCAGGGGCAATTGCAGTTGAGTTGTGGCGAGCAGAAGCTTTAGCAGTAAGAGCAAAGCACAAGATATTAGGTGCATCTCTCCCTAAATTGTTAAAATCTGTTAGTGCCTTAGTGAATACGTACTCTTTCACTGAAAAATTGAAAATCAGTGTTAATACTGCTAGGCTTTTAATGTCTTGGTGAATTTGATTATATAATTTAAACCCCCAGCTGTTTTTTGCTTCATGTCAAAGTGAAAAAGATTAATCTTCATTTGTATCCTGCCCTGCAATTATCTAGAGGTATGTATCATCTAATGTAGCAGGGGATTACTTGTAGTCCTCACTCAAGCAGAACTTGCAGTTTCTGAAGGGAGAGTTCAATTTCATCAAAGAAGTTTGTCGGGGATCAGAACAGAAAGCCTCTGTATCAGAAATACTACTCAATTTCAAGCCAGTGGTTCAAGTACTGCTGTAAAAATAGTAACAGAATATCAGTGTGGAAGATGTGCTAAGATGTAAATACAAGGTATGCAGGGGTGGAAAGGTAGTAAAGGTAATAGAAAAGAGAAATGGAATTTGTAATTGGGGAAGCTATGTGGCAGTGGGGGTGCAGTTGCCTAATAGGAAGAAAAAGAATAATTTGCTCTGCATTTCTTGCTCTGTAGTTAACTCGCACTTGAATTTGAATGGTTTGGGTAGAATAGGCAACGTATGACCTATACCAAAGCAGAGGCCTATTGCATGTACATGGTTTCTATATTTTTATGCATGTTTCCATGGTTGTGTTCATTGGTACTTTTGTCCAGAGGTGCTTGGAGGCTTTTCCTTTAAATAAACTGCAAGAGATTTTGTGAGTTCCTTGGATGGGATGGCCAGGAGAGGTTACGGGAAATACACAGAGACTGTCAGCATGGAAGTGGCCTTGTCTTCCTCGAGGGACGTTCTAGTTTATGTTAAAAGACAGCTGTCTCTAACCCATCCTCCTTGCTGCACAGATGCCTACGGTATAAAGCGCAAATGAGCATGGGCGACAAGGTTTGCATGGGTAGTGCAGAAGTAGGACAGAAACAGATGAGAGGGCATAGGCTGTGATTAGCATAATGCCGTGCCCTAAACTTGGGGGTGTGTGTGTGGAATACTGCTGTCAATGTTAAGATTTTCCCATTGGTCTGCTCATAGCAGTCTGATTTTGGGGATTGAATATGACACAGACAGAGAAACTAGTGAAAGGCATTTAGGGTCAGTTCTTGCTCTAGGAAACAAGGCTGACCTAACTGATCTAGCTTTCTGTGCCCCGATCACTGTGGTCTGCTTCTGTTTGTTCGCTTGTCTCTTCCCTCATCCCCCAGTCATGGGGTCTGATGTTACTGTATAATGCTGTAAGATGTATGACTGAATCTGGAGAAGTAAATAAAATATTTTCAAAGAACTCATCTGTAGTGCTTTATGTTGTGGTTGATGTGGTGGCATCTGCTTGACTTTCTCCTGTAGCATTTCTGCTTGCTTGACACCGTTTTGAAATATGTTCTCTTTCAAAAGTTTTGGCCTCCACAGGATTTTCTCTGAATCTTCTACTTGTCTGAAGCATTCTTGCGGCTCAGGTCTTCTGGATATGTTGATCTTAGTTCAAGAAACTGTAAATTACCTCATTGTTTTTCATGGGATTATTCATGCTATTGGCTGGGCCATGCACAGCACCTGACACAGCTGGGTCTGTGTTCTTCCAAAATCCATTTTTCTGGCAGTTGCATTAAACAAACAATTACTCCTATTACTCGTTTTCTGCAGCTGTGAACCAATATTGCCAAATAGTGTTGATGCAATTATGCTGTTGCCTTTAAAAGCAGAATTGAGGAGCTCAAGTCCATGAAATTAACAGTAAAGAAAAGTAGGAGAGAATATTTGCTGAAGGAAAGTGAAAATCTTGATAACTGTGTAAAGATCACTGACGGAATTGGTAAGGAATCAGTCTTCCAGTGAATTCAAAATTTCTACAAAGAGCATGTGAGTAATTACAACTTAAAAATCTTGGTGTGGATTCTGAAAGCAGGAACATGGATGCATCTCCTGTTGTTGTATATGGATACACAACCAAAGAAAAACATATGACTGTCTCTTACATATCTGGAAGACCCAGAGTAAAACTCTAACTGCATTGTTGTCTGAGATTTTTGTTAGTCCTGGTTTACTAATGCAAACTAGCTATTTTTTTGTAGCAAATAATTTATTTCTTACTATTTTAAAAAGTATCTTAAGCCTGTTTTGAGAGGAGTTGAGGAATCAACATTTAATTCTGGTATTGAAACAGGGTCTGCAGATTTCCAATTTGCTACTGAGAAAATATATACACTTTGATTAACTTGTAAGTATAACTTAAATAGATTTTTACAGAAATATGAAGGACATGACAACTACAAGCTTTGCAGACTTGTAGTTTTTCATAATGCCAAACTTTATTTAGTATTATGGGACTTTTTAGAAACTTAAGTAACAATTGCAGCTGCATGTGACATTCTTGTAGACATGAAGAAGTTTATAAAGGCTTAAACTCCAGTTTGGTTATTTCAGAATTTCTCCTTTTGTCTTATCTTTCTCCTTTTCTTATTCATGAACTGATATGAATGTCTCTTCCCCTTCCCCAGTCAGATAGTTATTTGCAAGGGTGAACATTATTCTTCTCAAAACCTTCCTAAAACAAAGTAGAAGGGCAACCACAAAAGACTTAAAATTTAATCACTACCAAATAAAACGTTCATGAAATTAAATACTGTTTCTAATCATGTGAAATAATGGAGGCCATCCGTGGCCATCCAAACCCCAGAAAGTATTGAGAAGCAGTACTTTAAGGACTAAGTGATTTCTTCCAAATTTGGTCTAGCTATTCCTGTATTATCTCTGCTTTGTGAGTAGAGCAGTAGTTCTTTCTGAGGATTAATAATAGTGCATGATATGTCTAAATAACCCTTTGCTTTGAGTTCTTTTGACCTCTTGGGCAATGTCTTGATCTGAAAGGACTTTGTGGACTCAGATCAATGACTTGATCTGAAAGGACTGCTGTGGCATGGTCTAAAAGAACAGAAGAACATAAGAATACAAGTAATTGAAAACTCTCCAAAGTAATTGTAAAGTTGCTGAACAGAGCAAAACTTTTCTCTGAAAATGTCAAGGTCGGGTTTTTTCCAGTGAAGACTGGTTGTCTTGTCTTTTTCAGATCAATCTAAGGTTTTAGAAGTTTTTGCACAAGAAGTTTATTTTAATGTGGTGATGTATTATTAGGGTGAAGGGGGAATGGAAATAGTTTAGCAGTTTTATTACGTACATTTCTATGTCCACTTTAAAATGTAATCTAATACCAGTCTACTCTTACAGTGTATTTACGTACGTGTGTGCACACCGTCAACGCTTCTATTTTGAAATGAGTTGATGGAGATATGATTGCAGTCTGCTGGGGTGGCTCACACCTAGTTTGTGGACCATCTTTGCTGTCTCGTGTTGCTGGCAGTCACCTTCCATCACGTGCTATGTTCTTGCAGCTGCTTTCACCCCCTGAAGCTGAAATGCTGGGAGAGTGGGGAAGGAAGTGTTCTATCCAGTCCCATGTTATGTCTGGAGATTGATATCCATAGCCTCAGGATAAACCCTGTCAACTTTCAGTGAGCAGTAGGCTTTAAGACATTTAGGCCTTGTCTGCATGGTTCATAACTGGGAAAATTGATGGAAAATCAACTGAAATTGTGATGTTAAAGCACATGAGTATGAAAACTGGAATGCAGGTCTGTTGTTTCTGATGTACTGTGCGTGGGAGTTGCTCATTTAAATGCCTTTTTAGGCTTCCCTGTCACTCCAGATGTGCTGCCTACTATGCAGGTGCCATGGTGCATCATTTCCCCTGTTCTCACATTGAATGTAGCACAGGTGGTTGGTTGGCCTGGTGTAGGATCCAGTGGTCTGGTATGTGGTAGGGAAGATTACACCGGGCTGGGGAGAGGAGCATTTCAGGAGTTTGGTTAGGTGTTCCAAATCTTGCTGGCAAACTTGCGCTAAAGCCTTTCCCTTATTGAAAGACCAAATCATGTGTTTGCTGTGCAGTGATCTCTGTTGCATGAGTAAGGGGACAAATACTGTGGCTCAGTACACAGGATCTCCTGCCATCCCTGCGAGAGGTGCTGCGTGTGTGAATGGGTAGTGGAGGTGTCGTGGTTTAACCCCAGTTGGCAACCAAGCACCACACAAACCCCTGGTGGGATGGGGGAGAGAATTGGAAGGGCAAAAGTAAGAAAACTCATGGGGTTGAGATAAGAACAGTTTAATGATTGAAATAAAGTAAAATAAAATATAATAATACTAAATTGTAATGAAAAGGAAACCAAAAAAAGAAACAAAACCCAGGAAAAACAAGTGATGCAACCGCCACCGACTGATGCCCAGCCAGTTCCCGAGCAGCAGTCGCCGTCCCCCGGCCAACTCCCCCCAGTTTATGTACTGAGCATGATGTCCCATGGTATGGAATGTCCCTTTGGCCAGTTTGGGTCAGCTGTCCTGGCTGTGCCCCCTCCCAGCTTCTCGCTGGCAGGGCATGGGAAACTGGAAAGTCCTTGACTTAGTATAAGCACTGCTTAGCAACAACTAAAACATCAGTGTGTTATCAACATTATTCTCAGGCTAAATAATCCAAAACACAGCACTGTACTGGCTACTAGGAAGAAAATTAACTCTATCCCTGCCGAAACCAGGACAGGAGGAAAACAGCCAAAACCATTGCTGGCTTCTTAACCAGATTAAGAAGGAGTATCAGTGTGGGTAATCTGCTCTGCAAATGGAGGGGTGGAGAAGCTCAAGCCTTAATCTCTGCCCAAGGTTTCCACAAGTGCTAGTGATATCTCTGACCCTGGTTGGGCGCTCATTTGGAAATAGTGACTACATTCACTGCTCTCCAGGGGATTAAGCTACAATATACAGATGCTGCTTTGTTTCTGCACGAGTCTTCGCAGGAAGGTCTAGCGCTCTTCCACTTAATATCATGCTTTTAGTTAATTTGGCTGAATTCCATATGAAATAAGCTCCAAGATGCTATGGAAATATGCACCCCAAATCTTTACTGTATGGTTACACGAGAGCCATCCCCCGTTGAGACTGCATTCATTTGCTTCCTGGTAGGAGGCAATTTTGTGTTGGAGGTAGTGTAACTGACATCTAAGAAGGGCGTGTAACGGACACGCTGAGACACCTTGTTCAATAAGCGAGCATGGTATACGTGCCTACATACTTTGTGCAGCGTGGTAGCCTAAGCTGTGACGATGAATCTTCTGCTTTGAACACAACTCATTCACGCTTTCTCGTGGATCTTACATGTATGTATAGTCATATTTGATCCTACACAGCTGTGCATATGAAAAGTATTACATAGATACTTATAGAGAACAAGTTTTCCTTGCTGAAGCATTATTCTTTATTGTTCTAGTGTATCATGAGTAAATAAATTGAAATAGGGTAGAAAGCTTTTTAACCAATTCATCAGTGGAAGTAACTAATTTCTTACAAGAGGTAGAAATAAGCTCTTGCAGTGAAAATAACTGTAATAGAAGAAAAGTGTAACTGTAACCCTCAGCTTTCAAATTGTATGTAAAATCTATTACTTACATTAGATTTAGCAGAGGAAAGTATTCCTCTATAAATAATGCTACAGAATCAAATGGGTGGTTTTGTCAGCAGTTAACTTTCTCCATCACAAAACAGTGTCCCAGGAAGAGGTTAATGATAATTTAGATTCCTCTTTTCCGAGGATAGAGTTGAATGTGTAATAATCTAATTGGAAGGGTTTAATTCTTTGGGTTTGAGCCAAAAGTGCAAGTATGGCAGCGTGGTGGTGAATCTACTGATATCCCAAATGTTTAACTGGTTTCTGGCCCTCTTTCGGTAGGCTGAAATAGTTACTTCATGCTTGCGTCCTTTGCTGGGTGCTAGGGTAGTTACTCGGTTTGCCTGTGAAATCCATGGTTTCTGGAGTGAGCGTGTCTGCCCAGCTGAAAACTTCAGTGTTGTATTTAGTGTTGCTCTTTTGCCTTTATGTGACTGGCTTTTACTGCAGATCCTGAATCTGTACGTTTATTGGCTTTCCTACTGAGCTTTTTTCAGACTAAACTGCATATAGTGTGCAGTCCTAGGCAGCGTGCTTTGTAGCAGGAACCCATTTTACGAACTTTAGCTGTCTAGAAATTGTCTCTGAGCTGTTTCTCTAATCAATATTTATACAGAGAGGAAGACTCGTCTAGGGAAGATGGAACGAATTGGTTTTTTTGACAGCTAAAGTAAGTGGAGTTGGATCCTGGCTGAAGTTTAGGTTATGAAACAGTGAGTTTGAAAAATGTTGAACTTGCCCAGTATGCTACTGCTGCAGAAACAACTGGGTAAGTTTTTGGTAATTAATTATTCAGGTTGATTTTCTCTGAGAGGGAAGGAGAACTTAGTTCACATGCACTACTTGTTTATAATCAAGGGCAAGCAAATTGAAGTGCTGTAGGTAAAAGGTTGTGTGAGAAAATGCATGGATTAGAATGTGGAAATATTTTCATATTGATAAATATTTTCTTTAAACAAGAATAGTTTCAGTTTATCTCAACTTATATTGGCCTTGGCTATGTGGCATAAGAAGGTAGCTTGATACAGAGTATTTCTTTACCACCAGAAATGATCTGTGGGAAGGGAAGTGAATGCTAAATTTGCTGAACTGCTGCTGTTGGTATTTGTGCTACATCTGATATTGCTGTCAGTTGGGAAATCAACTGTCTCTCATTCTTTCGTGAGAGGAAACTAAGTTTCTTGACCATCATTTACAGTACAAGAGCAGCAAGGGTGACATGAGCTGTAGAGGCATGGTTTTGACCTTTAGAGCCACCTGAAGAAATCTGTAACTGCAGCTTTGATAGCTGAGCTGAATAAATCTAACTTTAGATATGAGAGACTGAAGCGTTCCCTGCAAATAAAGGGCAAAAAGAACCCGTTGAGACACTGGAGTGCGTGTTGTAGATGACTCCAGCAGCAGAAGAGCTTGTGGGCCAAGATCCACGGTTCTGACCTCTCAGTACTGTATAGTCTATTTACAAACAGCCTGTATCCCTTGTTTTGCTTTTTGTATTCTGTCAACAGTTTTAAGTGTTAACTGTTAGTAATAGCATAATTTAACAAATCTTGACTGTCATGATTACTCGGCATTACAGGAGACTGAAAGAAGCCTTCAGACTGCTTGTGGTTTTTGTGCCAAAATTCAGTTGTTAAAGCATAGTCATGGTCCTCTTGCTGAAAAGATGCGAGTGGAAATTGGTTCTGTAACTTTTATTAAAATTTTGAAACTTAAATTCTTTTAAATTTATTCTTAAACTTAAGAATGTTCTTGAAAATTTGAATATATTTGCTGTAACGGCCTGAACACAGGATAAATCAGTGCTGTTAATTGGGAATATCTGTCTGACCTATTTTCTGGCATACCACTGCAAGTCATGAAGGGACTATAACCAGATGATGGCAAATAAATGATGAGTACTACTCTGCAAGCTTTTATTTCAGAGCAGATATAGTTAATCTTTGTGAAGATGGCCCAGGTGTCCTATAGCTTTCTTCTCTGGTTTTGTGGTTCCTTAAGGAAGGATCATAAATGCTGTCTTGTAAGTTACGGGAGAGGGAATGAGCTTTGTAGAAGATTGCTAGATTAGTCCTTGGAGCTACTATGTCACTATTAAAACCCCATGCTAGGACAAAATTTTTAGTTCCAATACTTGTTACTGCATTATTGATAGTTATGCCATAACTATTGTTTTATCCACTATCTCCTGTTGGTTTTACTGGGTGATGCAATAGAAAAACTCCAACAGCTTTCTTGACTCAAGGAAATCAGCACAACTGTTTAGTGTCTTAATATTACCAGGATAAACTGTATAAAACTGAACTGTCTTTAATTTAAAATGTGTTTTTTATGATCATCGTTAAGATGGGAATGGTTTTAGCAGGACTGCCTCTTCAGCTCATTCTCTGCAAGATGGTAATTTATCGAGGGGTTTGCTGTTAAGTTGTGTGCTGAGTGTTCCTCGGTTTCATGAATGGTTGCCTAGGCAAGCTGTTCTTAATATTTTTACTGAGTATGTCTTTTAAGAAGAACCTTTCTTTCCGTTAGAATTGTTGCCACTAAGTTCTTAGAGTTAAATTTTAAGAGTTGTGTCCCCAAGAGCTTAGAAATAACAATTTAACACTTTTGTACATACTGTTCTTCTGAAACAAATTGGTGGAAGAACGTGACCCGTTCAATGTGTGTAATAGCCTGAAGAGGAACAGACTCCAAAGAACTGAACAGGGTGAAGCAGCACTGGTACCAGTGACTGTTCTTTTGAATTTGCACAAGGTGTTTCACTTCTAAATACGTTTAGATGTTGTTTGGATTTCAATTACAGCTATTTGGGAATTCAGACTTGAATCTGAAGTGATCTAGAAAACTTGCTTTAATTTCTCAAGTGTTTGATTTCAATATTAGTTGACATCTGATACCTAACACTCTCTTGAAGCATTAGTGATGTATGCCTTTGGAGAAAATATATTGTTATCCTACTACAGGAGCAGAAATTGGGACATACATTACAGTTATGGCCTCCTTCTAAGAAATATTCAGCATTCTACATTATAGCTCCACATCTAGCATGAAATTAAGTAATTATGTTATTCTGTATTAGATAGACACATCTAGTTAGGTTGTCTGGAGGATATGGTTGGTATTAAAGGGGAGCAGGGTTATTATACTAGTCTTTCAAGTGCTAGCCACTATTTGATAATATTAATTCTTTTAAAACCTAGAAAATACAAGGCCCAACTTGAAAGTGTGATGGCAGCTGTGGAGTTTTGGTACATCAGAAAGTCAGGCCCGTTGTGATAGACACCGGACTACATGGAGAACTTGCCTAGGTGAGGAAGAGAATGCTAGGTAACCCTGTCCTAATTTATTTTACTAATCTAGAGAGGTTCACATCTTTATTTCAGTTTGGTCAACTTGAGGTAGGCATGAGGTGGGAGACTAGGTCAAACTTGATTAAGTTAAATCGAAGTAAATACTGTTACCCCCTGTGTGTGTATATATATATATATAGTATTGGAAAGGTTATGAACCCTCTGTTTCACTTCCTAAAGCAGGTTTTAAACTGGAAATGAGCTCTTCCTTCTGCCAAAACAGGTGGAGCCAGCTGTGTGTTTCAGCAAGAAGTGGTATCATACCTTACAGTGGGGGGAATGACAGGGGAGAAGAGGAAAGAGAGGACAAAGAAGGTGGTTGGAGATAAAACTTGTGTACACATACCTTAAATTGAATACTTTTGTAGTCAGTGAAACTGTGACAAATCCTTTCTTGCCCATTGGTCTATAAGAAAGTATGTAGCTTATATGTTTATTATTTTTGGATGCAAGATCTGCATTTCAAAGGGGGAAAAATGCTTTATTTAAAACAATCAGCCAGTGTTCAGTTAAAGACCCTCATTTACTCTCAAAATGAAAAGTTTTCTAATTTTCTAATGAAAGTTTTTTCTAATTTAATAGGTTTTTGAAACTAATCAGTCTAATCTGTCTTTCTGAAAGATTTTTTGTAAGTGTTCTTTGTGTTTTGCTGCAGTACAAGATCTTAACTTCTAGGTGTTATTACCTTTTACATGATGAAAGATTTAACAGAGGTGAAAGATAAATGTTCACTACAAGATTTTTTATTATTTATTATACGATGGCAAAAAATTGTCTTTTCATAATGTTATCCCTGCCTAAGGAGTTTGGTTAATGTCAAGTGTACGCTCATTAGGATTTCTTTCGAAACTTGTCATAAAACTGCATATTAACTATACTTATTCACTATTCCTGTGGGAGTGCTGTGAAAAAGTATAAAGGCTTTATTATAATTCACCATTATATATGCATTAGTTACTAGACACTGAAAACCCTGTTCACAAATGGCTCCCTGCATTCTTTGTTAAAGGTTATTTTGCTGATATTAAAATAATGAAGAAATTCTACAACTTGCACCTGCATAGGGGTGTCTCCCTGTCTTTGGAAAAATTTTGGACGAGTTGGGGGGCAATACACTGTTCAGGGATTGGAATGAAAAGGGTGAGATACTGTTAAGTCAGTGAATGCCAGGATGCTTGCTGGCAAACAGAGCTCTGCCCTGGTCCTGTAGTCCCGCGTACGAGAGGATCAGTATTTGTAAGGAATTTTTTGACTGCTCTTTTTGAGACTTTTTGACTAGAGATAGATCTGACTGAGGCTTGCCAGGACCAGCTGGAAGCGGTGCAGAAACGCAAGTTGTATGATGTCAGTCAGTGGCAATGCCAGCAGTGCATGAGATGGATCTCTTGAACCTGAGTAATTAACGAATAATGCTTCCCCTAGGAAAATGCAACAACTAAGAAACAAACAAAAAAGGAGTTCAGATTTTTGAATGAAGACTGGCTTTTGAGAATTGTATCTACCTTCCCAATAGCTTGTGAGTAGAAAGAGCCTAAAACAATGGCAGATTGTTTAAATTTGAATTTACTGAGTATTGTCTTAAAGCAAAATTGCTTCCAGTTATGTAACTTACAGGTACAATAACAGAATCTAAGCTATTAATAGAATGTGACAGTGTGTCCCTAAAACTGCTTCAAAAAGCAGAGTTCCCACTTCTGTTCTACTGTTCAAAGTGGGGTATTTTAATTAGTTACGCCAGTCCCTATGCGGAGCATCACATTTAAATTGCTGAGTTGGGATTGGATGTTTCCTGCAAACAAATACTGGAATTTGCTTTTATTGTCATAGTGTGTGGGCTGACACCACCACCTGAGGTCATGAAGTTAATGTCCTCAAGGCTACTTTCCCTTCCAAAATGACAATAGGCCGTGAGGACCCTGTACCAAGAGAACAAAATTCTTTCATGACATACCATGGCTGCTGAATGGCCACTGTAGTCTGTAAAATCTCAGACAGTTGAGGAAAAAGTTGCTAAGTTAAATCTTTGAGTAGAGTGAATTCAATTATTGGTTATTATTCATATATTTACCATCTTTTGAAATGTCTGCAAAGTTTTTTTTTTTTTAATAGTTATTTTTTTGCTGTTCTGGAAAGGTGTAGTCTTAACATTCTATTACTTTAGCTTTCTTTTCCTGCTAAGGGAACACCAGACATTAATGAAATGTCAATGACTTGCAGTTAAATTCTCTTTCCATATCTAATTAGACCGAAATGGTCAGTGGGGTTAGAGAGCCTAATAAAAGAAACACAGTTAGTTCACTCTTTCAAATGGTGTTCTTGCAGTTGCCAAATCAATTTTAATTACATTCATAAAGATATCTGGTTCTTCTGAAGTACAGCTTTGAGTCTTTTTCAGAGTAATGGGAGATTAAATTTGGCTGGATTTTATTTTGGTGCTGTTCAGTCAAGTTACACTTTCCTCAAGAACAATGTACCTCAAATTGGCTAGGTGAGCCGATAGAAATAAAGAAGCTTTTTTCTGGTACTGTCTTGTATAACATCTATATTTTTTTAATATCCCTTTAGATTGTAATCAAGTAGACTACCCTCAGATGACTAAAACTGATCGAAAGATTTGTAACCAAAATGAGCATTTGTTTTAACAGTCAACAAGATGAAAAAGGAGTCTGAGTGGGACACGTAAAATGACTAAGATAGGAAGTTGGCAAGGCTTTAATAGGCAGGCATTTGCCTGTGATACAGTTTGATTGTGTAATTAGCAGGTTTTTATTATTATGCCAACTGCTGCAATCCAATTATCTTGCAGCAATCAGACTTGTTCTAATTTCTCACAACATCTAGAGATGCAAAGGAAGCACCTCATTCATTCAGCCTGCTGCAGAAGTGAATACAGAGACAGATTCCTTCCAGGAAGCCCTTAGTTTGAGCTCTAGGTGCGCTGTGGAGATCCGAATGTAGTTGGAGAGAACTATTCTCATAAAGCAAGTCTTAGAGTAGAAACCTAGGATACAGAGAAGAACTCAATTTTTTTTCTTTTTTTTTTTTTTCTTCCTGGGGTACTCATTGTTTTTTGACTGGTGATGAAATAGGGCGTTCCTTTTCATGGGGAAGATTGATTTGGTGTTGCTGTTATTTGGTGTGTTCAGCTTTGCCAATTATTCTATTTCTACTCTTATACAGTTACGTAATTAGTTTTTTCCACATTTTATCTCTTTCAAAGTGCACACAGTCACTGAAATGTAATAGCTTGCTGTAGGAATGATTACAGGTGCCCACAGTAGTTTGACTTTTGTGATTATTCATTTCTGAAAGATGATGTGAAACATTGAATCTCCATTCTTTCTGTTGTAAAGAAAGTGAAGCAACCTAGTTTCCATTTTCATATGATAATTTGTCCTCTGTAAAATTTCCCCCAATTCAGTTTTTCAAGAGGTGGAATTGACGTCAGTCAAATTGTGTAGATACTTAACATTCCAGCCTGTTACTTCTACAGCTTTCTGAGGTGTCTTGTGGTTTGGGATGTTTAGCAAACTGGTATTTTTTTATTTGCCTTTCTATGGCTGAGAGATTAATTGTCTTTTGTGGAACTTAAAACTTCATAAACTGAGAATTGGATGCCAACCCGGTCATTCAATTTTCTGTAGAAAAAGTTTCACCCTTAACGTGGCTGCTGTCTTGCTCAAAAAACCAGCATAAATTGCTTTACTTGACATCTGGTTTGGATCTAGCTTGCTGCGTGTACTCTTACTGCTTTGTTACTTCAATGAGAAGGGAGCTACTTCATCCAGCCTGTCTGTGGACTGTAATGAGGGATTTATATTACCAGGTAGGTGGTTCTGGAATGATATATATGGAGAGTTCCCCTATCTGAAATGGAATGAGAGGTTATATTTGGTATTCTAAAGGCTCCCTGAAAATACACTTTGGTGTATTTTGCTCACGCCCTTTGGCAGATTAGAAAATGGCTGAGAAATAAGCATCTGACACTTCCTAAGTGCTATGTTTTTCAAGTAATTTTTGACTAGTTGTCCTGGTTTATTTTCCACTTACATGATTTAAGAACTATTTGCAAGCCTTTGAAATTCTTTTTATATTTTAGTTGTGATCGCAATGTAATGATGCAGTTGTTCTATTCCAGCTGTGATTTCTGCCAATCTGTTGCTGCGACTGTAACCTAGAACCTCTCAAAACCAAATCTGAGAGTTTTTTCCAGTGGTTGTCAGCTCCTGCATCATTTTTCCTAGTCATCTAGATGTGCTGTTCAATAACTAATAACAACTTGAAACAGTGGTTGACACAAAGATATTCCACTAATCTGAGAACTGAATGAAGAACTGCTGAATAGCAAAGTAGGTTCTATAACTTTGTGTTATTGTGTTGGCAACAGAGTTGTCTGCTATGTTTTCTACTAATTTCCAGTCACAGTCCCAAAACCACAACAGCAGCAAAGGTATCTCTAAAGAAATAATTTACAGGTAACGCGGATGATACAGGTTTCAACTGAGTGTCCACATGTGCATGTGGGACTATCCCCTAATGACACTGCATGAAAGGTAAAGAATAACACCTTCTTTAGATGAATTTATAGCATGCTTGACTTTGCAGGATTTGTCTTTAGCTCTTAATGGATGTGAGAATTTTCTTACTTTTCTAACTTCCCATGTGAAAGCAGTCTTACTGACTTCAAATTTGAGTAAGTGGCAGAAGCATTTTTGCAAAGCATCAGATATATTGTGGGAATGAATAAAGGCTGTAGTATTTGGCTGGGTGTTTTAATGGTGTGACTTCATTAAGTGCATTTGTAATTGTCTATAATTTTGGAATTGAACTGTGTTATAGAATTAAATTCATGTCTGCTGCTGCACCTTCAATGTTAGTGTTCTATTACTTTGCTGAATAAAAAAATTTAATAATGCTTTTAGGGGGTATATTGTGTGTATAATCATGCTTTCAAGGACCACTTAGCTCCTTGTAACGGGGAGGGAAGGAATGTAGCTAGTTCAAGTTAGGATATGAAATAGGTAAATTACTGTATTTTGCTAAGAGTCATAGTTGCATGCAGGGGGATAGTTAATGACGGGTAATGTTTCCCATCTTCTGCTCTTGCACTTTGCTTTATGGTTATGTGAGGTCTCTGAGGAGAATCGTTACTTCCATGGCAAACATCCGAAGTACAGCTCTATGCACAGGTAGTGAGCTAGTCAACTAAGTAATAAAAACCTAGCACTTGGTAGCAGACAGGTACCGCTTAAAAGGCTAGCCAGTTTAGCACAGTCTCAGCTAACCGGCGTTGTTATACTGCCAGCAGCCTCCTAGGAGCTGTGCTCTGCTCTGGTCTCAGTGGTCGTCCTTCTAGATTCTGGCTGAGCAATGGACAGGGTGACGTGAGCAAACTAGCCTAATGATAACGCAGGCTAGTACTGTTTTCTTGTACAAAGAAGTAATACGTAGTAATGTCTAAGATGTGTTGCAAGTGCTAGACTGCTATTAGAAACCCTTTTTAAGAGGCCTGGAAAAAAGCATTGCTAGGATTTTGTTCAGCATATCAGAACTTCTGCTTTTTTTTGATTTGTAAGCCATGTCCTTAAGGAAGGGCACTCTTATTCTGAAGCACTAACATGAGATAGTGCTGCTAGAGTCATAATTAAAAATGAGAAAATTAAGAGGGACAAATTAAGGGGAAAAAATGTTTTCTGTTGTATTCCAGATTCCTCTGCTTTAAACACAGAATCAAATTCTAACTAGCTATCATATAGAAATTCCCAGCTGGCCTAAAAAGAGTTGGAATTTTATATAGAAGAACACAGTAAGTATTGATAACAAATTTGAGGAGATAATAAGTAGAGCTTAAGTGGTAAATTAAGGAATATCAAGCTTGGAGGTGTGTTTGAAAGCCAGTGAGGACAAACAAATTTCACAGCAATGCAACTGGAAAAATGGAACACGGAAATCTAACTGTTTCTCCCAGTAAAAGAGGAGGACATTTGACATTGTACAGTGCATATCCATATAACATATACAACAATTCTTGTATGGCTCAGAGGACATTGCATGAGGTGAGGAGAAAAGACCAGTTGAATACTACATACCTGGATCTGTTTTACACACACACAAAAAAAAGCTTCTATTTTACATTTGAGGCATGGCTCTTGTTTTATGTTCAGGAATTTTTCTTTAATGCACCAAACCCCCCCTTTGATTCTTCATGACCTTAACCTGTGGCAAATTACAAATGACACTAACTGCATGCTCTACGTAAGGATGAGGCCTGAGATTCTGGTCCTTAGAGAGGTCTAGAGTTGCACAGGTCCCCAGATTAACGTGATCTGCTTGCTTTGGGAAGTGCTTTATTTGGAACTTTCAAAGCAAACCACTAGAAGGAGATTGCTTCCTGTACTTTCATTCGTAACGAGATCTTGCTCCATGCCAAATACGTTCTTCTGGGTGAACCCAAAGGGAAAGGTGTGCTCCAGAAGCACACCCAATGCATCCAGCTGCTGGTGGGTGCTCTGCCTCTTAGGTCTGGCTAACGTTAGTCTAAATTCAAGTTCTCTGGGATAAGTGCAGAATTGATTTCTGGTCTTCAGGCACAACTGTTTCACTCATCAGATGTCTCCTGTTGTGCAACACTACTTGCTGATATGGATGTAATCTGTGCGTGTGTGTAGACGCTGTCTATGTTAGCAAGTATTGCAGTTAGTTACATCGTTGGTACTTGCAAGCTGCTGACTTTACTTTTCCCACCATTTACAAGCTCTGCTGGAGGGACACTGGCTCTTGCAGGTCTTGAACAAAGTTTTCAATCTATCTTACTGAAACTTTTAAAGTGTACTTCTTTACACAGCCGAGTCACTCTTGTACTATAGTAGCTTCCTGCGTTAAGAGGAAACTGATTCTGTGCATACCTGGATTTTTCACGTTGTGCTCTCTTACCTTTCCCTCAAATCCTCAGGTTTAGCACATCACAAATGTGGAGGTGCTACTTTTGTTAATAAAATGATTTTTTTCATGCTAGAAGATGCTAAATATTAAGGCTTTCTTAGTTAAATTATTTGGGCTAATTTTTCATTCCAGCATAAGTAAAGAGGGACTGATATTGTGTGGTCCTCCTGGTGTGTGTGGGAAATCTTTTAACAGCACTCTGGCTTTGTATTCTGTCAGAGAACAACCTAAAAGCTGTTGACCCTTGTTTTCCAAATACAAAAGGGGAGTTTACCTATTGGTGTATCATCATGGAAGAGGGAGTAATTCACAGGAATATGCAAAGCTGTTGAGGTGAGGAGTCCAAGGCAATAACAGTAGCTAATTTGTACTTACCTTCCCCCCAAAAACCAGAGGGAAAACATAGCTGTTGTTCACGTGTCTGAACTATTGAAGTTAACAACAGAGCTTAAAAGTTTGGGGTTTTTCTTGCACATTAAAACTTGTCCATGTGATTTAGTTAGTAGACTCCTGCTCTGAAGTATTCTTCAGACTAAGGAAGATTTTTGCTATGACCAATTTTGCTGCTCTGATGGGACTGTTGATGCCAGGATTCAGAATGCAGTCACGCTGCACCTACAGACCTGCTGCTGTGTCATGGGAAGGATGCATGCAATGAAACTATCTTCATGAAGGAACTGTCAGGGACAAAGCATGTTTTCTAAATAAAGCAACGTCAGGTGGTACCTCCAGACCAGAAAGCTAGATGTCTATGCATCGTATATGAAAGAAAATAAAATTTAAGAGAAGAAGTATTGTTGGAGAGAAAGACTGTGTCTTATCCTGGAGCTATGCAGGGGCCATCTGTTATTGGGACATGTAAAAAGGCCATAGGTAACTTCTGTTGTACAACACAAATGAACTCGTGAAAATAAATGTGTCACCACATATTACACTATTTTGCCACATACTAGTACGTTTGGTAGTAGCAATATTGTGAACCTTGCTGGATTGTCACAGAAGAATCAGAAGCAATTTTTTCTGCAGGTTGTTTATCTTCTAAATAAACTCATTTAAGGCTGTTTAGTTAATACTAGCATAAGATATCATCAGCATTTCCAAATATCAATAACCTGTGGTGAACAAAGCTTTGTTAGATATGGGTTGTACTTTTCTTTGTTTGCTCTGGTGTAGAATTAAGAGTAAACATGAACGAAGTGCATTATTTCAGAACCAATATTACTGTAGACTATGCATAGAAAATAAATAGTATCTGTCTGCCAGGGTTTGGATGGAAGACTCGAGCATGAGGTGTAGGAACAAACATGAGTAATTCATTGTGTGTGTGTATTCTGTGTGCCTATATAATACTGAAAAATGTTTTAGATGGAACCTGAAACTAGTATTTTGGCAATTTAGGTTAATTATGAGACTTAAAGTACATTTTCACAGCTGCAAACTTGTCGTGGGCAAATTCAGGTGAGGGTGTTGAGTTCTTTCTGTTTTGGGAAATACCTTTTCTGGCTTAGTCCGAAAGTAGTTCTGAAAACCTCTTGGTCTCCTGGAAAAGAAGACATTTCATAGTCAAATCTGAGATGGAACGTAATTTTAGTAGTAGGTGAGAGATCCTCTATTCCAGAAAATTTTGCTTGGTACTTTTTTTTTCTTGAATATCATTGAGGTTGCGAATTCTGCTGAAACATGCAAAAAAGAATAAACTCACAAAACTTGTCATGATGGGACCTAAGTGATCTATTGCCAATCACAAAATATCTTTTGGAGTCATTGAGGACAGGTCCTTTGAAGAAATCAGTTTTAGAGCAGGGATAAAACGTGAATGATGTGGATAGGAAGTATAAAAAACCCGAAGAATTCTCATTTATGAGGACAGAAAAGTAAAGGTGCACGGTTTCTTAAATTACTCTGTAAAAGAGTAATCACTTCTGTGTGTTACATCTGTCACTTCATAATTCATTGCATTATAGAACTCATAGCAAAAAGATGTTTTGGAAAAATCATAGAATATGTTTGCAAACTTATAAAAGGACTAAAAAGAGGGTTGCATAAACTGATGTACCTTCTCAAAGCCTGTTGAGCATCACTGAGCAGTCTTGTAATTAACACTTGATAGATTTTTGAGGCAAAAAGGCTAGGAGAATGTATTAAGGAAAAATCACTTTGCACATTCCCTAAACCTATATTTAAATAATGTACTTGCTGATTAATGGTATTTTGAACTGTGAATATGTATAGGTTGGAAAAAAACCTGTGTAATTTATTAGTGAATTTGCATACTGATTCGAATGAAAGGTTAGTTAATGGTTGAGATTGCTTCATGATGGGATGATTTAATCATTTTACTGTTGAAATATATCAAGTAACAAAGATTATATGCGATAAACACTTTCAGTCTTCTTGGACCATGAAAACATCTGTAATGGCCAAGGTGATACTTGTGGAAGCTGGTACAAAAGCCATCTCTTATAACAGGAGGACCTGGGTCAGATTCAGGTCTTGTATCTAGTACTTTACCACCTATAACATTTGGTTACAGGGCTCTGGCTGCAATGGCTATTATTGAACCACAGAAATTTGAAACCAACCGACTAGAAATAACAAAACCTTTAGTTTCCTTAGCCAAATTTTGCTAAATTCAGTACTATTGTAATTTTTGCTCAAGTGAGGTAAGACTCGTATTCCATTCTCCATTATCTCCAGAATGGGAAAACTTGCATCATTGGGATTTCCTTAGGTGACCACCAGTGGCAGAAATTGAATTGCAGTCATTAAAAAAAAAAAAAAAAAAAAAGTCTTTATATTTCGTGTCCTTAGAGAGCTTAGTCATTGAGCTCGCTTTAGTTGAAAGAACACAATTAGATTGCTTTTGATTTGTCCCTGCAAATTTATCACTGTCTTTACCACGTTTGCAATATTCTGCTACTAAAGTCCCTGAATATACACATGAAAAGAAGCTTTTCACACAATGAGAAATGTTAGCTCGGATTTTCAGAGAAAATATACCCGTAAAGCCCTTTTTTTTCCTTAATGTGCTCTAAGTTATTCTTTTTTCCTGCCTAATTAACTTCGTTAATATTAAAGACTACAAACTGGCATTTCCTTAATTCAGGGGATCTTAACTTCAATACGTATCTTGGGACCCAGAGGAAATGTACGTTATCATGAATGGTCTGTCAATGTAAAGCAAGGGGGCTGAAGTGCTATGCTTAACTCATTCTTAGTAATGCTTAAGAAAACAAGTTTATCTATAAGCCAGACATGCAAGAAACACCTGAAACTAAGATCTTTCTAGTGAAACAGAAATGCACAGATGAGGGAGAAAAATAACTCCAAGCGGATTTACTTTGTTTTTCTTTTGGCTCTTTGCCATTTCTTCTGAGAAGACTACAAGCTGGACAAGACAGCTACACTTTCTAGTCCCGTGTGAGAGGCTCAGGAGCAGCTGATGTGAGTTGGGGAAGATGCTCTTTCCTGCAGCAGCATCTGGCTTAGTGCACCTACAGCTGTGCTGCCTTTGGGGGGTCCGTGTGCTCTTGTTGCTGTCACTGCTGTTACTGCAGCTTGTGCGGTTGTCTGCAGTATCTGTAAACTAGTAGGGGTGAAGCCTATGACAGCACTGAACTCAGCGTGGATAACTGCCTGAACGTGTACTTGAACTGTTAAATTGATTTTTGCAGCCAAGATGACCTTTCAGTTTTAAAACTGTATTTGGTATCTTAAAGCTGGTTTAGGTGTTTTTAGGGACAGGACTTTGTTGTCTAACATGTAGTGAATCTCTCCTGTCCTTCTGCTGCCGTTATCCCTTAGACCCGTTATCCCGTTTGCCGGCGCTATGCAGATGTCTTGGCTGCTGTAGGGCGTCTTGGGCAGCACTGGATGCCCGCTGTTAGGTTGTTCCGTCAAGCCGCAGGTTGGGAATTTCCACTTGAGCTGAAATCGCTGCAGTGATACCCGCTGTAGACATACACTGAGATTACCCACTGGTCATGTTGGTTACACTGCAGAGTACAGTTTAATTGCATCTCTTAGCATGTGAATAATAATTAAAATTATGTAAGGGCACGTTTTCATACCACATGTTTCTGTAAGGTCTATCTGAATAACTAATACACAGCATATGAAAGATTCATATTGCGGACTATCTTCTAAGATACCATACAGTAATTAGGCTTTAAAAACTTATTTCTAAAACAGAAAAATAAAAAGTGATTAAAAGTATTAAATAGATGGTTTCTAAAGGACATACAACTGTGCAGTACTTCATAAATATTTTTAAAGATGAATGTTTTGTTTACAGTTCTCAATTGAAATTTATTTTCTTCCCTGGAAGAAGAAAGGGAGGGCTGCTCGTTTTCTTTTATTCAGCTCGGACAAAAGCTAGAGAGGAAGAGCAAGGTTATTGAAAGCACTCTCTCTCTCTGAACTGAGAATAGACATTTAATGGCTAGGGGGTTGCAGAAATTGTCTATCATGTTATTGGAGGTAAAATCTGTAAGGACAATTGACTACCTCCTTGTTGTCTTCTCAATCGCAAAAGGAGAACGTGATTCCCTTCCAGAGTCCGGTCCTGCGTCTTCCAGTCTGCTGCTCTCTCCTCTGTTCCCTGCGTCTCCTTCTTAACAGGTATGGCGTTGACGTTGACCTGAGGCACCCGAGTGGACAGTAGAGCGTGAGTAGAGAAAGCTTGGATGTCTTTCTTGCAGTTCATGGGGAAGATACAAAGGGGCAGGTGTTGTGCTCAGTTACTTGTGTTTCTTCCCAGTAATCCCAGAGCCTCTTTACTATTTATAAGGTTGTTTCATTCTCTGATAGGCAGCACTCTGTCAGCTGCTAATGTCTTCAAGGTAATGTGAAGTATCTTTGGTATCTCCTTTTTTCCTGGCTTACGGTGTGCATCTGCTAACCTATTCATATCCACTCCTCTAAAAGGCATTGTTTATTTTCTTAGTGAACAAGTGTGTATTGGAAAAACTGAGATCTACTTTTACCCATTTTTCTATAATTTGCAATGCATAGCATATGAAACTGAAACGCCGAATTTGATAAAAACCTTAATGTCAGTCATGTAAGTACTGGTAGAAAGGTGGACTAGAATTTTAGAGGGTCTTCAGCACATGACTGCTTTCCTGAGTGTGTCAGACTTACTAAACTAGAATGCTCATTCTGGTTGCTGTTGTCTTGTTTTGTTCTGAAATAGTGCTTAGTTTTTCTGCATTGTTTTAAACTTGTTTCTGTAATGAGATGAAGATCTTGCACATAGATGTGTGTACCTGTATTTGTCTCTAATTAAACTTCTAACTATAGTGAAGTGTAATTCAGTGTACTTCTTATTTTTCACAACTTGTGAGAATTATACCTGCTATTTCAGTCATAGCTGGATTAAACATATCCTGTCTTCATCCCAAAACAAGTGAGTTATTTCTTTATGCAAACTGTGAAGGCCAAATGAGATCTTACAACCCAAGTACCACAGATTGCAGTTTTGCTGTGGATGTTCATTGTTTTTAGCTTATAACTACAGCAGAATCTTTCCAGTAATTTCCAGTCCAAAATAGTAGGTAAGCACTATCTGCAGCCATGTTTGTATACTCTCCTGCCCCCTAAAAAGAAAAAAAGTAATACCTTTTTTTCCTTATGTGTAAGTGATTTTATCCATTTGAGACTGTTATGTCCACTTCTGTATTATTCAAAGCGTTTCATGCAAGTATTCCTTTCTACTTGATGAAACTTTTTCTATAAATATTGCTAACAGCACACGTAAGCCTTCCTTTAATTAAGCTGGATAGATAATCCTTCAGCATTCTTCTACCACTTTGTACTCTTTGTCCTTCATAAAGTAAACCTATTTCATTTTATATGATATCAGTTAATTGAAATTTCAATAGATTATTGACCAAACATTTGCCAATATTTTTGTTGTGGTTTAATAAGGGATAGTGATTTGATAGGAGAAGCAGTCAGCTCTCAACTGGCTTTCAAACCCTCATGAATAAAGCTTCAAAACTCCCACAGTGGCTATATGGTTGAGATGGTTTTTCAAGACATATACCTGACAAGGCTGTCACCTCTCAGTCTGCTATGGGTGTTCCACATCTCCTTCCGAGATGTAAATAGCTGCAGCTTGTGGGGGGCACAGGATGGAGTTCGATGGGTTTCAGAGAGTGGAGAGAATTAAGTAAGGACATTGGTAAAGATCATGTCTCCCTTTGCTTTCTCCCCAGCCAGATCTAGGATTTTCAGGATTTGGTCATTGCTGTCTTACTACTTCTCCTGCTCAAACCAGTCGTTGCCAACTCCAGTGGAAGTAGAGTTAGGGAAATGCTGCTAGGCTCTACTGAAAGGGTCCACTGTGCTCCTCTGAGTTCTAGGATGATTGGATAGCTGAATGTCAACGAATCATAGTAGTATTAGGGCTCTACAGTACTTGTTTCCTTAGCTGCATGAGAGTTTTATGTTAATTATTTGTTATGGGGCATGAGCTCATCTCCCAGGAAACACCAGTTTCCATTTGTACATTTTGTCCTTTCTCATAATGTTTCTGCTTCAGGTATTTTAAGTGATCCAGCTGGAAAATTATAAGATATTTAACTTCTGTTTAAATTGTGGAAAAATTTTCCTTTGGGTGATTATGTGACTGGCTTGCCTATGCGTTGTCTTCTCAAGATAGATTCTTTTAATTTTTCTCTCACTTGCCTTTTCTTTTTAAATCGGAAAGTTCTACTGAGAAAATGATCTCTATTGCCATCTATGTGTAACCAGAGCACTTCATTTTTAATGTTAGCTTTATTAAATTGAAAGTAGTTAAGGTTCTTATCCTCTTTTATCTAGGGTTTTGTTTTTTTGATGGTGTGTGTGTCTGTGTCGTCGTCGTCGTCCCCCCTTCCCCCCCCCTTCCCCCCGAGGTGTTACTCTAGGAACTCCAAAACACACTTGCAAGAACACATATGTGGATGGAGATGTTTTGGTAGGCAACGCAAGAATAGAGTGAAGTCTGGCAATATGTTTATTCTTAGCCTCTGTGCTGCACACCTGTTCAGAGAATAAGTGTAAATCGGAGGAGTCTCTTGGGTAGAGATGTCAACTAAATCGGTGCATACGCCATGTCCTGAGGATTCTTTCAGTCAAATCTGAGAAGTTTTCATTCCAAATTAGCATGCTTACTCATTTATCTGATCTAGAAGAGAGGCTGTTAAATAACTTCATCTGCTGTGTTTATGAGCATGCTGGAGAAGTATTTTTCTTATAATGTTTTCTCTGTAAAAAAAAATTTTTTTTTTCAAATCGAGAGGGGCACAAAAAAAAGTCTTATGTGGAGAGGATGGAGAAGGGGAAAGTATCCAATATGGATTTTTTTTATGCTTAAGGAAAAAAAAAAAAGCTAGAAACAACTCTTACCCCACTTTAAAGTAACTCTTTTTGCTAAAGAGTAATAGAATATTATGTTCTTAATTGCGTTTGAGGCCTTTTATTTGTTTTACACTTTTATCACCTGACTGTAAATGCATTCTCTCTTTTGGTAAGTATATTATCCTTCTATTTTATTTAAAATTTTATAATCCAGGGGCTCTCTAACTGTTACTGTGTGAGGAGCGTTTTCTACATGGTACTCTGTGTTAAGAACCTGTTTTTGTTATTGATGGTGGTACTGAACATAGATTACTGGTTCTTCTATTAGCATAACTCGTCTTTTGTATTACTGTTTCCCTCTGTGACTTTCTGGTGTGTTACTAAATTTCCAAATTTACTTTCAATTTTTATTCATCTTTATCTAAAAGAATAGATAAAAAAAAGTCAGTGTAGTACCTTTCAAGTCAGCCTTTCTATCATGAATTAGCTTGTCCTAAATACTTCCTAACCTGGTGTAGTCCCAAAGATCATGGGTGCTATTAAACAGTAATAGAAATATTCAACATAAACCTGTTGAAGGCTAATGTATTGTCATTCTATCAACTAGACTGAGTTTACTGTGCCCTGTAGGCAACTTCAATCTTTCTTAAATTCTTCTTTCCCCTCATAGTGAGGAGTAATTTGGGGGTAATCTAGTAAGAATGATATTCCTAGAGTGATTTGTGTATGTAGTCTGTCTTTATATGAGTGAGTGCTCATGTGGTATGCGTGTGCAGGCATGTGTTGGTGTTAAAGTATGGCTTGAAGATTTCTATTGTTTCATCTGCTACGCTTGATACTTAAATTTCTTTTTTTTTTTTAATTGCCATTTTTATTTAACAGTCTAATTACTTTCTACTAAGTTCTCGGGGGCTTGCTTACATTATCGTCTCTGTTCACATTTCTCTGTGCCATGGACTATAGAACTGCTATCTTGCTTTTGTTTCAGCTGCTTGAGTCTGACCTGCATGTTTAGGATAAAAAAAGGAGCATTAATTTGCATTTTGCTGCTCTTCAGTTTTCTTCTGTGCCTGCTCTTTCCTCCTTTTTAGCTATATCCCAGTGTTGTACTTTGAAGCTTGGAGCAGATACCCATTTTGGAAGCCTTTTGAATTTTTTCACATTAATTTTGGAGGAAGAAAGAATATAATTTGCTCTTCAAGTGTTTGAATGCCATCTTGCACACTTGAAAGAGCTGAGATTAATTTCTCTGAATAGGCCCCAGAATCTGCCTGAATAACTTAAATTCCACTGGGGACAGTCGGTTTGAAAAGTGATGGATTTTGCAGCCTCCCACTCAGACATTAAACTTGTCCAGGCAGTTAAAGGAGCTCACCATGTTAACAAAGACATAGCATAAATTCCTCTGTCCTCAAATTCAAGGTTAGTTCTCAGCTGCCCCGCTATCTCTAACAGATGTGCTCCAAGACATGTTCTTTGTTTCTTTATTCAAGGATTTGGGGCCTATATATCCTAGTTGCATGGGAAAATCATGACATTTCTTCTCAGTTAAAGAAGGAATCTATATATCCTTTCATTAGAAAAACTTAATGTCTCTCTTCCCCTCTCGAGGGGGGGGAGGGGGGAAGTGAAACTTGAAAGCGTCTTCCACAGTCAGAAAAAAATAGTGGGTTTCATGTGGATTGGCAATAATTGCATATTTCATCAAGAACTACTAAGAAAAGCTTCACAGCTTGGCCCTGGGGAAGAACAAGGACTTGTATAGACTAGATTTCTGCAATTTCTCCTGTAGTCCACCGTGACCTCCATGTTGCCCTGAGGTAACTCTCATGTTCCCGTGTCAGTCAAGAGACTCCTGAACCCTTCTGACATCTTGGTGATCTTTTATACTGCAATTTTTCACAATTCAAGATAATCTTTACTACTTCTCACTGTTATTCAATTACATATCTGATTTACAGTTTTAGCACTCTTCAGAATTATCTGACAATACAGGGTGACAGAATGCTTTCAAACAGCACTATTAGTATAAAAGCATTGAGAACTGAAGAATAGTGCCACTTTGGAGACTCACTTTCAAATTAATTTCTTGTGCCTGTATGGATTCCGAAATAAAGTTTCTTAATGTGGGAATAAAAAGGCATAAATGTGTATTTTTCCTTAAGGTGTGGTTATGAAATCCATCATCACTTTTTGTGCTCAAATATCCTGCCTTTAACTGCATTTGTGAAAATCCAACAGAGTAAACAAAAATTTAATTTACTTGTGCAACAGGAGCATGATGAATGTGTATGATGATGGTACTTGGGGCAGAACAAAATCCACGTTTTTTTTCTTTTCCTCAAATTGATTCTTGATCAAGAGGATCTGAAAAAATACAAATAAATTATTTCATCACTGAAGGAGGAAGATATGAGGATCCTGTTGCATAAAATGACTTGATGTTAAGTCACTTTTGAGAATATAATTATCTTTTCAATGTTCCTAGATGAGGACTTCCTTTTGGCTTGGTGACTGCTCTTTTGCAGCTCCTTTTTACAGTAAAACTAAAGCCTTTTATACTTACAGTGGAGTCTACCTTCTGCGATAGTGTACTTGAGGAAATCAAATTTTGGGGCAATTTACACAGGTTCCATCACCTTCTTTTTTCATGACCTCCCAACAGGGAGATAAAAGCTAATTGAGAGGAAAGCAAAAAGTTTTGAAACTACAACAGAAATATATCTGTAACTGCTGATAGTTCTTGAAGAGCAGATTTCTTAGCTGGTTCTACTGAACAACATGTTTTCTTTAAAAGTTTGAGATGGCTAAAAAGCCAGAAATAGCTTTATGTGTCTGTTCCTATACCTTAACCAGTATGTTCCTTTACCTTATGGCTGATATCTACTGAATTCTGTGAATTTTTAGCAGCAGAACTTCGTCTGAATTGCCTATTTTTATATATGTAGCATTTTTCTTATTATTATAAGTAAGTAGGTGCAGTTTTTTCAAACACTTGATTTTGTTATACCCCCAAATTACCAAAGTAATCAAAAGACCTTTCATGAAGTATTATTTTCAGATGAACATCATTTCCTTCTCTTTTGCTAGAAGTTAACAAAATTAAGTAAGCAGATATTTTGAATTGTTTTGCACAACTATAAAAAGCATATACTTATATTTTCAAATATCTTTTCATAAGGTATTTACAGAAATTATATTTGAAATGATAAAAGGATTTATTAGCCCAGACTAGGATTTAGGAAGCAGTAATGCTCTTTAAAGATTAAGGTTTGGTTTTTTTCTTTGTAATTCAGCTTTCAACAACCAATCGGGTTTAATTCTCAATACTGTTGAAAAGACATCTGACATGTAAAGGCAGCGTATGTTCAATATAAAATATGAATTTACTGAGGGGAATCCTGATTTTGTCATTGAAGATACGAGAATTTCCTGTTTATAAAAATGATTGTTCCCTGAGTTCAGTTCATTTGAGTTTCAATTCATGAAATGATGTTCATCTGGTAAATATTAACATGACTTCGTGAGTGTCTTATTTTGCTATCATAACTAGGGCTTGCAATGGGGAGCCCAGATGACTGTACTGGAGAGACTTCTTTTCCATGTGCATCAAGTACTGTGTGTATAGCCTTTGTTGAATATGCCCTTCAGTGGGTTTTTCAGGAGCTCAGAAATCAGGATCTCTCTTTGGGGTAGCTGGGTATGAAGGCAAATTTGGTCTGTGATTTAGACGAAAGAAGATCAGGATGGGAGAAAGTTGTCTGATGTGGCTAATGAGAACAGTCGGGAGCTCCCTGGAGTACGATGGACGGGGAAGGAAGTGCTTTTCTCTTTCAAGCTGGAAATGTAACCTGCCTTTTTGTTTCTCCCTCTTCTGATTTCCTTGTTGGAACTCAAACATGACGTGTCACCATAATGATTCCCTCGGTCCTTCGTTCATCTGCTTTGGATGCAACGTAGTGCCTGTCCTTCTGCAGTGTGGAAGAGACCAAGCATGGACACAGATCATTAATGGACTAGTAACATTTTTCCTTTGACCTTTTTGTGGGTTACCATTTGAAACTGTGCTGTGAATTGGACAAGGCTGTTGTCCATTTCCAAGCTTTGTAAAAGATAAGGGGATAACAGATCTGATCTAAAATGGACCTTGAAGCAGATATGCTCTTGTGCCTCTGTCATTTCTGGCTTAAGCGATTGTCAGGTCCTTCAGTTTGCTAAAATCAAAGCACAAATATCTGTAGAAGATAAGGGCAGGACCTCATTCAAGGACACCAGCTTTTTTTAAGGAGTGTTGTGGTTTAACTTGGCAGGCAGCTAAACACCACAGAGCCATCCGCTCACTGCCCCAGTGGGATGGGGGAGAGAATTGGGGGCGGGGGGGGAGAGTAAAATCTGTGGATTGAGATAAGAACAGTTTAATAGGACAGAAAAGGAAGAGAAAATAATAATCATAAAAGAATATATAAAGCAAGTGATGCACAATGCAGTTGCTCACCACCCGCTGACCGATGCCCAGCCAGTCCCCGAGCAGCAGTCACCACCCCCCGGCCAACTCCCCCCAGTTTATGTACTGAGCGTGACGTCCCATGGTATGGAATGTGCCTTTGGCCAGTTTGGGTCAGCTGTCCTGGCTGTGCCCCCTCCCAGCTTCTCGCTGGCAGGGCATGGGAAGCTGGAAAGTCCTTGACTAGTGTAAGCACTGCTCAGCAACAATTAAAACCTCGGTGCGTTATCAACGTTATTCTCATGCTAAATCCAAAACACAGCACTGTACCAGCTACTGGGAGGAAAATTAACTCTATCCCAGCTGAAGGGGATAGTGTTATCCCCAGGACAAGGAGGAGGATTAGTGTGATTGGAAATAAGGATATGGCAGGAGGAAAGTTTCTCAGTTTCTGGGAGAGAGGAGGCTGGTAGATATATAATTGGAAAGACTGGAGGAGTAGCAGCAATAGGAAGCTAACACAGAAGGGAGGCAGAAGCAGGGCTGTTTGTAGTTGGAGGAAGGTGGAAAGAAAAAATATTAATGGAAGAGTCAGGCATCTGCCTTACAAAGTGGGAAGATTGAAGAATGAGGGACACAATTCTTTTTTAAGAGGAGGCAATAAACGTCCTTGGAGTCTTTTAGGTGTATGACATGAAGTCACAATTAATGTTGTACAGAAAGAGTATTTATTTGCCCATACATATGTGTTAGAAATGTAGACCTATAGCTGATCATTTGGAAGATGCTAAGATCAATAGGAGCAAGAGACTGACTTTAACTGGCTTTAAATATAGCAGCTATTTTAAAACATTTTATATATAGTATTGGCACTTAAAACAGGCTGTGTATAATTGTGAGAACAAATGCTTTGCTGCTGATTAACTAGGGGAACATAATGATATTACTTAATGCTTTTAAGCATCTTTATATTGATACTATTTAGTTCTCACAAGGATGCTTCAAAACTTGCTATGAGCTGTGGAACAGACAACAATGCTGTAATATGCTTTAGTTTCTTGTTTAGTAGACAGAAAATGACAATGCGAGTACATTTTATCATAAGCTGCTGTAACACGCATAAAAGATGTAGAGAGAAATACATGTGAACTTTCCAGAAACATGGCTGCTTTAAGCCATTATTTAATGAGCAGAAGTATGAGGCAAAAGTAGGGAAGTTTAGCTGAATAAAAAGCCTCCAAACAGTATTTTATTTATAAATTTCAGGATGGAAAATAATCCATATCATCCAATCTTACTGATTAATTTTGCTTCTCTGAAAATATCATTCCGTAAGATTCCCATTTTGGTTGTAAATTTCTAATTGAAAACAGGCTTTTTACTTTTTTTTTTAACTGTTGAAGATGATTTTAGTAGATTTTCAGATTTCTTCCTGGTTGGAGTGGTCAATGTCTGTGTTTGGATGTTCTTAATGCATAGATAAGAGCTTATTACGGGGTACCTGATAATGTGCAATATAATTCCTAGGTTTTGGCATGAGCTGTAAATGACACTGTCTGCAGGGCTCTTTCCATGGAGCTGCCAGTGCTGTGCATAGACTCCTGCTAAGGGTAATTGCTGCCTCCAAGCAGTCAGTTCAGTAACTCTATGAGAGAAGGTCCCAGAGATAAAAATCTCATTTGCAATGATGGATTTTTAGATCTGAAACACTGTTTCTTAGTAAAGAGAGAAGCCCTCCCAACCCAAAATGGGAGTTTTGGGAGAAAAAGCAAAGAAAAGCAGTCTGTGATCTCTGAGAGGAGGTAGATTTGTAAGTGATAACTGAGTGAAACAGTATTATGAATTACAGTTAAGCAATTCTTTCCTGTAAAGATGCCCCCAGTGGTGTTTACGCTCATGGAAAGTTAGACTCTAAAGGGATGTTTGTTATCTATTACAAAGTTGCAGTGAACTTCAGAAAAGTCAATGAGGGGTAGAAGGAGCAGGTGAAAAGGGGATGATGATGTCAAGTATTTAGGAAATGCTTATACAAGACCATTGAAGTATGTAAACTGGTGTGCTCAGAACAATGCCTTGGTTTATTCTTGCATGCCTCAGTATCAGACAGTAGTGAGACTATAGAGGGTTTCAAAGCCTGAACGAAACACGTGCTCAAGGCTCTGCAGCAGCATGTCGTGTGTCTGAAATGAAGGCTGTAGTCATCACAAACTGTCTGGACCTGACTAAACCAGGTATAAATGTGTGGTTTTATCAGGGCTTCTTCAATGAGACCTAGAAAACGCTGGATTAGCAGCCCAAGAGCTTGGAAATGTTTTCACAAAACATCATCTCCAACTGCAGCCAAGAGGCACTATGCAAAGCATTGCAATAGCAACCTCTGTATTAAAGAGCACACAAGACCGTAGTCAAAACATTGCTGTGTTCCACTCTGAAAACCTTTGTGACTATAGGAATGTGAAATTCATGGCATTCCAGAGTGAAGGTTCTGGTTTGTGCCCTTTTTTGTATTGATCTATCACATATTCTTTCTATTACTACTGAGTTATTGTTTCTGTTAGTCTTTTTGACAGTGATATCTTTTGTTTTACAACATCAGGCTTTTAGAAATGATGACCTGCAGTCCTGTAATTTAACCTGATGATCCTGAGACAATGTACAATGGCCTCTTCTGAAACTTGCATATAAACTTCATGAGCTCTCATATTGTAGCTCTTAAAATTCAATTTTCATTTAGCAAACTGACTTCTTTGCTCTGACATTCATAGCTCTCCTAGCTGTAAACAACTCTATCGACTTCTGGCCCTGAGTTAAGACTTGTACAGAAAAGTAGACCAGCTTTAAAAATTGATATTATTTTATTTACATGAGAGTGACATGGGTCCCTGGATACTCAGTTCGTATTATATTTCTGATATTTTCTGATATGTCTCATGAAAGTCTCTGAAAATATTTCCAAATGCTTAGCTTTCTGGAGAAACACTGTAGATTTAATGCCAATATTAAAAAAAAAAAAAGTCTATTTTTATTGATCAGAATGAAGGGGAATGATCTTGACCAAATAGTTATGACACTCTTCAGCGTAGAATAGGATAGAATGAATACAGACGAGAATGATTTTTGGGGTGGAATTTGTATCATTTATTCAGTATGAATACTGGAGATGCTGCGGGAAGGAAAGCCCGAGCAGCAAACTGACTGTGCAAATGGAGCTGTAGGAGAACTTGTAGAACTGAAGCTGTCTCTTGCGTGACTCACTCGAGCAATATGTGTAGTCAGAGGATGGGCTTGCTTGGGAGATTCCTGCCACTTAGGCAGCTACGTTACACTCAGATGACAGCAGGAGCTTCTTCAGGGTTTGCTGAAGACCTAGAATAGACCGAAATTAACTTTTCCTAATAGTTCAGGCCATGGATATTCATAGAAGATAATGGCTCTGTTGTCACTACTGTATTAATTCTTCAAAGCTAATACGTTGAAGTCACTAGCTTCAGTTTTCAAGTTATGCGTATTGAAAAAAATAAAACCTTTATTAATGTTAAGCAGGAAGCCAGCTAGAATTTTCATGTCTGGTTGATTCTTTCTGCTTGTAATACGAGCCTTTAAGACTGAGTTGAATTCATTTGAAGAGAAGTTTTTGAATCTGTGATAGGATAAATTTAGTTGTCCGCTCTTTAATTTTGTGGTTTGCAAGAGTGTGTGTGTAGTTTTTGCCCAGCGTTTATCTCAGTGGCTACATAGATAAAACCATAGGCTGTTTGTATGTATGCGCTGCATGTAGCACTGTACGTGTCCTGAAGCAGCGAAGCACTTCTCTTTCCTTGCATCTGATACAAAGTAGTGCACCTGACACCAATTAGATTAATTGAACATGTACCTTAATTAACTCACGATACTCCTGTTTATTCACAGCAAAAGGTAATTAATCAGCAGGATTTTGGATCTCTTAATTTAAACAGATGTCTGGTAAGACCCCCAGTGTCAGGACTTGACAGGTTCAGCCCAAGAAGTGGACTGCTGCGAAGGGCAGAGACTGACTGGAGGGGGCTGTGCCTATTGAGAATGTCATTGAGTCATAACAAATGGTCCCGCTGGCCATCTGGATCCTGATGGAAAAATGGGGAGAGCTCAGGTGTAACCAAGGACAGCAGGTAAAGGTGGCCTGGCAAAACAGTTGTTGCAGAAAAGTTCTAGAAGTCCTTTAGTGATAATTTTGCACAAGAAAAACTGATTTATCAGTGATAAAGAAAGGCTGTATAGAGAAATTAACAGAGAACAGCCTTTTTTCCAATGTTTTTTGCTACAAAACCTCTTAGTCCAAACAATCCTGCTGTGTGTAAACACAGGCCCCCATATGTCCTCTGCCAGTTTCCTTTTGCTCCTCTGCTGCTCTGCACCATGCAGTTTCTAGATAGGAAAATACATTTCAGTATTTTGGTCAAGTCGTGTGTCTGTTTTTTATAAAGCAGCTTAGGAATCTGTGGGATGGAAAGGTGTGAGCTGTCTTAATCGTTGTTTTTCCTGTATATGTTGGACTATCATGGTGTAACTGTACTTTTAACGATGTTGGTTTCTAGAAAATAGCTTAGTGTAAAGACAGAAATATGATTTTGGCTGCTACTCAAATGAGTATGGCTTCTTGTCTAATACATAGTAGCTGAAATTTTTTCCCTATAAATCTGAGTTTTTCATTTGTAATACATACTGCCTAATTACATGTTGTAAGTCAACTGCTGTGACCTGCAGTTGTGGGAAATCCTTAAGTTGAATTTATAATGGAAGAAACTGTACTCTAGCATGCGTATGTGGGATTAGCAGTTCTGAAAACGACATCGTTGTTTATAGCAGAAAGAGCGGAAAACCAGTGTGAACCTATGTGGGCCACAGGAAAGGCTTTTCTAAAACAGAATTCTAAGAACTTCTCTCTTTCTGACTCTCTTGTTTTTTTTTCTTATGAAGCAGTTTCAAGTTTATTCAAGCCTTTATTCTTGCTTCTTCATTCTTGTTGACATTTGAGATAATGTTTTCCTGGTTCTTAAGATGACACTTGAGTGAGATGTCGCCACTCTGAGAGCGCGCTGTTGCCCAGTTAGATCGTTATTTGAAAGCAGCCTTTCATAATGCACTGTTGAAGCGGCTCTGCTTTTGTAACTGCACGATCATCCACGTGAGCCGTACTGAAACCAGTTAGAAACCAACAGTGGAAGACTGGGTTGTCACTGCTTGATTTTGTAACGAGTGAATGGTGGTAAGGTGTTAAGTTCAACCATGTAGGGCCAGAAAGTGATGTACAAAATACGATTTGCCTGCTAGGAATTCACCTTTCTCTCTTAAGGTGTCAGGAATGTCAGTAACAACAGTGCCATAGCATCAAATCTGATTTAGTGGGCCCTTATTCTGTAATTAGTGCTCTCTTAATTTAGCATCTGTTTTTGAGGTAGCATAGCAGTTCCCAAGGTAATTGCAATGCATATGCATTTTTTGAAATATTTCGAAGAATCAGATTCTAAAATTAAACTTCGGTTCAACTGTATCATCTATGAATGTTTCTACTTTTTCACCAGACTATGGAAGCTACATATTGAGCTTTATTCAGGGGAAATCAAGACATAAATACCTCTATTGCCTGATGATCGCTGCTAAAATCATCAAGTGACTGATTTGATGTAAAAAGTCAGTCACTTGGTCACTGACTTGGAGTAAAAAGATATCCTTGATTCCATGGAGATCGTGGTTTTTGCTAAGAGCTCTAAAGCAAGGACAAAAAGTATGTTTGTGTCTGCATGTTCATATTTTTAAAGCCTTTATATACGATAGAAATAATGGTTCAAATGATCATAGCATTTCAAAAAATAGGCCTGGGGGAAATAAAAATGCAGGTATTTTATAGGCTGTGCACTTAGGTAGATTGTGTTTAAAAATGCAAACAATTTTTGCCCAATCAATCAGTGCTGCTTATAAAGTCCTCTTGCATCTTCAGCAACATATGTATGCAAGAGAAATGACTGTAGACTATGTTGTAATAAACTTCACTGTCATCCTTAAAAAAAAGCTTTTAGCTTCTTTAGTTCTAAGGCCAACTTGTTGATTAATTTCTTACTATAATATAACAAATACTCCCTTGAAACCATGTGTTCTGTTATGATTGTAGTTGTTCCCCAGATTTTTAATATGGAAATATCTCTTTATTAGAAGTACAAAGTAATTTCCTGGAATATTGCTTTCCTTTGCTTTTGGAAAATGGTAGGATAGGAGTGAGGCAGGATTTTCCAAGTGATTGGGTAAATATAAATATGCATTGAAATGTTCAGATTAAAATTCAGAAATGCTTGTTCAAAAATATGTAGTCACTAACCTCAGATTAGAAATGTCATTTTGTTTTTCATATTTTCAGCTGAAAAAAGTATCTAAAAGAAAAAAGTGGATTTTCTTATTTCAAATAGGCAGAGAACAATAAAAACAAAGCCGTAATCTTCATACAAACTTCCCTGCAGCAATATAACAGCAGTCATTCTTCTGTGTTGTATTAATATCCCTGAAATTGTATAACAGAACATTGCATCATAAATAGTTACCTGACAATAGTGTATTTTTCTTCCATGCTCACATTACCATGTACTGGCTGATGCTTTTTCGTATCTTACGGACATAGAACATTCAAGTATTTAAGCCCTATTAACAATAACTATTTCTCTAGTCATTTAAAACAGAGGGAAAAGGTTTTCTGTTCTAGTTCTTGTGTAAAGCTTTTATATGTTTTAAATCCCCCAGGAAATCTTTTGTGGACTCAAAATGCTTCCACTGACTTTGATGGTTTTAAGGATCAGAATCCACAGTTTATATTATCAAGTTATATTTGCAAATAACTGGAAAAGTAAACTGAGTGAGGTGTGAAAGCAGGTCAGGGGTCTGATGCCCAGGAAAAATCAGCACTATACGTATGTCTCCTTTACAAATGATGTATTGAGGGGTATTATGCTCTGTGGGTCAGTGGTGGACTTGCAGATCGCTAAGTGTTTGTTTTTTATAAACAACAGATTAAGTGGATTGCAATGTCTAGTTTAAATGAGCATATACTAGAGCTCTCTGGTCCAAATCTACTTCCTGATGTTGGACCTGTGAACCAAGTGCGGAATCGCGCTTCATGAGAAGCTGTGCCCTCTGTGACACTGCAAAAATTTACTGTCATTTGTTTACAGATTCTTGAGTATAAAATAAAAACTGTTAAAGCTGATTTATATGGATGATATATATTCATTCATTGCTCTGCCTTGTCCCTTTTTAAAGGGTAATTACTTGGTCTGGTTGTCTGTTACGTCAGACATGCTCAACATAAACAGAAAGAAGTGTGAGGTGATTGTCTCCCTGGTACCGGTCGTGACTTCCCCGTTCTCAAGCTGACCCGCTCATGTCTGAACAGCACTTGAACTGCTGTGGTTGTAATGTCTTCTGGGTATAAATGACTGCACGTGAACTGCCCACCTTCCTCAGCGTACCTCTGTGCAAGTGAGCGGGTGAGCGAAGGGAATGGCCTGGCTCCTTTGGTTACCCAGGCTGGAAGGGAGGATCGGTTTCTCCTACACAGAATTTTCAAATTAATTTCTTGGAGCTCTTATGGAGAAACTGGCTGGCTTGGTGGTTCCCTCACCTGAAACTACCATGCTTTAACAAAAAAGTAGCATCCGTAGTAGAAGTGCTCTTGTAGACTACTTCAAACCCCCGCTGACTCAAAATTCCTTATTCCTTTCACATCAACCTCTCCAGACCAGGGCTTGTTATTAGATTTCCCACAGAATCCAGCCTCAAAAATAGCTCTGGGTGTTTTTTGGCTAACTAATTGACCAGATTTAATCATAGCACAGTAAAGTTAGGAGACTTGAGGAATGTATGGAATAGGATGTGGCATTTGTGGAACCTTCTTTGGAATGGCTAGGATCACAGCAGTCCCCATTTCTTAGGCATTAAAAAAAAAATAAAGTATCTTTTTGAGTTTTGGAATTGTTAGAGTTGCAGAAATAGTTCAAAGAAGTTATGGAAACCATTGCAACTTGCAAACTGTGTAGGAAACCTGTTAGTTTTTCAAAGGTACTTTAATGTCTTTGCTGTTGCCTTCCAGCAAATTTGTGTACTTGCCTCACTTATGAAAATTAAGTTCTTGTTATATTTAGGGTAAGATAATATTCCTAATATCAACAGGAATCCTGTGGGAAAATTTTATTACCGGCACTTGCCTTGGGCAATATCTTATTCCACATAATGATGAAATAGGTCTTTCTGTATTCTTTGGGGTAATTCAGAAACATCTGCTTCACATTAGCTCCTCAAAGTACTTTGTTTAAAAGAAACGTATTAAAGAAACCTTTCATAGCTCTTAGTAGAGCAACTGCCTCTTATTTAGTCTTGGGCTAAGTGCTTTCCAGTATGAATGATTGCTCTAGCAGCAAGGACAATTAGAACACCATCCTGTAATAAAACAGCACCCAGTCCTATTTGCAGAGTATTAATGGTCTGCTTTCCCAGCGTGTTATGATCAAGATAATGCAAAATGAGCTGCTGCTAAGAGTTCCTTGAATTTTCTAATGTTTTATTATATCTCTTAGTCTTTTTGCAGCAACTGCCATAAGTGAATGAATTATAGAGACCGTTGGTGGCAGAAATTTTGCAAAGGTGTATGATGATCCCCGGATCTTTGTGATTCTTGATTCCTGAGTTAATAGTAATTTTGTTATTCATCAGTGTTGCTGTTACCTTGCCTCCTTTGTATTTCAGTCAGAAAAGCTTCTGAATTTTTATTCAATGATTTTCATGGTTCGGTCTGAAACTATCTTCAGACAATAACACCGAGAGCTATTTTTAGTAACCTCCCTGTCTGGTCTTACTCCCTTACCACAGTTTCATTAGTATTCAGGCCTGATTTTCTACCTTATATCTGTCCTGTATTTCTTGTTTCCGGGCAGAACTAAATTTATAGCTGCCCTCTTACCCTGTTATCCCAGACCCGATTTCTTCACTGCAGAATTCTCTCGGTATTACAGTACGGAGAGGCTCTGCCCACACAACCGCCGCAGCTGCCTGTCGTTCCTCGGGGATGCGAAGCCGGTGCAGCCTCGTGCTTCAACAGTTCCGTTACTCTGTAGTGACCAAAAACAACCACTGAAGCAGGGTTAGAAATTAAGATAGCTTTGTAGATAACAACCCTTTCATAGAGGGAGGGTCAGACTATTTTTCTGTCTATACATCGATAACCTTTCCAGACTGAGATAGTTAACTTTTTTTTTGTTATAACAAGAAAATAAACAGAAATGTATGATATATGACAGCCTTTTAAAAGTGTCTAGGCAACTAAAAGTGCAGCCACCCAGGAGGACTTTCAGAATTGTCCAAGTACTCAGGATAAGTGTTCTCACCTATAGACATTTTAAGATTGTTTAGTGTTATTAAACACTAGTTTGACTCTTTACAAGACTAAGAATTTGGATTCTACTGCCATAATTCACAAGTTTTCTATGGTTCCCCCCCATGTCTTTTCTCCATTGTTTAGATGAAGCTGTCTTTCTTGGCAGATTCAGCAGAGTTTAAACAAATGTTAATCTTCATTCATATATATATATATATATGAATGAAAAATTGAATTCTAGTATTATAATTCTCTGAATGGCAGGTGATCTCCATTTTACAGTTGATCAATTTGGAACTTTTGCATGTTTAATCCCTACTACAGGTTGAGCTTATGTTTTGTCACGCTGTATGCCTAATGATTTTATACTTCCTCTCATTGCTGACATAAAATAATGGGCAATTGTCGCTGCCGTACTTAGTTCCGCGTAGCTTCTGGTGTTGTCTCCATTTTTATTATTTATTTTTTCTGGTATATTTTTGTGGACACTTCCTGGCTTATGCTGCATTGTTTAACTTCTCATAAATTTTTAAGTTGTTTTCTTCTCTTCACATGCCTGCTTTTTTATCTTGACAGGAAATCATGGCCCAAACGAGGGCTATGCTTGTATTGGATATGTTGTATGTGGGGAATGGGGAACGTGTCCAGCTGTCTGCAGCCAAGGTGTCTGTGAATGGATGTTTTAGCTCTCATTGGCCGAGAGGTCCGTGAGGAGGAGAAAGGTAGCATATCAAAAGGTGGCTCAGATTTTAAAAAACGTGGTGGACGATTTTGTGTGAGCGGGTTGATGCATGTTGGAGTGTGTTCTTCCACACGTGTGATGGAGTCTTTGAAAATGAGACTTCTTTTGACTGATGAATGTTATGCATTCGGTATCATTAATGCCCTTTGGAAAGGTCAAAGGCAATATTCTAACAAAATTTTCTTCTTTGGAACAACTTGGATTTCTAATTTCCAAAGGCTAACGTGTACCCACAACTATTAATGTGCCAGTTACGACACTTTTACAGTGATTCTACACGCAAACAAGATTTGAGAGAGCATGACACTTAAACATCATATCCTCACAGATACTGCAACAAATTCTTCAATAGTAGATTTACTTCCACCGTTTTGCTCCTGCATCCTTTTTCTGTAGGTGCAGCAGTATCTGCTCTCATATTCATTAGCGTGTCGCAGTTTTTATGGCATTGCTAAACTGATACATATCAAGTTTGAACTTTTTAAAGTGGGTACAATCTTTGAAATAACCATTTCATTTTCCATTCCTACAAATGCTTACCGTGCAAATGCACAAAACTAGTGTTTTTGTGTGTGTATATGTAAAATATTTAGTTTCATGTAAGTATGTATTCCTATGTATAAGCAAGTGAGCAGATAGGTCAGCTGTATGATTCCCACCGCCCCCCACTGGGAATGAAAGTTAAAGCAATAAGGGAGTGAAGCTGCATTTTTCTAATTTAAAGCAGATTTTTTTAATCTGCTTTATTTTCGTCTTTCTGTTAATGCTGATAGGACAAAATGGTGTCACAGCTGACTGTCAGTAATTAAATTTGGAGTGTTTATTGCACACCCAAAAGGCAGCTAATCTTTTGTGATATGTGCCAATATTTCTATGATGACTTGCCCAACTTCCATGAATTTTAGTATGTTTCTATTTCATGCATGCTCATTGCCATGTGAAATTGATGGAAGTCTTCATTCACCTTAGTGTGCTTTGTCTCAGTATGTAAGCACACGTGGTATAAACAAACACACAGCTATGATTTGGTGCATTTTGTGATAATAGTTATGAATTCAGAGAAAACTTTGCCTGTTTGCTTTAGTAGCATAATTATAAGGGAATTGTCATTGCTGTTCTAGTGTGGGCAGGCAGATTCTATTTTTTTGTCTTTGTGCTAGGTTTGCATGTGTCAGTTGGTCTAATAGCATGTTGGTGATGAAACTCAGATTATTTTGTATTTGTAAAGTCATGCTTTGGTATAAATTTTCTTTAAAAGAAATATTTTGAGAGTAAATCTTAGATCTTCACACTCTAAATGCAGAGTTTGTCATTTTATGGAATTGAATGTTAGATGTAAGTCTTATGAATAATTTTCATAGAGGGGATTTTAGAAGTCTTGTGTCTCTTATGTGAATTGGATTGCAATTTGATTCTGTTTGACCATTTTGAAGTCAATAAAGATTTGACTTCTTCAGGTTTATTATATCCAGAAGGATTTGCATTAATTTACTTCCTACTTGTTTCACATCCTACTGGAAAACCTAGTGACTCTCCTCAGCCTTGGGTATCACAGAAGATTGTAAAGATACATATAAGGCAAAATAATGCACCAATCTGACTACTTTGTTTCTCTGTAACATCTGTCATATCTTAATCGGAGAACAATGGAAGGTAGGACATTATTGTATGTACGTAATTCTGACCTATGCACAGCATTGCTGTTATGAAACACAAGTAGGAAACATTTACCTGCATCATCTGTGCTAGCCATGGAGTACTTGTAGGTTTGTCTTTTCACAGATTCTGGAACAGTGGCTGCATTAATACTTTTAAAAGCCAGCCAAGTGGGACAGGAGGTAGCTTTGCATAGAGTTTTAGGGTTTTTTAACCGCTTGCAATAAGCAGATGGCAAAATGTGTGTGTAGCTCCCAAACCAGTTGTACATTTTGTGTTTCTACAAACTGTAATTTGTAGCTAGTTAGCAGGATCGCAGTGCCATGAGTGCTCGTTCTAGTTAAATCTCTCTATATTTTGAGGTTTGCTCAAATGGAAAATGAATGATTGGTCTTGAAGCAAAGCAAAATGCACTCCTTCTGAGAGGTTGAAATTATTTCAGCTTCACCAGAAAAATACGCTGATTTTTCAAATTCATCTTAAAATGCAGAATGCTCAGCCCTGTCTTATTCCATTTCTTTGACCTTTCTGAAATGGATTTGATTGCAATTTTACAAGGAAGCAACAGATAAACAGCTCGGACTATAAAATGAAAATTATTAGCATTAGTGTTTTACTCCAGAGCTCAGGCATTGGTACTTAACTTATGACTGAGAAATGAATAAACTGTAGTTTATAGCTCCGAATTGCTAAATCTTTAATGCAACCATGGGCTGGCTCAGCAATGCTTAAAACCTTCAGCTTCAACCCTTGTGGTGTGCTAAAATGCCATTAAGTCATGGAACATTTGTCATGCAATGTTTCAAGATTTCCTGGAGACAAAGCAGTAAATTTCAGAGTAAGACAAAGGAAATTTTTGTCTATCGCTGATTTGTAGCCCACTGGTGAGTCCTATAAATTTAGAAAAGTGTGGTCCAAAGAAGATTGGGAATTTGAAGTCTAAATAAAAAAAAAAAAAGTGGTTTAAAATAAATGGATTGATATTTGGTAACATTGTGTGTCTATGAAAAAGCACTTTTAAAATGAAAAGAAACAAATGCTTTTTCTAAATTTCATGGCATGTAGACGCTGAAGGAAGCATAAATGAAGTTGTTGCTCTGTGTGCGTGGGTCGTAGCCCCCCCTTGGAAAAGGTAAAATACAAATTTGTGAAATTACAAAATACTTATCAGAGACCATGGTCTCAGTGCTGTCAGCTGCTACTGGAGCATTTAACCATGCTGGTGTCTAGCGTTGCCAGTGCTTGACTGAAGTGAGAGAGAGGTGAGGATCCCAAGGTCCGCTATGCAAGTTTCGTTGCTTGGATTCTGTTTAGGAGATGTGATCTTTCCATTTTAGTGGAAAGGCTGCAGGAAAAAAAATAACGGGAAACTCTTCCACTCTAGCTGAGTACAAAGATTTTTTTGGGGATCGTCAGGACAAGAACAGTATTATTTAAATCAAGGAAATACAATTGGTATCACTGCAGGAAGGATGTGATGATGTACATTAACTACTGTACAGCTTCATTACTGCTACCTCTTGCAAAATTCAAGGGGACTATTTATCATGTTGCTAATGATCACTTCAATGTAGAACAGAAGAGTAGTCAATTTTATTGCTAATCTGCTTGAAATACCATGGGAATGAAGGTGTAGAATTAGTTTATTTGTAATGAAGATTGTAGTTACCATGGAAATTGTGTATGGTTTCTTCAGTGATGAACAGAAAGTTTCCTCCACTACAACGGAATAAGCAGCAGGTTGGTTTTTTGTGGGGGAGGCACTAGTCCAGAGAAAGTGCAAAATTGGAGAGCACAGTATATTAACTCCCCTTGTTTTACTGAGCCAGCGAGATAGATAATGCACATTTCAGGGCTCCAGCTGAGGAATAAAGAAAACCCTTCATTAGTGTTAGATATCATGAGAACTAAGTGCTTGTTAGCTGCTAAAAGGAAAGAATGCTTGAACAGCTTTTACATGATTGGGGGGGGGGGAACCAAGGAATTTTAGGCAGCAAACTGTGTAACTGTTTATCATCTCCAACAGATGATGCATTTCTGAATTACTTCAGTGAGTAAACCTTGCCTCAGTGGGGTGTGCATATATATCTGACTTGCTTAACATTCCCACAAGCAGGGATCGGTTACAGTATCTGTGACAAGTTTTCCCTTTCCCAGTTTCAACCTTTTCTTTGGTTTTTTTACTCCCAGGAGATTGTATTTGGGAAAGGTTGTACCAGCAGCTGCAGTCTTGCTTGATAGGTGCATTTATATGTTACTGCGGTGTAAAGCTGTGGTAAATTAGTCACTAAAGACAATTAAAACTATAAAACTGGCTCATACAGTGATCATCCAGTTGAAAAGGAAGACAGATTACAGTAATTTTCTATGCGACCTGGATTCAGAGCAAGCACAGGATACAGGGACAAGATGGCACGCATCTAATATGTGTCATGCAAAACACTCTTCCCTGAAGAAAGCTTTCTTCCTGAGTCTTTGATCTTAAGTCTGCATTTTGAAGATTTAATTTGTATAAAAAATGTTACTGAAAAAATACAAAATTGACAAATAAGGGCAATCATTAGTGCTAAAGTGTTCGGTCAGGGGGTTACTGTAAATCTCGGGGGCTTTTTAGCATTGTGAAATTGTATCTGCTGAGTGGAGCTGATTTATTCAAAATAACCACTGGGGAGTAAAATCCTTGGCATTTATTTACATCTTAGTTCAGATGTAAATTTTCTGGTCACCTTAACTGCTCTGCTTCAAACCCAGGCCACCTTGAAATACGCTGCTGAGCTTTTCCTGTTACTGAGAAGATTTCTATTGTGCATATTTTGTGGGTATTGCCCTCAGGTAGGTAAGTAAAATAACCATTAATCCTATTGTTCTGTCCATTTTAAGGTGCCACTTAACAAGATAAAGTAGAAACACGAGCACTTTTCTAGCTGCCAAAACCCCAGGCTGAGGTGAGCCTGATTGACACTCAGCTGTGTTTACTTAAGTAGAGACTCAGCTGAGGGAGTACTCTGCTGTCCCAAGTGGGATATTCTCTGGAATATTGGTTGCTTCATCATAGGTTTTCCTGAAAATAGCAGATGGCTTTGTTGTTGTTTTTACAGTCTTTACCTGATATGGCTGTGGACCATATTGTCCTGGCATTTGGGGATTTGTCGTAGTACTTCCAGTCGTCGTCTTTCTGTAATGCATGCTGTCATTGAAATGTGTTGGTCAATTAAGGCTCAGCTGTAAGAGGAGGGGAGAAGCTACTGTCAGCTCAGAAACTGGAGGTGGAATGAGGTGAACTTGGACACACTGCAGTGGCTTCGGTGTATTCTGTTTTATTCAAACACTGCAAATAGAACAGAAGTAATCCAACAGAATTAAACGAGCAGTAACCCCCTGGAAACTCAGCTTCCCGTTTACACTGACAGGAGATACAGACTTCTAAAAGTGTGTGGGTCCGGGATAGCACAGTAATAAGCGTCGTAATCAGAGGTGCACTGAAGTGTTGGGTCGAATGGAGTTACCCCTTTCTAGGGAGTCCCCAGCAGTTTGTAGTGTTCTGCTCTGCTCCCCCACCTCCGCTGTGGTGGTGTTGATGAAGAAAAGCTTGGCCTGAGTAGAAAAAGTCTTTGTTAACTAGTCTTGAATCCAAGGTGCATTCTTTGGTACATTCGTATTAGCAACAACCTGAACTTGTGATAGAAATTTGGTTGTACTCTTAAGTTACAGGGGCCTGTTTTCATAATGTAGAATGCTAGTCCCCATTTATTTTCCTGAAAACAGAGTGATTCTGGCTAGATTAAGATCTATGAAAATGTGGAACATATTTTAGCAACCAATCTGTGCATCTTGTAGCTTAGTTATGATAGCATATACTTTCATAGACTCACAGAGGAAGCAGAACTAGCGGGAATCTTCTGTTCTTATCAGTGGACAAGAAGTTCATTCAGTGTCTAAGCAAACGAATACGTAGTTTTTGCTTATGCTTAAGTGTTACTCTGTTTTCTTATGGACAATAAAATAAATGGCTTATTTGCACAGCTGAACCCTTTTTCCATCAATGTTCAGTAGATACACAAAATAAATTAGATTTCTAATCTAGATGCTGTATTGATGGATTCTATTTGATGAGTTCAAGTTGCACATCTGTATTTTTGACGTGAGAATACATTGCTGTAAAATATTGGTAGTATGAAGTATTGTAATGAAGTGTTTTCACTAGTCACGTACTGGAACAGAGATTTATAGGGAAGAGTTTTGTCGGACAGGAGTGCTGAACACACCATAACCAATGTCTTTTCCAGACAGAAATATATGTTGCTGGCTAAAAGTAGCAGCATACAGAAAAGTGTGATAATATATTTTTAGGCCATTTATGTATTGGCCAACACATTGAGTTTTATGTGTGCCTGAAAAACAATGAGGTAAGCTGACCTTAATTGCAGCATCTTTTTATAATGATAATAGTACTATAGCATTATCAGAGAAATTAAATGCTAACATCTTTTAAAAGTGTAGTTATGTATTTGAAGACTGATTTCCAGTGTTAACTTTTGTTCATTGCTGTTTAGGCTGCAATCCCTGGTCAGTGTTCACTTGAAAGGAAAAAGTGTCCAGGTTGTACAGTGAATCAGACTTCATTTTATTCTCTGTATGTTCTCTATCCCCAAATACTTCTTGAGATTATAAATCTCTGAATTTCTTTATTTAACTATACTCTAGTGCTTTGACCTGGGTAGATTTTTACTTCCGCAATTCCATTTTTCTTGCAATAGAAAGGGAATAATACCTATTGTGCCCAGCACAGTAGGCTGGTGAGAAGTTCAGGAAACCTTCGAGGCTGTGAAAAGAGACTGTATTTTATGCTTGACTTTTAAACTAAGGTGTCTGTCCAACAGGTTGTGATTTTTAAAGGTGATATGTTTGTAATTGTGGTTAAGTTAATCTCTGATTAAAAAAAAAGAAAAAGTATAGAAATTAAAAAAAAACCAAAGGAGTGCTTTGTAGATCCCAGTGCTTTTAGCTGTGTACTTAAAACTTCAATGCAGCTCGTGCATGGCTTTTGTACCTCATTTAAAAGCAGGCACATCTCTTGAATTGATTTTTGAATGATGGATAGATCAGTAGAGTGCTGTGGGGTCATATATCAGATGATTGCTAGCAATTCTGTGTTAGCATGTTGTGTTGCTTTCAATTCAGGCAGTCATAGGAAAGTAATAGCTGTTGCCCTTTTAATGCAAAAGATCCCAGGGAGCTGCTTATTTGGATGGAGAGCCTGTCTGAATGGAGGCAAATAATATTGGTCAGTAAGAAACCCTTGTTGAGAGACATCAGCAGCTATTAACACAAGTAGGATCTTGGATGTCAGTTCATTGTGGATGCTGTTGGTGCCAGTGGTTTGTCAGCCATGTTACTGGTGACAGCTTTCTGTGAGCTGCTTGCTGAAAGCACTCCTTGAGCTAAGAGGAGTTACTACGTGAGGAAACGTCTAAAGATAGGAAACGCATAGGATTTCAGAGCCGGGGGGGTATTCAGGCTTCAGTATGAAGTCAAGCTTGGGATTTTAGTTCCTCTGGAATGCAAACCAAAATCCTTTCAGAATATGATGAATAATTTGCAAAACCTGAATTTTATACACCGTTATTTAACTATTGTTAGGAAGTAATACATGCAAACCCAGCAAATTAGATAATAAATCTTTCATGTTACCTTTTTGAAATGCCCCATTGATTTATGTGGTTTAAGTGCAAGACCTCCATTCCATGTCCACCCAGTGTGTTGAAACAGGACCGTGGTGTTAGTGTGTAATTCAAATATTCAGGAGAGCTGTGACAGGTAGCGGTGAACAAAACTGTTGCGAAAATTTGAGAATAATGAATGTGAATACTACAAGAAGTTACATGGCGATGAAGAAGTGAGTTTTGAAAGTCTGAAACGCGTTGCTAGGAATAAGCTGGAAGGCTTAAATTTAGAAATGGAGCTGCATAAGTTGGCACACAGTGGTCTTTCAGGACTTCTGTAACTTTGTAGGCATACAAACCTTGGCTTAGGGTTTGTCAGATCAGAATAAGATAGAAATAATAACTGAGCCTGTTTTTGTTCCAAAGAATGAGATGAAAAGATGGCTTTGTCACACAATCCCTGGATCACAGACATCAGGGAATAGATGTGATAACTTCAGGCAAGGCATGAGGTGTGTGGAGACTTGTATAGCTCATATTTGCTTAAGTCTGTTTGTTCTGCAAATTTGAGGGACAGCTGGTAGTGCAGCACTTCCATAGGGTCTAGTAAGTTCTCAGTAATTACATACCATATTTCTTTGACATAAATGGAGTGCACATTTCTAATTTCTCTAGTGTATTTTTGAGTGTTGGGAGAAGCAGCAAAGCTGTCATGATTGATCTTGAAAAAGGACGTGTCTAAGAACAAAATCCTAGGACTCGTAGACCATGGATATTTACATCGTAACATGAGTGCATTTAAATAAATGATATTTTAAAAACGTGTTTAAAACAGCAGGGTGTATTATCAGGAAAGAAATGTTTTGCAGTCACAGCAGCCAGAATAAAGCTGTTTATAGTGTGTATTTGTGTGCTGATATAGGAATCTGTTCAGAGGTTATACTAATGAAAAATTATTTTTTCATGCAGGAACATGCAAACCTTCTCCTAACATAAGCACCCTGTGGTGAGACATACAGATTTAAAAAAAAAATACTGTTTGGCTCGTGGTACTAATTATACACCCTGCCCTGGAGCATTCCTGGATGACCCTGTCAAACTAGACACCACCACTGGAATTGTTAACTACACCCTAGTGGTTGTCCAGCACTGGGATTACAGAGCTCCAGGGAGACAGCCCTTGCTCAGGTCTGAATAAAACCTATTATTCTTTCTGATAATCACATGCACCTTCGTTCAGTTATGCTCTAAACTGGAATTTGCCTAGGTAACCCATGACGAGGTTGCTCTGGTAAGTGCTCATTAGGGGAAATGTTAGTAATATGATGCAAGACTCTCTGCTGTTGCAACAGTGTAGGATGATTCTTATTCCAAATGCTGTTTTCAGCTCATAAATTTCTAAAACATCTTAATGTAACATTTTCAAGCTACATTTTGAGTTTTGAATATCCTAAATTGAGCAAAACCAGTTATTGATGTTTTTAATATTGTACTTAGACTTGAAGGCCAGATTTCAGAAGCTGTTATATTATAAATTTTTTCATTGTCTGTCATTATTCAGCATCTCAGGTGGTGTGATTTGTATGAAGGTTCATTTACGGACCTATTTTGGAGGCAGAAAACCTGTGGGTATTTCTTTCTGTGGTGTGAGAAGGGAGGAAAAAGAAATATTTAAATAGTCTTTGTGGCTTCTAGAGGGTTTCATTGATTTTAAACTCACTTCAGTGCAAGCTGTAGTATTGCCATGTAACATTTGACAACATTAAAATATCTCTTACTGTCTCACTGAATGTTTAAGAACTGCTTAGAAATGCAAACAGATTCAGCAGAAGAATGAAGACTAGCATGTCCCAGGATATGTTGCTGCACAGTGGTCATGGTACTTCATACAATGTGTAGATTTAAAATTTTGGAGCAGATGTGGAACCTGTGAGGGAAAGCTGAATGTGAGTCTTGCATCTTAACTATCCTAAATACAGGTTGAGCAAAATTGAGTTCCAGTTCTGTAAATTTAGTACTTTGTTACTGTACTTTATTGTGAGTTCCTTTAGCGTATCTCAGGAAATGTCAAACCACTGTATTTTGACTTTTCTGGTAGTCTGCTATCACACTTCTTATTGTCCAGCTATGTAGAAAATTAATCTTGTAACTTTTAAGTAGCTCCAAGTGCTTCAAAACTCTTATTTTTTTTTTTTCCTAGTGAATTCACTATTTTTCAGAAATGTTTTTGCCCAGCTTGAGCCATGATGGCACATGTGGAAATCAGAAATTTAGAAAACTAGTATCTTTTGTGTTGTAGTTACCTTGTCTTGCTTATGATTGTTAATGCTTAAAAGTACGTGTTGACATCCCTGTGGGGGAATCAATGTATTTCAGACAGAATCGCTGGCACGTCCTGGTCCCAGACTGTCTTGGAAGCAGGGGAGAACTTGGTTGTAGTATCTAGCATAACCTCAACTGTATTTATTTTTCTTGTCAATAAAATCTGTTGCATCTAAACAAAATCCTATCACTGAAATATCACCAAAGATAAAAAAATAAAGGCAGGACTATAAGGAGGGTCTTGCTTATTTTGATGTCATGGGCAATCTTTCTTTTTATCCTTTTTACCACCTTGGAACTTGGTTTATCTCCTGCCCCCTATCCACAACATAAATCTTAACAATGAAACCCTTGAGGCTATTCAGAGCTATAGCACGTGGAGCCTCGTTTTAGTTACCTTCTCTCAATCCCACTTAAAAAGCAGTTTGTCCATGAACGCAGTTCTTCACACTATATGCTTGCCGTAAATTATGTCGCATCATAAAAATAGGTGATGCTAGGTGTTTGTTCAGAAAACTCACTGAAGCTTGTTGGACTGTTTAGCTACAGAGGAAAGCACATCTTGACAAATTCTCCTTGTGAGCTATGGACAATCTTGTGTTTGTTACACTGATGGGTTCTGGAGCTTTATATTAGTGGAAAATGTAATCAGAACACCTTTCCAAAGTTAATTTGGATTTGTACAAAACTGAAGATTTGATAGCTGAAACCAGAGTGGAGGTTCTTGTCTGTCTCTTTCTTGTATAGTTTATATTTAGTTAAGACATGTAGGAAACAAATGGAGATGCACTTCAAGATATGTAGATCTAGATCTTCTGTTTTCTTGCTCTTGACTGCAAGTTAGATTTTCTGTTTTCCCAGCGTCTTGTACAGTATTTTCTCGGCCTTTTACCTTGATTACGCCCACAGGAAATGTGAAACTACTTACCTCCTTGATTTTATTGTTGTTTGTAGCTTCTCACAATGTGTCTGTCTGATACCAATTTGTTTGTCCTTTTGACTGAATGGTCCGCTGGTTCAGCATTCGCCACAGCTGCTAGTCTTGCTGTTGAGCCAGCGATAGGTAAAATTGATGAACTGGCTAGATCGTCTTATTTCATGTCTCTGACGTATCCAGGCCAAGTTGCCCTGTAGAACAGACTGTTTTCAACTGTTTCCTCATCCAGTGTGAGAACTGAGAAGGTGTCTAAAATGATCTTAAAGGGACATTCTACTTTTATTTGCAGAATACACTAGATCATACAGAATTTACTTTTCAGCTGACAAAATGGTTGATTCCAGCTTGGTGTCTCTTAGGAAAAGAGAAGGGTGAAATTACATGGTGGAGTGTATGATTCTTAGCACTATCACAGATGGTTATTAAAAATGTTGAAAAATATGAAAAGCTAAATCCATTTCTGGAGTTGCTTGAGGAATTAATTGCTGATAAATTAAACTACCAGAAGAAGCAATACCTGGTTAAGGAATTTTAAGGTATATAAACTCCTAATCAAGAGTTAACTCCTCTTCCTTATTCTCAAAATTGGTGCTAGAATCAGTTAATATCCTCCGTGGAATCAGCAGAGAAAGGAGGAAGAGCCCTCATCTTAAAATCCAAAAGGAAAGTCTTAGCAATATGTGAGAAGATGGTGATGATTTGATGACTTTTCAGCCAATTATAACTTACACTTTTTATTCCTTATCTTTGCACTTTTTATTCCTTATCTTTGTATTCTTTTTTACAGAAGGTCAATAGTGAACAGGTCTGCTTTTTTTTTTCCCCAGACTAGCCAGAAGTATAGTTATGCTGTCCTCTCGTTCGGGAAATAACCTCCAATACTTCATTATGCTTCTTCCCTAAATTTATCTAGGATGCCATCTATTTTTAAGAAAAACCCTATCATCTGCTGTTGTCTTGCTGCTTGGTCAGTCTCTGGAACATGTTACATATTATGTCTTCCTTGACCATCTTCAGTCTCTGTTGCTATATAAAATTATTCTGCTGTCACTTCAGCCATGTGTATCATAAATGAAATGTGTAGTTAACAAATAAAATCGTCTCCAAAACTATTCTGCCTGTAACGCTGTTTCCAATTGTTTTTCTTATGTACCATCCTGTTTTTCATAGATTGGATGCTGTCATTTTCATAGTCCTCTTTCTCAGCCTTGTCAATTTTACTTTTCTCCCATAGATGCAACAATCTTGATCCAGCTCTGGCTTTAAGATTTTTCTCTCTTTCTGCCTATGAGAAATATAATACAAGCTGCTTGTGACTTCCTGCTACCATCGTTATTCTACTCTTTTGTACAACTTGCATGCTTTGGTTTTACTAAGCTTATACCAAGAGTTACTCCATTCAAGATGATAGTCATGTGAATCTGGCCATGGTGGTTCTGCTCTGATACAAGTTCATACCATTAACAAAGCAGCGCTTTGGGTTCTGTATCCTTATAGTAGGGCATGTGTATCACAGTGCTTTACTTAGCAAGGAGACAATAGCAATGGATTGCCCATGTTTTTTATCACTCTGGTTTTAAATCATGCCAACAACATTGAAAAGCTGTTACATACATTCACAACATTTCCATGACTTAGAGAAAGGTTAGTCGTAATCAGTGTCTGCTAGCGATGGTGCCTTTTAAAATTATAGATATGAGCCTTTAATATTATTAAGAAATTAAATTGTTTTATCTGTATATACACCCTAAATGGTTTGACATCTCTAACTAGCCTTGAGTACTTCCTTAAATCTTTACCTCACTTAGCGTAAACTTCCTGTTCTATTAGTTTGAATGAGTTCATCAGCACTTCTCAAAATGGAAACTTAAATGCCCGTAAGGGGTTCTTTCAACAGTGCACAAAGCTGGATGTAAAGAAGAGGTGCATTTACTTCTTTATTTGCTTTTTTTAGTTTGAATAGTGACTACAGTCTATTTTATTCTTTTGTACAACTTGCATGTTTTGGTTTTACTAAGCTTATACCAAGAGTTATTCCATTCAAGATGATAGTCATGAATAGTCTATTAGGATCTGAGCGTGGCTAAGGTATTGAAATCACAGAAGAATGATATTGCCTATGAGAAGGAAGTTTCCTAAATGGTGCTGCTAGCTTTTCAGATCTACTGAGAACTGATAGTATATCATGTTTATTTTTAAAGTTGAGTTGGAGCTGGAGTTGGAGTAAGATAAAGAATCTGTCATACTACTGTAGTTGCAGCAATAGTAATGCAACATGGTAGTACAGTGAAGCTAGATGTCTGAAGCTAGATATAAATAGCCAGACCAATACTGAAATGTACTTGTATATACCTTTTTTTTGATAAAAGTAGTACTTCAAATCCTTCTGATTGCTTTTGGTTTAATTCAACAAGAAGTATAGTTGTCTGTAGGTTGTACAAACACTGGAGAGCCCCGGTGTTACTAACTTAAACTGTAGAGGGGTATGAACATGCCTGTGTACTAACTATGTACACTTAGTAGAAGTTCTAACAATGCAATGTAGCGCTGATCTTAACCAGCTGCTTATACTTACTGAAAGTATATTTACTTACCATAAGACACAGCATAAGCATTGCATGGTCATAATCGTGGCCATTATAGAAAAGAATATGTAAATGCAACACAGAGAACCCAAATGTGACACACTTTAATCTTGGGCTGGATATGCAAGCATGAAGGAAGCTTTACTCATTTAAAATAACCTTTTTCCCATGAAATGCTTCATCTTATTCTCAAAATTATCCTTTGGAACCTGCATCTGTAACTAGCACACAAGAAGCATAATTTCAACCATGCCATATGCATGTGGAGCTAAGCGTTCAAATTCTGTAGACAGTTGATGCCAACGACCAGCGCATTTCTGGACAAAGAGAAGAATTCTTACAAAGGCATTGAATTATATTTCATCTTAAAGAAACCTGTAGAGACTTTGCTAAAACCATTCCAGTATTTTTTAGCATAGTATGTCATTCACTTAACCAAAAGAAGATATGAACAGACCATTTAGTTCAAAGAACAACGTAAGTTTGATTGGTTTTAAACTGTTGTCCAGAGGGACTGAAGGCTTCCTCTTTATGTTGTTATTCCATGTTATCCATGAAAGCATCCCTGCAAGAAAGAGGGATCTTCAGTATAGGAAGAAAGAGCTGTATAAAATCTTACACAAGAAAACATAATAGCCAGCAAAATTCAGACAGGACAACAGGATAGATACGAGAAAGGGGAAATGATTAATACTGAATTCTCCATTCCCCTAATCTGATGCAAGGGCATACTCGAGTCAGACAGGAATTAGGTGAAGAAGATCCTATGGTCTTTGTTATGCTAGCCTTGTCTTATCAAACTATTTTCATATGAATATTTCCAGGCACCTCTTCAGTTTTGTTTAAAATTCCTCCGCTCTCACAGTTAGGTTAACCATTTCTGCATTCTGTTTCACCACTAAAATATAAAAAAAAGACTTTTTTATACATCCAGTCCCTTCTGTTTAATAACAACTTGTTTGTATCTTTTTAAGAATATAACAACAGGCTTTTGTCAGGTTCTTCATGGATTCATGCAAATAACCTTTAAATTCCATGCAATAGGAAATCTAGCTGAAGTATTTATCCTTCAAAGTGCATTTATCAAATTGAGTTAAATTTGTCTATTGACACAGCATATTCAGTTCTATCAGTTTTCTCACAGTCCTCTTTTTGATTATGAACAACCAAAGCCTACCTGCAAAACTACCTTAAAATGGAAACTACCATGCAAATCCTTACCTTACTGGTTGTTTCTCTTGTAGATAAGTATAACAAAAGATCTAAACCTGAATCCTGAACAGCCCTCTCAACTTCTGTTTTATAACAAACCTTTCTAGGTTGGTTTTGATAAATAGCAACAGAGAGAACAGAAGAGCTGCAGAGCATCTGAGGTTTGCTCCTGCTGTGATTGAAGGCTTGTGATGATTGGAGTGTATGTCCTGTATAAAGGACATATCCTTTCCTGCAATGCAAAGGAAACATCATTTCTATTCCACTGACATCAGACAAATAGCCAGATTTTTCTGTATGTGGATGAAAGTTGCTAATAAAGATGCATTGCTTTAAATACGCTGTTGGAAATGAAGGGAATGTTGTGATACCAGTGGAATGTAGTAATGTAAATGAATAGTTGAAACCTAAATTATAAGTAATATATAATAATTAAATTTTGCATAGCTGAAAACTACCTTTTTAATTATTACTACCATTATTTATCTTTTTTCACTCAGAAGTAACTAGTACTGTGACTTTCAGCTGACATTCTACTTATCTATGATGATGCTGGTGGTTTGCAGAACTACTGCTGGGAGATCTGTGAAATGCAACCGAAAAGATCAAACCTGCTATACAGATTTTTTTTTTTTTTTTTTGGAACGTCTTTTTGAAAATGTTCATTTGCCAGCTCCAATATTACTGAATTTGAAATCCTGGCTTTTCCTTGCCTATTATGATCTAAAATCTTCAAATTTTACTTTGTATTAAGCAAACTATGTTCTGTTATGTTCTAAGTTGTGACGCATACAAAGTCCTTTCGATTCTAATAATTAGTCTTTGCTAAAATTCCTGTCTAAGTTAAGAACTGATTAATATGGCTGGTAATGTTGATTTGAAATGAAGGTACAAAAACTAAGTGGAACAAAAATACAATTCCAAAGTGTTACTGTATACTTCAGCTTTTAAATGGACATGGAAAGAAGTGAGGACTTCTTCACTGCATCAAAACTCTTACTGTTGTTCTAACTGTTAGAGCTAAATACAGTCTTTATAAGAGCACTTGTTACAACAATTAAGCATATAAGTATTGCTAATATTTGATGGCTAAAAAAAATAAGCAGGAAGTAAAATATTCAATTGCTGGGTATGTCTGGTGGCTTCAGCAGCTCTTTTGCAGCCGAAATGTGCGTTTCAAAATATTTCACTTTCCTTCCAGCATCAAGAGATTAGTATTAAAAGAGCTTGCCAGTTCTTACTTTTGCTTATTATTTTAAAGATGAATTGAGAAAGTGAGACATGCATCTCTAGCAGCTAAAGAGAATTATTGTCTAAAACCAAAATAAGCTTCCTTGGTTTTAGCCTTTAGAGGTCTGCTTTTAAATATCATTCCTTGACGTTAGTATGCGAGAAAGTGCATGCAGTTATTGCATAATAAGCCAATACAAGAATATTGAGGATAAGTGAAGAGTATCTTACATTTGCAGGGTCAGCTTGAATACAAGTTGTGATTTTTTTTTTTTAATTAGTATTTTTAAACTTACTTCATTCTATCTTTTCTAGTGAAAATAAGTGAAATATTAATATGTGCTGCCTCATCATACTGCTGCTACATCCTTAATCAAACTGCCTATAACTATATACTTCGTTATTAGACTTATTTCTGTTTTTCTTCTCTCATAAAATTATTGTAGAATTTAACAAACCATGAACAGCTCATTTAACTGAGATTAGCTCATTCTCACGTAAATTAGATTTTGTTAAAGAATATGAGATAATAAATATGAGTATTTGCTGTATGTGTGACTGTGTTCAACACAGTTGAAAAGTCTTGCTTCATCTGGGAGATGAGAGGATTCCCACCAAGTGTTGGGTACGACAGCAGCAGGGTTTCTCTCACTTGCTAAGTCTGGGTAAATGCAGTGGAACGATGATCTAATTTGCACCCACCCACTTTGAATTTTCACCCCCACCCCCTCCACTGCCTTGTCCCTTGTGGTTTTGATTTTTTTCAGCGACAGCAGTTGCATCATTCCATTCAGATCGGTTGGTCCTTGGCAGCAGCGTGGCGAGCATCCTGAAAAACTTGCCTTCATGCGTGCCAAGAGAAGTGTGCGGGCTAGCGGCGCTCAGCTCTGCGGTAGCTTCTGGAGACAAGTGGGCCAAACAGCTTCGCAGAGAGCAGGATGACATACTAAGAACCGAAATCTGTTATTCTTTTTCATTTCTAATTTTTAAGTTTTTATGATTTTTCATAATTTTTACTAGAATCTCAGAATTTGCAAGATCTCTTAAGATTTCTAAAGCCTTGTTTCCTCACCATTTCAAGTAAGTAGGTGCCTGTTAAGAACTTGGTTAAGTTCTTAACAGAACTTGGTTAAGATAAGGCTTTGCGCCATCCTAAGTCAATTGAAATCTAATTGATTTAATTCTGTCACCTCTATTTGCTTACTGCGATTATCCCCATCCTCTCCTACCAAAAGTGCCTAAGCATGTGTTGCAAAATTTTGACAAAATACCTTGCTTTAAGAGTCAGTGAACAACACTGCCGGGGGCGCATTTCTGCAAAGCTGAAGGCCAAGTCAGATCCTACTTAGCAATTTTTCTGTAAAATTTCAGCTCCTTGTTTTGATGGGTATTTTTCCCAGCTGGGCAGCTCTTACATGCCAAAATCCATGGTGACAGTTTTGCAAGGCAAGCAGGTATCGAAACAAATGATAAGCTGCTGAAGCATGTTTTGAAATGATGGGTTTGTTTATAGTTTTTGTTTCTTTGCTAAAGTTGGAATAAGAACGTGCTGGTGAGGATCTTACTGTAGAAAAAAAAAGTGACATGAAATTTTCCCATCAAAATTTCTTTTTGAGAGTATGTGAAGATATGGAGGCAGCCTGGCTGTGGTGGTGGGGTCAGTGCTGAGAAGCAGAGCCAGAGCTGGCAGCC
>NW_008824932.1:1043716-1088708 GCF_000699105.1 Pygoscelis adeliae
TGCTTAGGGCTGCTCTAATTTGGCAACAGCTTCTTTTCTGTCTTCTTGGAAAAGCTGTGTGTGGCCTCACATACGTAAAGGAGTTTTAGGTTTTATCACCTTTGTGTTCAGACTACTTACCCAATATTATTAACACACTTAGAACTGATAGTTTGGTCTAATTGCTCCCTGCTCTTCTGTAATATATACACACGCTTGGAACTTTTTCAGTGCTGAATCTTAGCATGTCTGCCTCCAGCTGCCTGCTCTTCAAGCCCTTTACGGTATCAAGATATCAAATGAATTTCTGCACTTGTAACTAATGTGTAAGGTGGAGAAGGTTCCAGTAATATTTAGAGAAGTAATTAAATCCCTGGATAGGATGTAACTTTTTTTGAATAATTGCCAAGAAGTCACCTTCTACTTTGAGACTAATGCTTTCTGTTGTGTGCAATCTGCAGCCGCCTTCACTAGGGAAGGGCGTACGTGCTTGACTGCTTTTTTACATTTTGTCTTCGTGTGCCTGCTTCTACAGAAGGATTCTTTGCTTGAAAGTATGGCAGACCTGCTCAAAGCCAGGAAACTACTCAGAATGATGTAGATAAACTGTAGATAAACCTAATTTCTAGGAGAAGCATAAAACAACATCTTAAAAAATTCCACAAAACCAAATTCGAACTGATTTCCTAGTTGTATTATTGTAAGACCGAAATATTTTGCAGTATCTCTTCTCTCATACTACTTCTCCTCCCATGTCTCTGGGATATGCATTATATAGTATTATAGTTTTGCTTCTCAGCAGTGATGTTGAGCATCTTTGTTTTCACAGCTGGCATTGAAACTGGTGTGCTGCATGTCTAACCTCGTACTTTATTTATTCATGTAACATATTTCACATCTTTACCCTTCATCCAGCTGCTTCAGCCCAAAGCAGTTAAAATAGTTCATACAATCAATAAAAGACACCTGCAAAAGCAAGGCAAACACTAAATAAATGTTTTGCCAGAAATGCTGTTCAAATTATGGCTTTTTTTATTTGTATTATGTCAGAACCTATTTCAGTGTAGATCTGTTTAAATGACAGATAAATTAGTTGTGAAGTAGTCTGTAATCCTGTTCTGGTCTCTGGAGAACTTTAATCAAAACTATTTTGAAGACACTGTTTAAAGAACTCTACATTCACACGCAGTTTGTTAAAAATTTTAAAAACAAGATTGATGTTCTCACTGTAAGGGAGCAGTATTCTTGTGCAGTAACAGTTACTTGGACAAATACATACACATAAATTAAGAATACCTTTCCCCCCCCAACAGTAGAATCAAAATTTAGTCATTGAAAAAAGAAACATGATATTAATTCAAGAGACTGCTGGCTTATTGCTGTCATTTGTAGACTGTTTTGATGTTAAATCCCCAAGAGTAATTGAAAGAGGGGAGCTCATTTCTCAGAAGAAGAAAAAATTGCACTTGGGATTTGTATACCTGCACCTTTCTCTGGTTGAAGTCTCAGTGTATCTGTCAGTTGCTTTGGAAAATATACAAGTTTGTCTTAGTGCCTCACTTTCGCTGTATTTTTTTTTTCTTATTTCTTGTCTTACTCTGTCGGTGCTTTCTTCTATTTATGGATCTCTCAGATCAATCTCTGTTCCAGACTCTTTACTTAGTCTCCTTTCCAAATTTTTTTCTGAAGGTGTTAATTTTGTCTTTTCTTTCTCGCATACAAACACTATTGGTTCTGTCTCTTCTGTATTGCTCCTTTTATCACTATGCTGAACTTAATTAGTCTGGGAACTTCTAGGTGAGAAGTCCTATTTTTCCTTTGCTGTATAAATTTCCTAGAGTCACCCAGGAATTAACTTCAGGGAAGAGTGTTGGGGGTTTTTTGTTTAGGTTGGTCTTTTTTTTTGGGGTGGGGTGGTGGTGTTTGTTTTTGTTATAGTATGCATCTGAAAATGCATATTTAGGATTAAACTAATTTCAATAAAATTGAATTTTCTAGGGTCACATTTGTCAGGAGACATTATAAGTTGTCTAAATTCAGTCAGAAGGTCTTTACGTTAAACCGTAGTCCACAGAAAGTCTGCCCCAAAGTATTACCAAACTTTATATGATAGCAGGCTGAAGAAGAATATATTATGGAAATACTTGAGTCATTGAAGTTTAGAGGGCACTTTTAGGTTTGCCAGATGTAGAGCACAGTGTGAGGTACGGAGTCTCGTAGTGCTTGGTTTTCTCTCTGTTGCCAATATGGTTTCTAATGATTTGCTCTGAAGTTTGTGGATGTTACTATTGCTAAAGAAGCTATTCCTTAGGCTTCTCTGCAGTAAGGGTGGGGTAGGAATTGCTGAATCCATCATTTGGAGTGCATTCATATTCAGCTCTCTCTAGAGCTCTAAGAAGCTTTGTCTTCCGAGTTGCCCATAATTTTTATGCCAAGTGCAATTTGTATTTATGTTAAAATCTAGAATGTTGTTATAAGGCAGTAAAAGAATTATCTTTTTAAGTTATTGTAATCCCACAAATCCTTTCTGTTCATGCTGATTAAAAAGAAATTTAGGAGTCCTTTGGTTTCTTTGACCCACAAATTCCTCTTATGTGCTATTACAGCTACTCATTTGCGGAGGCCACAATTCAATTTAGCCTTCTGTTTAGTTGGAGTGCTATTGCTGCTGCCATCTTCTTCTCAGTTTCCTGTGCAAATTATCAGGAAAGCTCATGACATCTTGGAAAAAATTGGCACCACTCATAAATAAAAGAAGAGGTCTAGGAAAGCAAAATGTATTTTTTTTTTCCAGATTTTTACGACTTAACTTAAGAAACAATGGAAATTGTAGATAAACTGATGATCTGACACAGGTCTTGCTTACCCCTGTCAGAGAACGGTTTGCCCTACAGGGTTCGTTTTAACTGGTTTGCTGTTTATGTAAAATACCACAATGTGGCACTAACAAAATACTGTGAGTTTTCTTTTCAGGGGTAACTGGATATATGCTCAGGTGACAGGTCATTTAGGAAGAGATGAATGAGAGAAGAGATGCTCTTACTTACTGGAAGGGGCCCCATGTCTTCTGTTTAGGCTGAAGGGATTAGTAAATGATGCTGCTGCCTTTCACACCCAAGCTCACGGTAAAGAGATCCCTGTGTTAAAGTTGCACATTTCAGTGATATATTATCTGCATAAGATTCTCACAAATGTTAATGAGCACATTACTCATATTTACATTTCTTTTTTAATTGGACATTTGGAGGAAAATTTATTTGGTAGTTCTCCTGTGTTATAGTTCTAACTTTCAACAACTTACTAACAAGCGCAGTCTTGGTCAGAACATGTTGAAAGTACCTTGCCTTCTTAAAAATAAGCTGTACAAGGATAATGAAGTGCCTAACTATCACTGTAGTTACAAACTAATTCTCAAATACAAAATATACCTCCCGTATAATTACTGGGATCAAAGTGTATTTTTAAATCATTACTCCTGTTTAACTGGAATGCCTTCTAGAAGTAGCCTGTGTTTTGGCACTATAGGAGGCAACATGTGTTCTTGTTTTGTTGGGGTTTTTTGGCTTTACTCTGCACTGGGAATCCTTTTTTTTTAGGTATTGTCCATGAGTATTAGTCTAATGCTGCGTTAACTCAGCGTTACTCTTGGAGTTTGTGCAAACATACTCCTTAAGTTTGTCTTACAGGAAAACACTGAGAGGAACAAAAAGACACAGTTAGTGAAATAATTTCTTCAGGATCCACTGAAAATAACTAGCTAGATAGTAAGAGCTGTGTGCTTTGACTATTGTTAGATGAGGGTGGTGGTTGTTTAAGATGTACTGATTTATCTTAGAATTAAAAATATGGACATCAGACCCACCTTGTTTTTCCCATTTATTTTGTTTTGGTTTTCCCCTTTCTCTGGTTGCATATTAGCTCTTCCTTCAAGTGCCTTGATATTTTTCAGCCAAGGTCTTTATGGTGGTTCTTATTTGCTATTTGTAGGTATAATTTCTGCTGCAATGATGGTCCAGGTCAGGGAGTAATACTATCAGTAGCCAAAGTAATAGGCTCCAGATACCTGTAGATACTTTAAAATTATTCTGCAGTGTATTAATGTTCCATTCGTTCTCCCTCATTAATGTGTCTTGAGTCTGTCCTTGACTTGCTTGCCATTTCTATTTGACACGTCAAAGGAATTTTTTTCCACGTAGAAGGGATTCTGCATTAAAGATATTATTCCTCTCCTCTGTTTCTTGTCTTCTCCTTCAAACAATTAGTCTGTGGAATGTGGAAAGTAAACATACTAGTCATATTCTGGCCATCTAAAGTTGACCAGTTCCTCCTTCACTTTGTAAGCTATGGAAATAAATCATGGCTTCGTAAGTACTCTGAAATGAGTCAGGAATGGTTTGATACCAATGGCTGAACTTCATCTCCAAGATGAAGGGGAGGAAATAGGTGTTCATATAACCTTGATATACTGGTTATGGTGGAATAATTTTTGGTTTAGTCTGAAAGAAAAATTTTTTTTGAAGCAAAAAAAAATTCTGGGGTTCAGAAATCAAGTGCTTTCTGAGCTGATGTGAAATAAGTCAACAAGTCCTCCTGGTTTAATGGCCTTGTCAAGTTGTATGTACACCATTTAGATAGATAATCTCTTTCAGTGAATTGGTCTCAGGCTTCAGTAATACGAGAGCCTCTCAAGCCTCAGAGGAACTGACCCGGCTTCCAGGGCTAGGGGTTTTTGGAAGTTACAGTATGCTTTACCGGGCCACGTCTCTTATGTCCGTAGGATGGTTCTCTAGAGAGAGAAGAGCCTGCTCCCTGGTTGCACGGTCGCCTCTGTCTGGCAGCAGCGAAGGCAAGCAGCTCCCCATGGGAGGGGGGACTGGGAGCCAAGCGCAGTGCCAGGCCGGTGGAGGCAGCGGCCTCACCGAGGGGGCGGACACACAGCACCCGCGGGAGGGAGGCGCGCGGGGCAGGCCCAGGTTCAGCCAGGGTCCCGGTTGTTAAAGGAGTCGATAGTGACTAGGCAAGTCCAGACTGAGTCTGTGCATCGGGTTCTGGATCGGCAAGGTGCCTGGTGAGGCACAGCTGCGGGAGAGCTCAGGTGGGGCTCAGTGGGGCCTCCCCAGTGGGGAGGAGGAGAGCCCCTGCTTGAGGCAGAGCTGCCTGGGGGCAGCCTCCTCTGAGGCTCCCCTTCCAGCACTTCCCTTATAGCAGTTCTTGTCCGTGAGCTGGCCCCAGACACCACGAGCCAAGCTCCTGCGAGGGGAGCACCCTCGGGACCCTGGCTCTCAAGCCATCAGAGGGCATTCTTAGCCTTCTTGGAAGGTCTCGTCTTCTCTCCCGTTAGGTTCCTGTCTGTCAGCGATGCCGTAGGAATTCACGTACCCTTTTGAGGGTTCCATTTCGTAATTTGCACTGTATCGTACCCTGGAGACAAAAAGGAAGGTGAGTGCCTTAGGCACTGGAAACCTGCTGGGAAGGCAAAATTAGCAAATTTGAATTAAACGTTGCTGCACTGTGCTTCCTAAAACAAATATTTCATTATTTCTTTAACATGGAGAATTATGAAAATGTACTATGAAAGCCCTAGTGGTAAGAAAAGTTTCTGAAGTACTTAGCAGATTCAGAATTACATGCTTAATATGTATGGGTTTTTTCTTTAGTTCTTCCTATAATTTATAATGATGTTTTTTTCCTTGGGGATTATATCTCTGCCCGTTTTGAGATTAAGTTCTATGCCGAAGAATGTGCTAAGTCATTAAAAAAAAATTCAGTTATTGTAATCTGTGCTCTATCTTTTGAAATTTGCAAATTTCAAAGCAATCCTTTCAATAATGCATATTCATAGAATATTTTGTGTGAGAAAGAAATTTTACATCAAGATGAAGAGGGGTTTCTCAACTATAAATGCAAATTTACTGTTACGAATTCGAATTAGAAGTTTTATCACAGTAGGAAAGTTAATGCAAAAGATCAGTGGTGGGAGAGGTCATCCTCCAGTTGTATGATCTACCAAATACTTGTGGAAGTTACTATAATATAAAGATACAACTTTGTGTTAAAGACAATATAAACCTGAAAACTTACTTCTGGTGGTGTCAAGTTAAAAGCAGTTTGGCTCTTTGATCTGAAGAGTGGTTTTGGCTCTTGGATTTACTAGGAAAGAGAACAGCATCTGTGTTAGGAGTGAATCACTGATTTGTTCGGTGGAGGGGAGGAGTGAGGTAGCTAGTTCAGTATAGTTATTAATTTCCTTTTTCTTTTGCTCCCAAGACCACTGGGAGGAAGGACTTCACTTTACCAGGGAAAAGGGGAAAGAAACAGTATGTGATAAAGATGATGTACTTGTGGGATGTTGGGGAGAAAATCTTTCTTCCTGCCCCTGTCTTTAAGAAGAAAGTACAGGGTTGCAGAAGAACAGGCTGTATTCCGTGAGACTTTCTTATCTCTCTTTTTTTTTTAAACTTTCTAGAAAGTGAGACTTTTAACAGTGTTGAGAATAGCCCTGAGAGACTTGAAAATTCTGTTTTTTCTTTTATGCCTTTTGTCACTGCTCTGGTAACTGTGTCATCGTGCTTTTAACAGGCAACCACCCAGAAACTGTTCATCTTAAGAAACTCTCCCTTTTCTAAGAAGCCAGCCAGCAGTCTGTGTGTGGGTGTGAACGTGTAACTCAGTTCAGTTTCATCTAAACCTGTTGACCTAAGCGGTTGTTTTAATAGGAGCACCGGGATCATGCTTCATGGGTATGTTCGTCTTGTGCAAGGCACAGATGCACAAAATAGAGCTAACTGAGAGAGTTTGAATTTTATAAGCAGGATAGTCAGGTCAGTGTGACGTACTTCATACAGCCTCATACCCATTTTATTTGCTTGACACAACTCAGGTCCTAGGCATATGCCACACAATATACTGCATATATGGTCAACTATTCATGGTAATTTTCTATGGGAATTTAGCTAATCTATGAACAGCAAAGTCTCTACATGTCTGTGAATATTGTCTAAAATAGTCATATCATGTATGAAGCTTTCTCTTGTTTTTACTGGAAAAACCAGCAAGTGTTTAATAATACAGGACTGCTAGCTTAAATAACCAAAATCTGGTTAGAAAAGGACTTATATCTGACTTTGGAGGAGTTCTGGGAGGTTATCTATTAAAAAAAGAAAAGCCCAGAAGACTTAAACATGCTCTTCTAAGTGGCTGTTTGCACTGTTCTCAGTTTACAAGGTGTGCTGCACCAAACTACACAGAATGTGATTTTAAGTGATTAATTCCTTTGGACATTGAAAACATTCTTCTGGTGGAAATGAAGGAAGGTATCTCTTTGTAAGGTATTTGTCTCTGGTGGGTTGACATCGGTCAGCAGCTATAAGCATCTTGCAGCTGCTTCCTCCCTCCCAGTGGGACAGGGGAGAGGATAGGAAGAACAAAAGCGAGAACACTTGTGGCTCGAGATAGATAGTTCAATATGCAAAGGGGGGAGCGGGGAACAAACGGAAGAACAAAACAAGTGATGCAAAGGTAATCACTCACCACTTCTCACAAGTAGATTGATGCTCAGCCGGTGTTTCAGCAATGGTTACCTTCCCCAGAAAACCCACCCCTCAGTTTTTATTGCTGAGCATGACATGATATGGCATGGAACGTCCCTTTGGTCAGCTGGGGTCAGCCGTCCCGGCTGTGTCCCCTCCCAACCTCTTGCCCAACCCCAGCCTACTTGCTGTGGGGAAAAAGGGAAAGCCTTGATACTGTGCAAGTACTGCTCAGCAACCGCCAAAACACTGCTATGTTATCAAGGCTGTTTGTAGTCACAAATCCAAAGCACAGCACCGTAAGGCCTGCTAGCTAGGAAGACAATTAACTCCATCCCTGCCAGACTCGGTGCAGTCTCTTATGCTAATATTGCCATCCAGCCTTAAGATTATGCGTCCTTTATTCTAGGGTATGCCAAATATATACAAAGCTCTTTAGAACTGGGGTCATCTTCTAGAACAGTTAAAATGTAGACGATGGGTTGATAGAATAAATAAGGGCATAAAGGGGATATAATGCACCAGTTACCTGACCACTTGGGCAGTTTTTTTATGCCTCTTAGAGTTGAAGACTATCAGTAATTATATCTACATGTAAGTGTTCTGGTTATGCATCATCCAGCAATGTGTATTTTTAAACAGTAAAATGCTTACCATCATTTTAAGCCACTTCATACCTCCTCATACAGAAGAAGAATCCTTAGCTAATACTTTTAGTTCTAGTAAGTTACATTTCTTGTTTCCGTATAGAAGTCTTTCAGACCTTGCACCTTTTAAATTTCTGAAAGACACCACACAGGGCATCAGGCATGGATTAAAACAACCTATGCTTCTTTCACCCTTAATCTCACCGTTTTCCTTTACACTACTAAAGTAATTCTTGGCTTTAAGAAGGCCAAAATGGGTGATGGGGTGGCAGACCACTCTCTCCTTCCAAAGAATCACTGGCAGTGTTTTCAGTGATATCTCTAATATAAGAATAGTAGATATACAAGAAGAAGCTGTAACCTAGTTACAGGAGTGGTAAAAAAAAAAAATTGTATGATTTCTCATCATATTATTTGTATTATATGATTTCTCACACCCAGGAATGGAAAAAACTGTATGATTTCTCTTCTGTGGCAGAAGTATGTATGCCTGCTCACTGTATACCAGGCACCGTCTCTGATTTCATGTTGGCTGTAGGAGTCTGTACTACCTAAAACTGCTGTCATACCTAAATATTGCCACCAAATATTGCCACCTTTTATGTGTATATTTGTCATCTTGACTGCAAAAAGCCCTCAATTAGATAATGAGCAGTTTGCAAGGGCAAGTAAACTGCATTTATTTCGTAGCTGAAATGAATTTTAGTAAGTAGCCATCAGTGTTCTCTGGTTGTCCTTTTCAAATGAAGGGTTAGAGGTAAACAAACTGATCTGTAAGTTTTAATCCAACATTTCTCATCAGGGGGAGTTGACAAATGAATATGGCTTATTCTTTTTAATCTTGGCTTTTACCAAGTAAACGCCATCGCTGTAATGATGAAAAAAAACCCCAACAAATAATCCAATAGATACCTGTTATTTGAATTTTTAGGAAGTTTGAAACAGTGCTGCAGAAGTTAGCTGCCTATTTCCGACACAGTGATTTCAGCACCCATTTAAACAAAAGGGAAAATGATCTACATTATAGATATCACCCTTCGTACTTGAAGCATTGAGTTATTTTTCATTTTGTTGGTTTTCAAAGGTTCAATGCTGGTATAACAAACCCTGATAATCAGCAACTTCATGAAGACTTTTGTTGGAGGGGTTTTTTTTTTGCCTGCATCTTCATATGCTGCCCAAATGGAATGTTTGAAGGAAACGCTGTATGTGATACTTTCTTAGCAAAGGCAGTCATAGTCTTTGGGATTTGGGAGTCATGAATAATGAGACTTGCCTTTGTTTCTTGTCATCATATGAACAGGAACATTGCACGCTTTGTGCATGAAATTACATGAAAGAAAACATCGCTATCCATTTTCTTAAATTTCTCTTAAATATTAAATTTTCTAAATTTCAAATAACTTAGGTCAAATGGGACTCCTCCATTGGTCACTGTTGCCCCAGCTACAAAACTTATATAAATTAATATATCCAAACATAAAGAGATCCTGATGGTGTGAGAACATTTACACAACAAATTTCAAGTAGACTTTGATTCACCTTTCTACTGAATCATTATGCTGTACTTGTCTTGACACAGAAGAGGCTATTTTGAGAGCATATGGCCTGGAAAAGTATTGCTAAGCAGGTGTAACAGAAATTCTTCTCATAATGGCTCCAAATAATTCAGACAAATATGTCATGGATGGTTGTTCCTGACATGAGGGAGTATATAATATATAGAAATGATGACTTGTGGAAGACTGACTTTGAAGAACCTCATTCTTTGCAATAACTGAGCTCCAAATGTATAAAATCCTAGTACAACTGCATAATGAAGGCGATTCACTTATGTTTCAAGTTTTTTTCAAACTAGAAGTTGCTTCAGCTGAGATAGATTTTAGTGATTTATCATACCAGTCTACACCTAAATATTCAGTTGAAGGAGGCTTTAAGTATTTTTAAAGGTTTTTTTTTTCCTCTATTAGTGGAAAAAGAAAATAACTTTTCTAATGTAAGACTCGATTAACATCTGTCTGAAAACACTCATCATGGTTCTGGTGGTGACAAGGTAGAAGGAAATGGACTATTGCCTTTTTAAAATTAAAGTGATGCATGTGAAGAATTCATGTAATTCTATTTCATGCATTTGAACGGAATGATGATTTTATAAATGAATTTTAGGTGCTGTTTGCTGTTGCAAAAGCTGAGAAATATTTATAAAATTTGTTTGGATTTATTGCAGAAAAAGGTGTAATGAATGAGGCTCCTGGCTTTGCATATAATTGCTAAATGTTTCGTTGCGGTGGAATTGTGGTGCAGATCCTGGAATTTTATGCATGGAGGAGGAGTTAAAAAAAAAAAAAAAGTTTTGAGTGTTTATGCTTGAACATAAAGCTCCAGCTGTGATCAAGCCATATGGTAAACTGGTGCATATAAATTATTAGTTTTGTATAAGCTGATCTGGTCTGAAGATTAATTTGAAAAGTAAAAAGGGACAATGTTCAGCTCAGAATTAAAAATATCAAGGATTCTGGTTGGTTTGCCATCTGTTCTTTAAAAATGTACATTTCAGTAGGCATAAAATTTTAGTATTTGTTGACAAACTAATAGACATAGAACAAAATTAGAAATCGGTTCCAACCTTCCTTAGTCCAACCAAACCTGATCCGATTATCTAGTCCTTCACCTCAGAATCAGTAAAAGCATCTGAGTGAAATTGTAAATTCGAAATGTGGGGCAGCATAAATTGAACTCATCCACATGATTCAGATTTTGTGACATCATCTGGTTACAAGAAGAGGCAGTACATAGAAAAAACTGAAGACCTTTGAATAAGATGGCGTTAAGGGACATGGTACAGTAAGATGGTTACTTGGAGGTTTGCCGTAAAGGACAGATCTTCTATATCATATCCTCAAGGATATAAGATGTTTGTAATGGAGCAAAAAGTACAAACCAGATTTCCTCACAGATCTGATAAAAGAATGGGGTATGAAATCTAGATGGGGTGGAAGGGGGGCTGCATGCTTAGAAAACCAAGAAAATGAAAACCAGTGTATATCTTTTGTTATTTGCTTGGAGTTTTTTTGACTTCAGTATCCTTCAGAAAAAGGTGCAATTTCAGGATCTCAAACTGTAATGTCATCTGCAAATAACTGGTTCATAGATCTTGTTTTTTAAAATCAATTTATTTTAATGCCATTGAACTAGCAGGTGCCATAAAATTAAGTTCTGGGATGCTGTAGCAATAAGGAAGGACTGCTACATGATACAGGCCTATCTTAATCACAGTAGGTACTTTTTTATCTTTTCAAGGTTGTGTTCTCAAGTTATTGGAATAAATAACATAAAAATATAAGACTGTGAATTTAGTGAATTTTTTTTTTTAATCTGTTTTAGTGTGTTAAGTCCCTTCAGATCTGTAGGTGAGTCACTCTACTGCATGCTTCATTCATAACCCTGTAGATAACTTCCCTCCACACATCCATTACTGGATGGAAATGCTCCACTGGATGGAACTGAGAGGTGATGAGATCCCATAGCCTTGTAGAGATAACCTCAATCTTGTTCTTCCATAACTACCACACAGAATGTTTTAATTGTTGGAAGATGAGTAAGGCATAGTAAAGTTGTGGGGAAAATTGTACTTAAACCTTTTCCAATCTTTGTAGAAATTGTTGAGCCATGTACTAAGGTTGAATATAATCTGCTTGTGAAAATCAAGTATGTTTTGAGAAAATAAAAGCAATCTGTTTCTTGTTAATGCAGTTGAAACCATTGCAGACTGTACTACTATCACTGTGTATGTCTCTCTTATTACTATACAGGTAGCCATTTTCTGCTTTGTTTACAGTAAGCATTTTCTTTGGCATAGGGACTTAATATGGAAAGCAAACTTTAAAGGTAAAGGAACATTTAAGCAGTGGTCTGTTGAAACAGAATCAAAACAGTGCCAGTCTGTGGTGCTGAGTAGGTAGTTTCATGCATTTCATGAGCCTCTAACACGCAGTTGTAGGCCAAATAAGTGTATAAAAATGTACTTGTTGTGTCTGTCTAAATCAAATATAAAATAGGAAAGGAAAGCCGAAGGGATGCACAATGTAATCTGCAAGAGAGATAGAGAGGGAGAAGAGAGGCTGTGGAATCTTTGGAGCTGCAAAGCTTGGGTGTATAAGGCCCCGAGCAAGTGGATTGAACTTAAGATTTGGCCCCGATTTGGGGAGGTGGTTGCACCAGGTGGCCTTGAAGGGTTCTTTACGATTTAAGTTATTCTATGGCTCTACGATCCTATGAACAAAATACTACCAGTTACAATTGTATTTTATTTACAAATCTGGCTTGGATATACAATGTTGAATTAGTAGCATCTTGCCATTTCCATTAAAAACTGGCAAGATCAAATCTGTAACACTGTTTAGTGGAAACCAATATAAAAGTTTTATCGACCGAGTTTGATTGTCTTGAGAGAGAGAACTCTTGGGAACTCCCATCAACTGCTTCAATTTGGGCTCACAAAGTTGAAGAGTGGGAAAACAGGAAAGCAAGATGTACAGACTTAATTTTTTTTTAAAGTCTCACTGGTGTTCTTTTTGGGGTAAAAAGTTGATTTGATATTGAAATGACAAAAGGAGGGGAAGTAATTATATGCATATTTTTCCTTACAGAAAAAATAAAAATGGGTGAAACTTCCTAAAATGTAGGGGTGGTTGTAAAAGACTTGATCATCAACGTATTGTAATTGCACCACTGCGGTTTGCTGAAGCATTTGCGAGAAAGAGCAGTTACAGTAAAACATAATCAGCACTTCATCTCATAATTGTGCAGACTGTTCAAAGCTGTTGGAAATTCTACAGTGCCATGTGTGCACATTTGGCATACTGCAACTAGTGTTAATTTAACAATAAGAAAATGCTTGCAAATCATGATCAGAAGCAGCAGCAATTGTGGCACTGTGTACTAAGGACTAACTATTTTCTCATGGTTAAAACTTGAGATTGGAAATCTAGGTTCTGTTACTTCCTCCAGCACAAATGCATGTCCTGCTTTAAACCAGGTGCATCAGCTTGTTTTCTAGGCTTGCTGAGCATCCAAACCATCTTTTGAGACCTGTGAAGCCTGAGCTTGTGATAGAAGTGTTGTTCAGCACTTTAGACTTCCACTTGTGTTACTTTGATTCACTTTTTGTACATCACAGTAGTTCTTCCTGCATTCATCTGATTATTGGCTAATTCAAATTACAGACACAGGATAGGGACCAAAGTCCAGGACCCAGGGTTCCCAGTCTGAGCCGTATGTCCTCACTGGGAGAACAGCTATGATCCCATTTTATTTTTTCACCATATGCCTGTACTCCTCGGTGTGTGATCTCTAGTGTGGAAATATAAAATCTCAAGAGAAGTAGTGGAGTATGCCCCAACCCGAAACTGGTGGTTTGAATTATCTAAGGAAAGGTAAGGTGACAGTGAGGATATGAATCTCCTGCAGGCAGAGGAATTTCACTGTCATAGATTTTTCTTAAAAATTCGGTTGCCTCTCTTCCTTGCTTTGTTTTTGGTGGTACCCTTTAGAGAGAGTAGAGTCTGGCAGATTTTAGACAGAGCTGTGCTCCCTTTTGCAAGGGGAAATTACTGGTTTCAGGAGCTGCTGTCAAAGAAGGTTCATTTGCAGCTGAAAGGCAGTAGTCAGCACAAACTTGGACCTTGTGAGCCTTGCTTCCTTTTGCCTATCGGCTAGATGTTTCTGCAGCAGCAACACGTTACACCACAGTCCACAAAACTCGAACATCAACTGGAGTTTATTGCTGTTAATAGTTTGAGAGGATCCATAACCATTTGTGTGGCAAGCATAAGGTTTGTGAAGCACTGAGGAGAACTCCTCTAGGCCTTTGAACTGCAGGGAAATCCATTGCGCCGTTTCCATCACTTGTATTTTATGTAACTATAGTCAGTGGTAAGCTCTGTGTGTGGAATACATTACAATACAGCAGTAGTACTTACTAGGACCTAGCCAAACACCTAGGTTTATTTTGTTTTGTTCTTTTAATGTTCATCCGCTGCTAGCTCAAAGGAAAGTGTTTAACTACGGGGCTGCCAGTGTTCCCCAATGGGCTGAAGGGCCTGATCCTGGAAATTTAGCTGTTTCTGGTGACCTTAGTCTTATGGGGCTCTACACTGTCCCATCAATATGGGGCAGGAGTTCCTACATAGCATAATACAGGTTTTGTTAGATCGAAAGATAGTTTAGTTTAAAGTTATGCTGTTAAATAGTAAAGTATATAAAATTCAGGTTATGTTCTGTCTTTTCCTGTAAGAAAAGTTGTGTTTTGTGAACATTTGAACACAGATAATGATGAAGCTAATGAACTATGGGTGTCTTGATACTATTACATAGGATTCCAGTGGGGATAATTGCTTGTAAACTCTATCGTTTATTATTAGAATTCATTTGCGACTTGAAGTAGATGGAAATCTTAAAACAAAAAACAACTTGGAGGAATAAATGAAGAAAGCTAGCTAGCTAAATATGTGTGTATTTATGTATTTACTAACCTCTGACTCAGTGATGGTGAGAAGTGTGGGGAGGACATAGTCATCTGAAAACACTTGGAAGAGGGATGTGCTATGAGGGAGAGAGCGGTGTAGAATATCTGAAGACTAGGATAAATTCTTAAAAAAAAAAAAAATTTCCTTTTTTCAAGACTTGGGTAAACCTTCACAGTGAGGGCAATGTAACTTCTTAGTGAGAGTCAATTTACCTTACCTTTGTTGCAAGTTAAAAAGTTGTACAATTCATTTACCAGGGATCAGCTTGTTCACAGTAACTTGTTGAGTTTCTGAGCTGGAGTATAAAATGCTCTTCTAATAAAACCAAGGGAACAAAATTTCTCGAATAATTTCAGTGTTATCTAGACAAAGAAAATCATGAATTCACATGTGGTTTTAAAAAAAAAAACAACCCATAAATCTGAGTTAATGACAAATACGAGCAAAGCACCGTACCTGACAAATCTTGACAACTAAATTTAAACAATGAGTTGTGTTCCTTCTGAGTTGTGCCTACTGCAGCAGGCTAGGTTTGAGATGGTGTCACGGTGGGACGATTTTATCATTCTGTTGCTTGGACAATCCTGCTGAGTAGAGGCTCAGAGGCTGGGGAAATAGCAGGGACCTAGGCTATGGTTGATGGTAGAGTTTTGCTTAAAACCTACCTGTAGATTATGAGTGGATTTCCATAGCTGAAAACGGTTTCACAGACAAAATAAGAAAATGCTGTTCTAGCTGAAAATAAGTAATGTTTTTACAAAATCTGTTTTTTAATTTAAGAAAATGTATTTCAGATTTATCTTAAATATACTGCCTTTGTTTCCCTGTGGAAAGACACCACACAGACTAGTGTAATAAAGCTTGACCCTTTCAGGAAATAGAGAATTTTATTTTCATGCAAACAAAAATTGTAGAGACTTACTTTTCAGTGTGTGATACCGTGTCTGCATCTGAACATGGGATCCTTCTGAATGAATGCTCTGTTACCTGGAATACATGCAAGTAATACCCCTTTTTGAACAGGAGTGGTATGTGACTAGGTAAGTGCTGAGCAAAATAAGGGGAGAAGAAAAAGTAGAAGCAGTAGTCATCTTATTTCAGGCGTATAGGCGAAGCAGTAGATACACTAAGGGACACTGGAAAATTAAAGGTGACTTTCATATCAGTGATGGATTTGCTGAAATCGTGCATCAGTAACTCAATGCAAGCATGATGTCTGATAGCATTCTGAAGGCTTATAAATGGTAAAACCACACTAGAATTGATGTTCTTAAACCAAGAACTAAAAAAAAATCCTATATGGGACAGAGGGAATCTCTTAACTCTTGTCTTTCAGTTAGACGTCACAGTTTTAAGTTGAGTTTATATAATGAAGATCTTGCCATCATGTGGGCTGCTTGTACTGAGCCTTGCTGTACGCATGTGACTTTAGCTTTCAAAAGCAGAATAAGAATATGTGTTTGAAGCTTGTTCCTGTAAATACTTGCTGGAAAGTATTCTGCTTGCTACTCTGAGTAGGTTCAGTGAACTGGGAAAAACACGTAGAAATCTCTCTCAAAGCTTGCATAACAGCAAGTTCAGGTGCCTAAAATTAAACACCTAAGTAAGCCATCTGGAATTGAGAACTCCCAAAGCTCCCATTAAAGAAATCAATGCAAAAGGAGAGCAAGTTCCAGTAACACTTGGGAGGGGTGAAGTTATTTGAATTGCTGTTGTCAATAATTTTGATTTTGATCCTAAAGCTAAGGCTGATACTCTGCTGACCAGTAGATACTGTCTATTGATTCTGTCACCTGAATTAATGTCTCCTGAACTGTATCCTGCTTTCCCTTGATGCTTGCTTTCTTAGTATCTGATGCAGGAGACAGAAGCAACATGTAATTATCATTTAGCCTTTTAAAACTTCAGTTTTGGCTGCATATAACTTAACCAAATGCACAGCCTGTGTGAATAGCAGCAGTAGTTAATACAGGGCGAGTACATTTGTGTTTGGTAGAGGAGGAATGTTGCATGGCTTGGGGTATGTCTAATTAGTACTTACTACACCATGTTGTTCCTACTGATTGGGACATTTTAGTAGCCTGTTCACAGCCTTTTATTCTTTTTCCCTGAAGAAAACCAGGCACAAGTAAAATTGCTTCGTTAAAGTAAGAATGAGTTGAGTTTTATTTCTGAAGAAATAATGTTGTCATAAAAGTGTGTCCCCCGAAGGCAACGTTTTCCATTAAGAGTGAAAGACTTAGCGAATGTCCATTAGAATGGGATATCTTCTGGTAATAGATAGACAGCGAGTTCCAGGCATGCTTACACTCACAAGTTTTTTACAGAGCAAATACTTGAAGATTGATTGGGTTTTTTTTTTTTTTTATACCTGTAAACACTAGTGTGTCTCTTACGACGTTTTTCTCAGAATCTTGCTTTTCTAATCTTGATCCTAGTTGAGCTCACACCTCTGTCTGCTCAGAATATAAGATGGTTTAGAGGGTTTTTTGATCAGACTTTAAAACTTCTCAAAAGGCAGTTTATTTTCAGAAATAAATCGCAGAATCCAAACGCTGTTTCTTCCTTGATTATGTTTATCAAAGATTCTCGAAAATAGAGAGGGAGATGTTGGCTAACAGGGATGTTCTGTTTTATGAAAGTATCAGGTTCACTTCTTTTTTTTTTTTTCCTTGCCTTCCTCCTGTAGTGTGTTCAAGATGCTTGTTTCACTTGTTAGAATTTTAATTTGATGGAGAATTGATCTCTAGATTACCTTTTTTATTTTTTCCCATTTAAGTGACTAGATTGTGTTTGAGAGTTGCAGCCCAGGTGATCCCCCTTCTTTATCCTCACGTTACCTTGGATATCTGTATTATGGTCCCATCTATTGACCTTGGCAGAGAGTGATTATTTCATGTATTAAGTAATTTCCACTATTGAAGGGCATAGATCATGATTGCCAGCTGTTGCTAGAGATGGCCTAAGAGACTGGACTGGAGGATTTAAGCTACCACATTTTAGATAACATCATGCGGCAGTGGCTGTAATAATGATCTGGGCTATTGCTTGCACAGGCACTGTGGTCTTGACTGTAGTGAAGGTTGCTTAGCCTCTTCTTTAAAAAGACCCAATATTCAGTCACATTTTTGTCACAAATTTGTCATAATATTTCCACATGGTATGTTATGAGTGTGTTCTTATTTTTCTAACTCTCTTCTACTCCCCCTACCCCCTTATTTAGCCATTCAGCCTGTGTCCTGAGTGTGGAAGAGCAGATAAGGGCAAATTAATGTACTTTTAAAATTACAGAATAAAAAAAAATACTTTCAGTATGTGCTCTTTGATACATTAAAAAGATTTTTTTTTTTTTAAAAAAGCAAACTAAATTTCTTGCTTTGTTCAGGGGGAAAAAAAGGTTCATTTATATAAAAGTAAACTTAATCCTAGAATGTTTCCAGGAGGCTGAAATATTTCACATAAAATTTAAAGCAAAATAATTAAGTTTTTGTTTGTCTGTCTTAATTGGTTCTCTAGAATGTTAATTTTAAGTCCATGAAAAGAATTGAATATATCTCTGGAACAAACTGAAAATGGTAGAAGAAATTTATCAAGTAAAAAAAATTGGAGCTGTTGGGATGGAGAATTCATTAAATTCTTGGACCTCAAAATATTGATATGAAGTTTGAATGGGAAACTGTGGTTCTACATCCCTGAGGGAGGGTAAGGGTCACCAATAAGAGCAGGTTGAACTGTCCCCTCAGATGATGGACCTCGTACACTTCCTGCGCATTGAGATGACCTCAGGAAGCTCAGATCATTCCCAAGAACTCCAACTTGACTCTTCAACTTCAGCATCGCTCCCAAATTCAGGGTTGCTTCTTGAATCGTGACCACGGGATCATTCAGGTCGGAAAGGACCATGAGTCTCCTCCAGCCTCCTGCTCAAAGCAGCTTCAGCGCTGGATTCAGAGTCGGTTGTTTAGGGCTTTGTCCGGTCAGGTCTTGAAAACTTCCAAGGAAGGAGACCGCATAGCCTTTCTGGGCCCCTGTTCCAAAGCTTGGTTATCCTTACAGTGGAAAAAAAAAAGCAGCTGGTTGGAACCTCCTCTGTCTCCGAGCGTTGTCTCCTGTTCTTCTGCCATACACCTAAGCAAAAAGCCCTGGTCTTGTTACGTCTGGCATGAAGTTTGTTCTTTCAATCACTGGCATAAATAGAATTGTACTGTGTGAATGTATATACTATATGCTTTTATAGCTTCTTCCTCACTGTGAAACGCAAAACTGAGATGGCCCAAACAAAATATGGCTGTATCTCAAAAACATAAGCAAAAGATGAACAATAAATTTAAAGTTGTACTGTAAGAGACTAGTGGAAAAAAGGCACCGGTCAGAAGAAAGTGTTTTAACAGAGGATGCAGTCAATTTTTTTATAACTTAAGAGCTGTCTTGCAAATGGTGACTGTGTAGTTGTTTCTCTGTTCTTTTTGACTTTCTGCCCTCAATTTCTTGGCAATTTATTAAACTCCTGATAACCGTTTTAACACCTACAACTTTCTCCTTTTAAATAGTAACGAACTACTGTTTCTGACAAACTTCAAGTTTTGACTTCTTTGTTAAAGCTGGAACAAGTCTTTTCCCCATCATTAAATTTTAACATTTCACGTTTTCAAGAATTTGGCTACTAACACAGCATTACTTTTAATGAGAAAACTCAAAGCTGATTTCTTGCCAGCTGTCACAGTGAAATAGCTTGGCATTAAAAGCTATCAGAGAGAGAAGCTGTAAAATGACATCAATGGCTAAATAGAAGGTTTGTTAGGAAATGTATAGAAATTATGTGTTTGTAGTTTAAAAGACAATTAATTAAAACTGGACTATTAATTTTTTACCTTTTATCTTTAAATATTTTAAAAGGCATCGCAGTCATATTAAAAATGCGGTATTTCCTTTGACTTTTTCGGGCCTTGTTCCCAATTCTCTCTTCCATCCTGTTGCAAGGCTCTGACTTACTTGGCATTATTGACTGCTTCATATTTTAGGATGGTTAAACATTAAGAAATGCTGAGTTTCAAGATTTGTTTTTTAAGCTGTTCATTTTAGGTATACTCTCAGTTCTTAGAAATGCCATTTCCAGAGGGGCTAGTTCAACAAAAAATGCAATTGAGCATAATATTTAACAACTTCCCAGAAGATGAATTGTTTTTCCTCTTTCTGGGGGTGTTGAAAGTGCTTGTCTGTTTCAGGGCTGCTTTTCCATTGGAGTCCTATTGCTAGAACGGGGTGGGACATGTTGCTAGTTTGACATAACTTTTTAGAAAGGGTGGCTTATTGGGCAGTTTGAGGGGTATAGGAGTGATGTGAATGAAGGCACGTAGGTTTTTTTTAAAGTAATAATTAGATTTTTGAAAGAGTTCACAATTTCTGAAAAACTGTTTCTCCGTCTCTGCCATGAAAGTCCAACATTTTCCTTCGGTATTAGAAAGCCTTTTCTTTCCATTTGTTACAAAAGAAAACCCATTAGTTAGATGCTTATGAATGCTTAAACTGTTAGGGTCAATGTTGGTTAAGGTTGGTTGGATAAGGTGTATTTTTATCAGTGCTTACTGCCAAATGCAAACTACCGAAAGAGCTTTTGTTTGAGGTTGGTGTTTCGTGCTTCACAAGGTATACTTTTTCTGCATATAATATTAAGCTGGTGTAATCTCTCATGTATTTTATCAAAAAAAGAAATATATTTACTGCAAAGTAGATTAATACTCTCCAGCATTACATTGCTATGTTATACACGATATTGTGGGTGCAATTCATTTTTCAATATGAGTGGTAGAAGAAAGTCCCAAATTTGTGGTGGTGTGAAGTTAGGACACGGCCTTTGTCTGCGTATCGCGGCTTGGAGCATGGTTTGCCCTCCACGTTGACTCCTGTAGAAAGCTTTATTTTTCAAGGGCTTTAAGCCACTGTTCTGTGATGTACGGCATTTCAATCCTGTGCTCTTATTTGTCTGCAGGGGTGAATACCCTTTCTTTCATTCTTACGTAAAGGCATTCTTGTTCCGAAGTACGAATCGGCGCTTTATGGCCTTTTGCGGTGGGAGCCAGGGAAGAGCTTTCAGAGAGTTTTCAGCCGCGTGTTCCGCAGAAGGCAGCGTGCTGCACTCACAGCTGCAGCAGAGCCTTCCCCTGCCTCATTACGGTATAAATTAAAGAACCGAACGAACACCGTTCCCTGCAGGCTTCCCCCGTCCCCTTCCTGCTCCACGCTCTGTGCCTCCCGGTGCAGGGTGCAAAGCGTTTTTCCGCCCGCGGCTGCCCTCCAGGCACTTAATTACACGCGCAGCCCCGGCGGAGAGGTCAGCGTGGCACTGCCTGTCACGCCCGGCTGCAGGTGTAACCTCGGTCCTTTCCCTGCCGGCGTGGATTTCCAGTTGAAAGAGAGCATCATCTTGGGCAGGAAGTTTTTTAGGACACAGAAGTATTTTGTTTAGTTTTATCACTCTGGCTCTTGATGGCACCCCCTGGGCAGAATAAAATATTAATTCATCAGTGTGACAAATCATAAAACCTGCACCAGAGTCTTGTTATCCCGTGGCTGATCCGACCTCTGCTTAGCACTCTGCTGGAATTTTTTTCTTTCTCCTGTCAGACTACTTCAGCGTGAAATGAGCCATCTTAAAGTGCAGTCTTTTCACTGGCAATTAATCCCTACTTCAAATGAAGATCTGTGTTCAAGCAGATGACGAACAGCAGTCTGATCTTCTCCAGGAAGAATCAAGGCTTTAACAACAACAAATACGTGCTGAATAGCAGCGTTTTAAAAGTGGGACTAATAGGACGTATTATTCCTGTCAAAACTATAGGCAGTAGTAAGTCCCGAAAAGGAATGGTCAAACCCTTTGCTTTTTTTCTTCTTCATGTAGAAATTGTGTAGAAATGTAGCGAGATTGAATGGTACGTTGTTAGGGTATTGGTGGAACCTTTAAAGTTTGTCCTGAAAATTAGGCAACACCTCATCAGCAGCTCATTTTTCCAGCAAAAACACTGGTGTTAGTGTTCTTGCAGTTTTGTTAGTGGCATATGATGATGGGGGATTCAGCTCCCATGCTTTCTTTGATGCTAACGTGTCATCTGAACTCGAGGCTTAGATAAACTGCTTATGTTGGGAGAGCAGGGACAGGGAAATCTATTCCTCTTAGGACTCTTATTCTTCGGTAAGACCAGGACGTACTCTAAACCTTGTATGAAATATGTAATCTCATTTGTATGGATATGATTTTACTTTGAGATTTGCCAGTTCTGCCAAAAAAAAATCCTTAAAGTGTATTTGCTATTTCAATTTTCTATCCCAGAGATCAACAGAGCTATTCCAATATAAATTAGAAGAGACTTTTCAAATCTTGAATATTCATAACCTGAAGCAATTTTATTCAGAAAATTATGGGTGGAATTGCCAGCTACCAGTGATGAAGGAAGATGTTTCTGAATGGGAAAAGTCTTTAAAAGCTGAAGCTAGAGCATTGTTTTAAACTCCCTTCTGACTCTGATATTTTTATATGCTTCTGTACCAATTGTGTGTTGTAGAGATTGCAGCACTCCTTTGAAATTTCCAATTATTTGAGACCTTCCAATTATGTCTCTTATTGATCAGCATGCTTGAGAAGAGTCTAGGCACAACCAATCATCTGTGACCCTCTGGGAGGTCTCTAGTGTGCTAATTCAAAGCTTGTGGATAATTTAGGAACAACAGCATAAGCCTTTGTGGGCTTAGGATGTTTGCAGTGGAATTAACACAGTCGCTAGTTCAAACCAAAGACTTTGCAAGCCAAATGTCAGCTCAGTTGTGTTAAACGGTTTTCTTTAACGTGTCACTAGAAACCTGTAAAATTACAGTGGTAATCTTTATCAAATTCCAAATACAAATCCAGCATTTATTTGTTAATAATGTAGAAAACGCTTGAACAGAGAAGCCTTTCTCTGCTTCAGCATTTTCTCCATTTCATAAATGGATAGAATAAATATAGCCTAGTAATTTATGGGTAGGGCTGTAGGTAACTGCTGATTATTCATGTACCACATGCGATCAGAAAGCTTCAGCTTAAATTCAAGATCATGACAAGAATTAAGCTACGGGTTAGGTGATTAGGCTGTATGTTCAGTCATGGATACTGAAGTTCATCTTCCTAGTCGAATAGTCTGCAGCAGACATGCTAGGATTGATGATACGTTGCAGAGAAACAGGTACTACCTGGTTCAAAGGGAAAAAAAACCAAACAGGTTTGTCAGGGCTTATTTATCTTCTGTCTTCCTCTCCTATCTTTTAGTTTATGTATCGATTTTCTATTTATTTAACTCAGTAAGTAGGATGCTTTATGAAGAAAGGTGGTGATCTGAAATGGCTATGTTTGCTTTTGTAGAGTTCTGAATTTTTTATTAAGGACAAGGAGAGATTATATATATTCTTTCTGTGTTGGATTTTCCCCATGGCATTTAAATATCCTCTGCAATTAATAGGAGACACATAGCCTCTTAAAGTACATAGAAATAATTGTACAGAGTTTGTGTCAGATTACACAGAACCATGGAAAAGGGAGAAAACTTACTGTAAAAGTAAAGGAGTGTTGTAACCAAAGGCTGCTTGTGTTTTGTCAGAATCGTGCTTCCTGCGTCTATCAGCAAAAAATTACTATGATCCAGATTAAAAACCCCTGTTCATTAGCATTTATCTGTCAGATGCTTGAGCTGTCTATTATATTTTGTTGTTTGCAATCAAATTCATAGTAGCCACTTGCTTTTTATTTTCTACAAATAAAAATATAGCCATTTTTCCTACTGAAAGCCTGAGGAATTCTCATTTAAATGGAAAATAGTGTAAGCTTTGTATTTCTAGCATCTCAGTCTGCCAAGCTAGCAAATGTAGGATTCTTGGACAACCAGGTGCTGTCTTGGATCACTGAGATGATACTACCTTGATTCCCTTCCTCTCCGAGTACTGTCGTTGCATTCACTACGGGTGTTTCCTAGCTTTTTTCATGTTTCAAAAGGAGATGAGCTGTGTCATTCTCTTTGAGGCTCGCTAGTACAAGATGCTGTAATGTGACTTGTTTCTACCCACGTGGATCTCATTCTAGAAACCGGCAATTTAACCAATCTAGATATAGAATACTGTATAGTAATCTAGACATATCAAATAAAAAAAAAAGGAACTTTTTTGAAGACTGTTCTATTTAAATAGCTTTTCCATCTCTAAAAATTGTATGAAAAGTAAAGATTCAACAGAGGATTGCTCAAAATATGACTTGCTGGTATAAAAATATGTAGCTACAAAAAAAAGACAAGTATGTGTTCCTTCATTAAGTGCTTTTTAGCTCTGTGTCTAGTTCTTTGACCTTCCTGATGAATAATCCTGGAATGTATGTTGAATAATAGGTTGCACAAAGACCTTTACAAGGTCACCCTGACAGGTGAAGTCTAATTTCATGCATCACCAGCCAATTAGTTCAATAAGGGTGGATATTTAGCATACAGAAAAATCTGTCCCGCCTCCCAAAAAGAAGAGTTTACAGCATTTTTGGAGATAATATAATTTCTGCAATTAGAAACACTTTATCAGCTTTCATGAAATATGTATTTCTCTTTGCAAATTAAGCTTTCCTCACAATCAAGCTTTGACTTAATTGCTCTACAGAAAAAATGCCAATAAACAAAAAATAATAATATTAAAAGACTTCGGACAATAATGCTTGTTCATCTTTGGAGAATAGTAAACCGTTCCTTACCAGTAGCCTGATTTTGCCAGCAACTGCTCTGTGAAAAGACTAGTTGTTTGGGTTTTTTTGAAAGTTTCAAGATATACGATAGAAGTTGCAGCCCTATAGAAAACAGCTTCCAATTATTATTGTTTTGAAGTCCGTGTACTTTCAGTTGCTCATTTAATGTATAATAAATCAATTTATTATGTAAACTTAAAGCTGCTTTGGATATGGCCCACAACATCCACACCTGAGGTGTGGCTACAAAAGTTTAGTGATGTTAAAATAGATTGTTCCAGAAAGTGCATTTTGATGTCATGAGTTATTTCTTTTTTGGGGGAAGGAAGGAAGGAAAAAGGATTGAATTAATCTTGATATGACCCAACAAGAAAGTAATATATGTTCTTCCTGATCTGCATCCAGGTTTAGTTCTGCTGTTTGGAGTACCTGAGCTGGATGGCGGCTGGGGGATTATGGAATTGAACATTGGAAATGTTCAGAGCTTGTAAGAACCGCTGAGATAATTTGTATGTATGTGAGTTGCATTCTGAAGCACCCCCGTTTCAGGCACCTCTGGTGAGCTAATGCGTTCTTGATGCATGAACAGTCTTTCCGTCGAGACACTTCAAAGGAAAAGTGTCACTCAGGTCACTAATCCAGCCTTTTTTTGGTACTGCAGCGCATGGTAACTAAAGGTAGAAAAATCCATCAGGATTATTTTCGTGAGGGTTAACAGCTGATTCAGTTACCAGTGTAAGGATTGCTGTACTTGCAGGATCTATGGTTTGAACTTCTATTTCACTTTGTTACAGAAGACTTTCCAGAAGCATGAGCTTTATAAAGGTTTGTCACAGGTCTCTGATGTGAGTCTGTGACTTTCTGCTTCTAAGCTGGTGGCTAGAGCCCGTAAGGCGACTGCCTGCCTGCAGGAGAGACGGTGAAGGCTGAACACAGGGGCGTTCAGTGCGCCCGGGCGGGAGGTCTGCGCGTGCAGCACCTCCTGGCACGTGCTTAACTGGGAGCTGCGTTCGCTAGGATAAAAGGACATCTCAGATGTAGATATAGGAACACCGTGTTGTGTCTTTTCTCTTAAAAGTTGATTTAAAAAGGGAAAACGGAGGTAAGGCAGGGAAGAGGAACAGTGTTATGTTCCAAATAGCTAAAGAAAAGAATTAGCTCAGCAGAGCTATCCAAATAAACAATTCTCATGTAGAGCAGAATATACAGGTCTTAAAGTCCTTTCAGTTAGGAGGAAGGCGTAGGAAAAATCCTTCGTACTGAGACTTGTGATCACCTCAATCTGTTCAGGCATCTTATTGTATGGAAAGCTGAGGATCATGTAACTGCCAACATAGGGGAGAGGTGGAGAGATTCACGACAGTAAGCAGCCCTCTCATCTACCAGAAAAACCCAGAAGCAGTAATGAGATTCAGTTATTAGAATTTGAAGTTATAGAAATTCAAATGAGGGCACATTAGAACGAGTTAACGGGATTAAATAGAGTTTTTCCACTATAATGCTTTTCAATGGGAGATGCCAACCCAGCATTCTGTCGGGGTTTATTCGTATTATACGCATCTTCTGGAAACCTAATGTGTTTCCTCCTTGGCTGGCAGAGTGCTGCAGACCTGGGTAACCAGGGATTTTAGGTTCCTTCCTACTTTCAATTTTGAAACTCTGAAAATGAAATGCTTAAAAATACTTAACAAGTGCAGATTTCTGTTCAATCTTGAACAGTTCAAGTCGAACTTTTAATTTACAGAATTCGGAGCTTTTTGTACTCCTTGTAAAAAGGATATTTCAGTTGTATCTGTGATTGTTCCAGTATGGTAATTGTGGAAACAATGGTTCTTCAACATGAAAAGAAGAATAATGAAATTTAGAGGAAGTAGTTCATTCTTTTTCTTCTTACACAGTTCATAATTTCGATGTATCAGAAGTCATAAGATAAAAGGGTATATTAGAAAAAGACAAAAGGAAATAGTAATTCTGCAGCTGGTTAAGAAAATATTGCAAAAGGTCACTGAGTCAAGTGCTCATTTCTTGCGAAAGGTTGAAGAATCTCTTCAGAAAACTCCTTCCTGCTGTCTGGTGGATCAGTTTCTAAGTGACTAGCCATATTACGGGATTTTAGCATAAAGCTACCAATGGTGAATACTAAGATACTGCATTTGCAAGCACATTTTGCTGTTGACTAACAAACAGCCATGCTATGTTGTATTGGATGTGAGATTTTTCATAAATCATGTTTGAAAGTGAAGGTTTCTGGCCTATGTGAGATGGTTAGTATTCGCAGAATTGAAGCGTTTTGTGTACGTAAATTTAAATGTGCTTTTAAACACAATTTTTCCCAAACATACCTGCCTTGTGAGACATTAATACACTTTCCATAATCATGTAAATCTGTGGAAGAAGCAAGTAGTTTATACGTGAAGATTTTAAATTCATAATGCTGATTAGTAATTAGCATAAGGTATAGTTTAGCGTAGACACCTGGTCTGTAACATATGAAAGCAAAATGTGTGTATTTTATGATTAGCCGTTTTGTAAATCATCTTCAGTGTTATAAAACATTCCAATTCCCTCTGAAAGCTCTCTGCTCCTTTTGAGCATTCCCTGCCTGTTTTAACAGCAGCAGCAAAGAACCCAAGAAAACAAAAAACCCCAAGCAATTTATACTGTTAATGTCTCATTTCTGTTTTTAGAACTTGCAAAATCATTAACAGGTTCACAAGTAGAATCTTTCTGTCCCAACTCCTAGGCTGAAACGTCTGCCCATCTCTTGTTGCCATTTACATAACATGAGTCAGAACAAACAGCTTTTTGTGTTCCCTGCTTTCAAAGCTGCTAAACTGGTTTTAATCAACACCTTGTTTCATATAAGAGGAAAGCTGTTGAATAGTGGCTGTGTTTCATACCTGAAACTACATTTAGCAAGAAAAATATAGGCCAAGAAGACTCATTTTATTTTCCTAGTACTATTTAAGAATTAGTAGAAAATTAGGAATCTTATACTGCTTAACAACATTATTTAGATAATATCAAAGGGGTAAAAACCAAAATAAGAAGTGAAAAAGTGATCTCAACGTAAGAACTTGCATCTTCTTGGGCTGTCCAGTATAAGGCGGGCATTGCCAAACTGGAGAGGGTCCAGCAGTGGCCATCTAGAAGGATGTCCTCCAAGCAGGAGGACATCTAGAACTGTGAAATAGTTTCATGTTTTCTGTGTTTGAATGCGAAGTTTGAGAGGGGGCTACTAAAAGACACCGGCAACACGTATGAAGGGGAAAGGAATAACCTGGCAGTTGACGCTCCCTGTTGTCAGGGAGAGGCGCTGGATGAAGGGACAGCGAAGGGTGAGAGAGGTTTTGGCCAGTTGTGGGCTGGGGTGCTATGGCTGCTCTAGCCCTCTCATTTTCCTCTCCCAGCACTGAGGTGGGGGCGCAGCTTGGTCCTGTGTGACTTGGCTCCGCAGGGGCTGTTCAGAAGTGGGCATGCAGGACAGAAGGAGGTGCGCGAAGCTGGGAGACCCTCCCAGACGGAGCGCTTCCCGACTATTTATCTGTCACTCGTGGCTTAATTACCTTTAGTATCTGGTCTTTTCGGCAGTGGGTGCTGAAAGAAGAAAGAACACCTCCTGATGTGAAATTAAAACGAAATTTAATGTAAAAAACTAGAAAAAGGATTCCAGAAGAAATAAATGAGTAAAACGTTATTTCTACCTAGCTGAAAGAATTAGTTTCTATTTTGGTTATATTCTCCACGAGACTGGTTGTAGGCAATTGGTTCTGGGCCATTTGCATGACACTTATGGACAATCAAAGTTCAGGTAATCAAACAAGTCTCCTGGCTTCAGCAGACCATACGCTTACAGTTCTCAGTTTTCCACTGAAAAATATATAGGGCGAAATTTTATTCTGGATAATTTATGCTGTATAGATTAGCAGCAGGAAAGCACTCACTATAAATTATTGCTGAATTTGGCTGCTACTTTATATCTAACATACATCTCTAATTCAAGGGGCTTGAATAAAGTAATGTAGGTTCTTATTGATAACAGTTTGCATGTAAAGAACTAGAAGTTAGAAATAGCTAATATAGAGTATGCCTTTGACAAAACTGGCCCCCACCTCTCTTCCTAATATTTTTTTATATTAGTGTTTGTGCAGTGACGATGCTTATGAAGGTTCCTTATCCATTCACAGCTGTGTTCTTAAACAGTTAATCTTAGGAAGAAGATGGTCCTCCTGTGCATTGTTAGAGCTGACATTCACCCTCATAGTTTTAGGCTGAATGGTTTTTCTTTTTTTCTCTGTTGGAGCCTGCTAGCACTTCAAGTGTGTATCTCGGGAGTCTATATGAAGGACGACAGTTTGTGCTTCCCTATTCACAAAATACTGAAGCTTCATCTCATTCCTTAGAGGAAGTTTCTTGCTCTGCTCTGAAATGAGAACATAACCGGGTCGCTCCGAAGGCCTGTCCTGTCTCTCATGCTGTCGAGGTGGGGTATGCTTTGGGAAAAAATTCAAGAAAAAAATGTGATTGTAGACTGATTGCTTCCCCTGCTATATCCTTCCAGTTTCCACTGTCCTGAGAATTGGGTGTTTTTATAACGTGTCAGTAAAAAGTGAACACAACCCATTGAGCAAGAGAAACCCCCCTCCAAATATTAGAAAAGACAGAATTACTAAGAGTACGTACTTATTTTTACCCAAGTTCATATTGTAAATACTGTTTTTGATAGAAGAAAACTTATGGTAAAGACATCACATTTTGTTCTTAAATACATCTATTGCACAAGCATCTCAGTTCATGCATAGATCCAACATCACAGATGATTTATAAGAACTTTCCTCTTTTCAGATACTGCATTTGTTATCGATTATCTGCTGTACATTGAAGAAGTGATGATAACTGTTGGAAAGTTTCATAGGCATTAATTATTCCATGGAAATGTAAATAATTTGCATAGTTTCTAACTAATTCTTGTATTTTTTGGTTGAACTCAGCATAAATGTAATCATTATCTAATTAGTGTGTGAAAATAGCTTACTTTTTAGGGCTGCATATCCTTACAGATTCTTTATCGCGCTTAAAACTTTGTAATTAGTATATTGCCAAAGAATATTTGCTTGACTGCTTGCAAAGATGAACTTAGCAGCTTGTATAGTCTCCAAGCACCAAGGTAGACTGCCAAACAGAGACTAAATTGATATTGAACAAAATTGACTTCTTTTGTGGTTGATATTTCTTTCAACTGATCCTAACTGTAAAATCTTTATCAAAGAAAACAACTCCATGAGACCTTTCTGACAACCTCTTAATCTCCCTGAGATTCTGGGAGAACTACAGTAAACCAGTCTGTCAGTAACGTGGCTTTCATCTTAGTATCCTGGAGGTATGTTACATGTTATCCCTTAAAGGAGATGGAGCTTTCACAAGTACACGCTTTACGTGTGTAGCCCGGGATGCCCCTGTAAACTGGAATCCTTGCCGGCTCTCTGCCTTTGTTGCTTATGATGTTTTAAATTGCCGGCAGCAGCAAAGGACGAGTGCCTGCAAAATGTACTTTGTTGACCTACAAACCTTGAAGATTGAGCGTTCCAAAAGGTAACGTTCAAAACCAGAACTGTATTAGGTTGCATACTGTATTTTCCGTAAGAAAAATAGCCGGTATAAGCTGAGGCAGCTGGTATAGACCTGAAGACCCTTCTGGTATTTGAGAATCCAGTTTGGAAAAAATCTTTTAAAAGAAACACAGATTTTGGGTTAAATCTGAATGTTCATTCTTGTACAAAAGTGGACTTCCCTTTTCAGAAAGTCTAGCAATGGGATGCTCAAACAATACGTGCACATCAAATTATTTCTAGCTCATAAACCTTGTCCTCCTGTGCAGGTAAAAACAAAGATGTTGCTGGAAAAAGGACTTGACTGTAAGAAGCCTGTTTCTAATACGTGGTATTTGGGATTGTATGCAAATAATTGATAAAGCATTACTTTTAAGGCTACCTGCCCGAGCGGGTGGAATGCCTGTGAGTATGCGGGTGGCACTGGGAGTATGAAAATGAGCAGCATTTCCCTGACAGCCTTACAAAATTCAAAGTGATCCTGTGTATTTTCCTTGTTAATATTTAAGTTTTGAGAAAGGAGTGCTTGGGAAGGCACAGTGTTTCTTGCCTATCAGGAGGGAGGTGCGTGGAAGGAAAATATGATTGTTTCGTTTAAGTGAGTAATAATAACAAACTTTCCAGTTTAGGTTTTTTGTTTTCTCCAAATTTGTGTTTTCTCTTTCTATAAAATACCATACTACCACTATTAATACATCTTCCAGATAATACCTTGTCACTCTTGGTGGCTCTTACCTACTGACGAAGTAGATATTTATTGTTTTGGAGTATTTTTTATTAAAATTTTCACAGTACAAACACATTTTATTACCAACTTAATTTATAACACTGAAGTGTTTTTTCTGAAGAATGTTACAATCACAGACAACTTCATATTTTACACTCTAGTAATTCAGGTCAATAAATCCAATTTATAACTGCAGAAATACAAGGTCATACTAGAGAAACTAAAAGCGAAGGTTTGAAGACGCAATCTCTAGTTTGACATTAATGTAAATGCTGAATCTGGTTATGTGCCCTGCATCTCTGTTGTGTAGCAGAGTACTTCAGTGTTTAAATTGAAAATCTAAATTTGGAGTTGACTTTCTGATTCTGTAAGGGATTAATTGCATTATTAGCTTTATGTATCAAATCAGTGAGACTATTCACTTACACTGAAAAGGTGTACATCTTTACAGACTCTAGATTGGAGGCTTTAAAAATAGGAATAGGTCAAATTGGCAAAGAAAGCTATTCTTGTTGTTTGAAAGCACAGTTTGGTTACTGCATTCTGTAATTTCCCAGGTAGATTAGATTCTGATGAACTGAATAACGAGACCTTCATGGCAGTTGCTTGAACATCTGTTACAAAATATAGCAGAAGTGAATTCAGTTAAACAAATTATTGGGAGCAATATATTTGTTACTCATCTACTGATTCTACAGATTCTTGTCCTATAGAGAATACAAGAGCAGGTTTCAGAGCCCTGCCCAGCTCAGAATATCCCACTCTGGGATTCCACTTCATTGTATCATTGAGGGCAGTGGATGTAAATATGCAAATACCTTCCTAGTCACTAGTGACTGCTTACGTGTCAGTAGCAAATATGGAGTAGTCCGCGTTTGGTCCTTCCATTCAGGTTTTCTTGCGTTTGTGGAGGGCTAAGAGCATTGATGCGCTGTGACACTGTTGGCTACCACAGATGGATTTATGCCCGGTAAGTTGATGGTATGTGTGTCTTGGCTTAATGATTGCTTACTGGAGTACTGAGTGTTTATAGGTTTAATTTCCCAGTAACTTCAATCAGTTTCATTTACAAGTAGATGCTTTTTCAGGACTTCAGAGGGCTGCTTTATGACATATTTTTATTAATTAATACTAAATCAATTTTAACTTACATGTTTCCTGGCTTAATGAGTATGAACACTGTTGCTAAATGCAGCAGCAAGTTCCAACCAAAGGCTTGAGGTTAGGAAATGTAAAGCACACGCACACAGAGATTGAGGTAGTTTGGTGGGGTTTCATGAAATGTCTAGTGAGGTGCCAAATGAGATCATTTCTCACCTAATAACTTTATTAAGCATCTGGAAGAGGGAACGTGTGTCACAGTACAAATCTTTCAGTGAATGAAAACCAGAAGCTGTATCTGCATTGTAGAAGTAGAAACCAAAATTACTTGGCACCTGGAAAAAGATGATACCAAATAGATCTATGGAAGGCTTGTGAGGGGAAAAATGATTTGTTGGGTAAGAACGGTTTGGAGAACTGAAATGATACATGTGTGACTTCAGGTAAAAACAGAAGAAAAGAAAAGAAAAGGTGGGGATTTCTGAGGGGAATTTTGGTGAAACCAGTAGGTGCAACACACCACAAGTTTAGTTTAGAGCTGAGACTATAGGCAGTTCTGATTCCACACAGAGAATGCTACATTCAATTCCAGATTCACAGCAGTAATAAGTAAAAATTTACAGAGAATTGAAAGCAAGGCATAAAGCTTGAGGACTCGAAGGAAAGATTGAAAAGGGACTATGAAAAGCAGAATGGGTATAATATAGTTAATCTAATTGTCAACAAATTAGTTGTATGTAAGCACGGATAAAGAACTCAAATTTTTTTTTTTTAGTGTTCAGCAATGAGGCGGGCAGTAAAGGGGTATCATTAAGACAACCACCAAGGAAAAAAAAATTGTAAGTAGATGCTGTTAGTGCTGCTGAGGAGTTTCTTAGTGGAAGTGTTATCACCTGAAACATTCAAACTGAAATCGGGAAGGCACTGGGAAATAAGCTGTGAGAAATGAATCTTTGTTATTAGAGTGTAGCAGATGTAGCTGGGATCTAGAGTCCCACAGTGTGATAGGGCATGTCATCCAGACAGACTGGGAAGAGGGAGAAAGGCAATGGGGGGCCCAAACGGATTTGTTTTAAAGTCTCTGGACATGCTCTGTTTATTTCAGACTTGCATTAGCTTAAGGCAGAACAGTCTGTCCCAAGGGATGTACATGGATGTGTTACTGGCATAATCATCGCCATGCTTAGTAAACTGGAAGTGGAGAACGGCCACTGAAGTGGTCTGCCATCTCATATCCTTTGGAAGAACAGAGTGCTTGACATGACAGTGTCCAATATCTGTGGAAACTAAAGTCAGCCCTCCAAGTGACCACTGAGCTTTTCTGCATCTGCTCAGAAGAACAGGCGTACTGTACTTTTCTTTCCTTCCTTTTTTAACATTTGGATAACATTGCTCAGTCAGTATGTTATAAATATGTAAAGTTTTCTGTGGGATTATGTATTTAAAAGAGAAATATGATGGCTACAGTGAAAAGTAACCAACCAGATTATGGTGGAATTGTGTGGGAAGAAACAGGATCAGTACTGGTGTAATTGAAGTCAATGAAGACGCTTTAATTGAATGAGGGCTTCAATATCATTTTGGGAATGATGAATTTCAAATTGAAAATGGCAGAACATTCATATGATGTATCTGCCTTGGACCACGAATTTAGGGAAGTTAAATTGTGCTGAATGGCAACAAAAATACCTGCTTCTGCAAAGAGCATGAAAACAAGAATAGCGTCTCAAAGCCAAAACATCATCTTTGGGGTGGGAGGGAGAACGTAGGCGTAGAAGAGTTGACAGGTGGAGAGCAAATGGTGGCTTTTTGGGTTTTGGGGTTTTTGTTTCGGTTGTTTAGTTTTGGTTGGGTGTTTTTTGTGTGGTTTGGTTTTGTTTTTTGTGGTGTTTTGGTTTTTGGTTGGGTTTGTTTTGGGTTTTTTTAGGATTTTTTTGGGGAAAAAAAAGACGTTAAACTATAAACTAACCTTTGAAGCAGGAAGAAAGGAAGGCGGGTGAGAAGGATTTGAGGGTAGAAATCTATCAGTTGCAAACATCCTGGATTGGAAGACTGATCAATTACCCAATCCCTGTGGGAGCACAGGGCAGCCATCACCCCTGAAAGGGGATGCAGCAGAATCTGACCCTCTTTCCAGAGCAGCCCTTGGTGGTGGTTAAGCGATGAAGGAAGTGAGAGCGTCTTCAGGCTTCCCCGGAGCCACGGGTCCTGTGCCCTCCCATGAATTGTGTGGACGCAGCTGGAGGGTCGTTTTGTACTGTGAGTCTTTAGTGTGTCATGAGCATTTTCTTAAGACAAATGTAATAAATTGGTCAGGCTTTTAGACCTTGAAGGACCATTATTTTTATAATTACGGATTTTAAGTTAAAGATCTGAAGATCTTTTCAACACAGGTCACTAAAGGGCATTCTCTCTGAGAAAAATATACTGGTTTTATCTTTCTGTGGATGTCTGGGTTAAGTGTCATTCATTAATGCTAATAAACCAAGCCTCAGTTAGAAAAGCAGCAGACGCCATCATCCTTTTTTTTCCCTAATTGAGTCTGTAATTTGCAAGCAAGTAATTTTTAAGGTGTCTCATATTCAGAGGCCTCAGAAAACTCCAAGCTTCTTTTACTTAAATCTATGTAATTGCAGCCACTCCCAAGATTTTGACTGGAGATTACTAATGTAGGTAATGCAAGAAAAGTATTAAGTGCAAATACTGCCTGGATCAAGCTTTCAGAATCGTAGCTGTGAAGCTAGTTGATGGGGTTTGGTACAAGTCTATCAAAGCTGAGGTGATTTGGGGCATATCCATAGCAAACCTGAGATTTAAATTGACGTGTCTGCAGAACGTAGGTACTCTAGATCAAGGGAGGTCTATTCAGGGAGAGACATTTTCCCCAGATTCTGAAGGTCATTAATTCTCTGGTATACTCAACGCTGTTTCCATAGGAGTGTGACTGTCTCCTACACAGCAAAGCTGGCACGATGCCCACAGCAATCAGACCATTTAAGAGCTTTGCATACCTTCAGTTGAGTTGCCGGTTCTTATTCCCACAATAAGAAATAAAGTCAGGCTTAAACCAGGCTCTAAAGCATACCTGGTAAGGAAAATAAGCCAGTCAGCTTACATTATACTTTGGTTGGAGCACTCAATCCTTTCCTCCTACTTGGTAATTATTGCAAGAATACTGGCAAGATAAGAAAACCTGTAAATATTTTACTTTTTGGTCTGTGTACATGACACTGTTTTCTATAAATGTTTTTTTCCTGTTAACTATCTGCAATTTTTGCTGCAGATGAAAGAAAAAGAACAATGTGCTAAAGAAGCTGTGAAACCTCAGACGTAGTATAGGAGGTTCAGGAGAAAGCGTAGCACCCACTATTACTTTCTTCTTCCTTTAAATAGATATTAACCTCTCCATGACCCTTATTAAATTAACTGACGTTTAGAACTAATTTTGCAGCTCAAATTGATACCCAACTTGCTGATATTAGGAAATTTGATGTAATACCTACTTACAAAATAAACAAGAAACACTGTTCACTTGACCTTGGTTTTAATTAACCCAAGTGTGTTTTGACATATAAGCCTCCCAGGGCATCACACAATATAAAGGAGACTGCATAAAAGCTGCTTGCGTTGCATTGCAGCTCAATGCAGATTTTGGAGCTGATCAGTTACTTTTGCCTTAAGGCAACATTGATCTGATTTGTACAAATGTTAGTTGCAATTGCTTAGTATGCTGAAATCGTAATATATATGTAAAAGCTAGTTAATGATAGAACTTGCAAAGGCATGTATTTGTTTACTGTATTTTCATTAGACTAACTGTCTTAAAATAATTTCAGAAATGTAAAATTAAAGATAAAAAAGAAAGGAAATGGCCTAATTATTCTATAATGAGGAATCTGGTATTGAGATGGGAAAACTGTCCCATTCCTATGAATATCCATCTTCCATAAATTCCTACCTCCTTCCTTCTGTTCATGGAGTTATGTGCTTGAGATCCCTCAGGATGTTAGAATGCATTTTGTAATGATTACTCATTAGTTGTGATTACCCTGTACTAATAACTGTTCACAGGATTCTTGTTATCCTTTTCAACTCTAATCAATATAAAAGGTTCTCCATTCTTCTGGTAACTTTCATTTCTGCACACCTCCTCTTTAAATGAAGTAATCATTACACATGCTGCATTTTCTTAATTTTGAGCTAAGCCTTCTTTGCAAATCATAGACTAATTTTGTGACTGGCACACTCTACATCGTTTGAATTATAAAGGATTAGAGATTTAGAAGCATGTATTTGGACTCTTCAGGAGTTAGAAACACAAAGAGAACAGGAGAAAAACCCCAATAATTGAGAATTTGAAAAACTAACATTTGTGTATTTTAAGTAAACATTAAACTCTGAACATACGTTGATGACCTATAAAGATCTCCAACATTTCTTAATGGATTTACAAGTCTCACAGTCACTTCTAATGGTGACTCTTAAGCTTTTAAATTAGGTCAGCACTTTTGGAAGTTTTACGCAAATCTTAAGACTTGCAAAAATTATAAATATAAAAATAGTTATTGCAGGATTGAGATTTAAAGTCATTGATAGAGTTTATGCAGAAGTCATATGTTAAGCTTACATTTCTAGTCAGGATAAGGACTGTGAATGACAGCACTTAGGTGTATTTTCTGCATGTGTTTTCCCCTCATCCTTCTCTTCTCGAGCCTGACGAAACCCAGCTCTCTCAGCTTCTTCTCTTATGTGGTGTTCTTCTGCTCCTTGAACGTTTTGGCAGCACGACACTGGACTAGGTCCTGTACGTCAGTGTCTGAAACAGAAAACAGGCAATTTCAAGTTAATAGGACCTGTGACCTGTTCCCCAGCAGAGCAAGGGACTGAAACTCCTTTGCCCGCAACGTGCTGTTCTCGGGGAGATACTAGAAGGGAGATTGCAAAAAACAAAGGAAAAGGTGTTTTTTATTGTGGACACACCAGCTATTGGTGTTTTGTGTTGTCTTGAATTGTGTGTGGTCCTCCAGGGTGGCCATATATTGTAGCTTGTCTGAAGTGTGTATTCATTTGTGTAAAGTAAGAAAATGAGGAGAGTACAGAAGAGATGCTTCAATTCAGTATGTGAGTGAATTCTTCCATATAAAGGTTCCACTTCCGTTTTTCAGCCCTTTTAGTGCAGGAGAAGCTTGGCCTTTTATACACGTAATGATTTTCATCAGAATGATGTCATATGTATATGTATATAAATTGGGAAAACTGTTTAGGAGGAGAAATCTGTTTCTTTTTCTAAAACAGCTACTATTTATTGGTGTCAACTCTTTAGTGTGGAGGCATTTGGGAACCTGATCTACAGGTGCAAAGTGTGTGCAGCTCTGTCTTCCCACTTGTGCTGGACCCATGTTAAATATCCTGAATATAAAGACATATTTGTCAGGTAGCAAAATTTCTCAATAGTCAGAAAACCACCATGTTTTCATGCTATATTATATTATGTTTATTATATTAATTACTTCAGTCTTTTCTGATTAAGTAAATAAGGTGAATACTTGGTATTTTATTTGAATTAAAAGGTGGAATGTCAGTGTCTAGTTTTTGCTTTGATTTCTTTTTGAAACTTTATTGATATTGGTTGTGGGAAGTCAAGCAAGTACTAAGGCCAGTGTCATAGCACCGTTTTTAGTATTTTATTAGTCATTAACACAAATAGTTCAGAAAAGCACAATTAGAGCAATCTCACAGACTAATGAAGTTACCTGACAGAATGGCTAGTCAGTGTAAATGTGGGAAGAGTGCCATAAAATTACATATTCGATTTTTATTTAAATTTAAGAGAAAGTACTATTTTCATAGTATATTTTAAGCGATTTATTTAACTGCAACACGTAAGCTTGCACTAGCCTTAGGTGAGCTAGAACAAATTTAAAGAGACAAGCTTACACACACGAGATCAGATTTTCAGAGGGGTGAATGAAATTTCAGCGTTCTCGTTCAAAGCGAAATTTTTGAGACGTGTTTGGTTGTAAGGGCATCGTTTCTCAGCACTGAAACTTCATCCATTTCCACTGAGCGAATGGAAACAGAGGACTTTTTTTCTTTTGAAAATTATTTTTCTGAACATCCCACCCAAGATATCAGTGGTTAAGTAATTACAACATATGACTATGGTTATTTTGAAAACTATTTGTCTTTTATCTACATTTTGCAGAAGAGTGTGTCACTACATTTCTGTGCTGTGTTGAAGCGGTGCAAAGGGTGGTAGTGGCAGTAGATGACTTTCTTAACATCTACAAAAAAGCCCAGTAATTGCTAGCTGAGCCTGAGGTCTCCAGCAGGACCTCCTGCCATCATCGTGATGATCTTTAAATTATCAGTCACAAATGCACAGAGTGAAATGATCCTCTTGCACTACTTTGCGGAGAGAAGCATAGAAAACATCAGGAAACAGATCTCAGTTGAGAGGCTATTTCATTTGCGTGTGCTTTCCTGTACAGTCTCTTTTCTCCTTTTCATTTGGGGGTGGGGGGATGGATTTCCAGTTTAGCTTCGTAATTTGGTTCAGGTTGATTGTATCCCATCTGGGACTGAATTTTGCAGACTTAAGCTAGCACTTTGAAACTTGAGTCCTTTGAAATCAGAACCATCTTTTTCTGGTGGATTATCACTGCCTTGGGAAGTCATGGCTGCAAAAGGCGAGCGTGACCTTGTCTCTCTGAAGTAGGTAGGATTAACTGAAGAAACACTTTTGAGAAACAGGAAGATGCTTCTGAAAGAGAGCTATGCTCGAAGAGGATGCAGCTTCAGGTGGAGCTGATGAGGTGGTGTGATGTGCTCAGGAGTAAACACATGCCAATTGCTGAAGAAGTCATAGCAGCTTTGCAGAGAGTGTTTCCGAGCTGACCGGCATTACCAGGCAAAATTTTAGAGGAGGCAGAACCTTACAGTGACTAATTCTTCCTGGGTGGTCACAGGGCTCTGCAAAGGCCAACATCCTTCATGCGATGAGGAGTGGGATGCATCCCACCTGCCAAGCTGTCTTGGGGAAAGAGGCTCCTGAAATTATATGGCTGGGTAGGGATTTCCCCCTTCTTTTTCTTCTTATCATCTTCCCTTCAGTGACCCTCTAGAAAGTTATAGGGGATTGAGAGTAGGTTGTTAGTGATTTATATTTGCATTTCTTCTACCTGTTTCCGCCTGTGCCACATCACTCAAATTTTTCTGCTTTTCTTACCTACATTTACTGTTTCGGGATTACAGTTGGGGGTGACGTTAATTAATACGGAGAGGTGGTGATGCTCTTTTAGAAAACAAAGGTTTTTGACAGCCTTAATCTCTTAGAACTTGATTGGTGAGGGCACACAGTGTGATCAAATTGATTTTTTTGTTGTTTTTTTCCCAGAATAGAAGGGCTGGGGATAGTGCAGAAGAAAGAAGAGGACTGGCAAGTACAAATCCACTGTTCTGCATGTGTATCTTTCTGCTTTCAGAGAAAAGAAGAATTTTCCCTGAAATACTTCTTTTTTTTTTTTTTTTTTTTTACATATCTTGGCATAGAATTTGTCGTGGTTTAACCTCAGCCGGCAACTGAGCACCACCCAGCCGCTCGCTCACTCTCTCTCTCCCTGCCTGTGGGATGGGGAGAGATAAGAACAGTTTAATAATTGAAATAAAATAAAATAGGAATAATAATAATAATAACAACAACAATAATAATAAAATAATATACGAAGCAGGTGATGCATGATGCAATTGCTCACCACCTGGCAACTGATGCCCAGCCAGTCCCCAAGCAGCAATCGCTGCGCACCGGCCAGCTTTCCCCAGTTTATGTACTGAGCGTGACGTCCCATGGTATGGAATGTCCCTCTGGCCAGTTTGGGTCAGCTGTCCTGGCTGTGCCCCCTCCCGGCTTCTTGTGCACCTCCAGCCTTCTCGCTGGCAGGGCATGGGAAGCTGGAAAGTCCTTGACTAGCGTAAGCACTGCTCAGCAACAACTAAAACATCGGTGTGTTATCAATATTGTTCTCATGGTAAATCCAAAACACAGCACTGTACCAGCTACTGGGAAGAAAATTAACTCTATCCCAGCCGAAACAAGGGCAGAATTATATACCCGTCTTCCCTTAATTGTGTGTCTGAGTATAATATTGCAGTATCACCCTGTAAACAGGTAATGCATTTTGGAAATTTTGCAGAGTTACCATCTGGATCCTTGTCTTGCCTTGTTGCTGATCTTTTGATTAATATGATGTTCCTGCACTGGTTAGTGGAGCGACAGCTCGTGCATTTTCTGTTGTGTGTAACTGCTCCTCCCCGCAGTCCCTGCCTGTGAGCGGTAGGGTGTGAGCTGTACAATTTATTGCCAAAGGCAGCCTGTGCTGAGTTTGGAGAAAACTGTAATCGGAGGTAGCCCAGCAGGTGCCATGTTCTCAGTCGCAGTGGTGGTAAAGGCTGTTGGTCAGTTATCATCCAAACAGAACTGATTAAAAATGGAAGCTGTTCCTTTTTTTTGTACCAATCATGTGTTAATGGAAACTGTGTGGTTTTGAAACATTTGAACTTGCCAATTTGAACCAAAAGCTCAAGCTTTTTTTATAAAAATAGTATGGCTTTGTAGGCATCCTCATAGCGTACCACAGTATAAAAACCTATTAATGTAGCTCTGTGTTGTTTTGTTTGAATTTTCTGCGTGTATTAACTGTAGCAAAGGAGGAAATAATTTACAAATAATTGTGAACACTATCAAATTTTTAAAATGGTTTGAATGTACTATTTTATACTAGTACTGTACAGTCTGCTGAGAAATGACACACAGTGAGATGAAGAACACTTGCTCTTGGTATAACTTCTTCCAGCAGCGTAGTTGTCTCATCTGTACAGTTCTGAAATGGCAAGAGGTGTTCCTTGATTCTTAGATACAGCACATCAGTTTAATTTCCTGACTCAGGAAATTAAATTAAATGAAATTAAATTACTGCTAAAAGAAATACAGAGATGGAGAGCATTTTATTTTTTGCATTGCCAGAAGGTGACTTACCCAATTTAAGACAATAATTTTTTTACCTCGTTAAATACTTAATTTCTTGTTAAACAAATTGTTATTTTTGTTGTTAAAATTTTTGCTTAGCAGAAGGCATTTATGAAGGAGAGTGAAGGACTTGTTCTTTTGGCATAGTGAAAATGGGAACATGAGTGGTGATGCTGAATTTGCTGGTCTGTGGGCTGTCATTCGGTATTGCATTTGCAGAAATATCAGACTAACATTTTTGTATTCCTCTGTGATTTTACTTGTCGCAACCTGAAATAGAACACTCTTTAGAAAGATGATTTAGTATAGCAAATAATGCATGCATTTCTTTCCTTTTTCATTTATTAATCATTTATGTATCTTTAAAAGTGGCAGGTTTGCCCTTGGGTTTTGGTCATAGGTCACTATGATTTGTGATCCAGTATAGATTCTGTTGTGGCTAGATACAGGACAGGAAAAGACAGCCTGGGGTATTAATAAATCATTCAGTCCACTGTGGTAATGCACAGTAGTTTGAGTCACAATAGTGCTAAAAAGCTAGTAGTCTGACTTTTCATGAGTGAACAATTTTAAAGAACCTACAATCCCTGCATTTTGGCCTTGAAAATGTAAGCAATGATGATTAAATGTTTGATAGTTCTTTTTAAAGATAATAAAAGGCCTAAAGTTTGGACAGCCTTTCAAAAGGGGTTCAGCACATACATAGTATACAAATATTATACAAATAGCCTTTCAAATCGTCAGTGAAAACCGGGTATGGTACTAACCACCAACAAACTGGACATTTTCTTTCTGATCAACTTGACAAAGGCTATATCTGAAGTTTCATGCTTACTGTTGTGTATGCTTTAAAGAAACAAAGGCATGCTTAAAAAAAGCCAGTATTTCATAAATCAGCTAATAAGGAGATCCCAGAAAATGTTGAAAGTGACAGATCTTTAGTGGCATTTATATCTCTCTGGTCTGTATTGATACTGCTGAAACTAAGGTGCTCAGTTGGACTTGCCCACTGAAATTATTTTGAAAAAAAACCTGTGTTGTAAGCTACATTTCTCACTTCTTTTCTACTTTTCCTAGCAAACTTGCATAATTTATTGTACTTAAATACTTAACAGTGAAACTGCTGTTACAGTATACCCTACTGGGAAATGCTGTTTCATACCTTGAAACATTTTAGTCTTAAATTGTCTTTTTCTTTAATAGACTGCAACCCCAGGATTAATTTTTCTGACTACCAAGCCCTTTGGAAAATGGAAGAATGTCAGAATCTACGGATTTTTTTTGTTTTGGGCCTTTCAGCTTGATTAAGAATGCTGATAATTGTCTACTGAGACTTTCCAAAGTGCATCGATCTCATTGATTTTAAGTACCATTAAAAATCTGGCCTGGGTCTCACAGAAGGTTACTGAGATGATGTCAAGTTAGTAAGCCGTGCTAAGTCTCTTCGGGATTGTTGATGCTGGGCACGGGAAGCTAGGACAGAGTTGGGGCTGGTGCTGCTGGGGACTGACAGAGCCAGGAGTGAAAAGCCGGGCTTGGGAGGAGTGCCGATAACGCGGTGCGGGACTGCACAAGGCTAACAAGGCTCTACCTTCTTCATTTTGATTACAAGTAATGATATTTACAAAGTGTTTTCCACTCTCCTGTGGCTGCCGGGCTTATTTGCTTAGGCATGGTTCTGTGTTAATTAAGCTGTGCAGTTTTTCAAAACTCAAGCTGGTTTCTTTGGAGTGCAGTCTGCTGCATTATGTTAATACATCAGCTCAGGCATCGCTGTTACAGTGTTTGGGGTAGACGTGCCCTTGGGTAGGTGTACAGGGTAGCTATGAATGCCTGCAAAGCAGAAACTCAGTATTTCAGACTTGTGGCTGGGGTTGTTTCATGGCTGTTTGAAGCAGTGTGGAAGCATCTTCTGTGGTATTTTTCCATTTTCTCCAATATGCTGTTCCTGATCTTATTATTCTGTAAAGTGCATGGGAAATATGATTAGTTTTAGTTCAAATACAAAGAAGTAGGTCATGAGCAGACTGTGAAATGTGGATAAAATCCTTTAAATGAAATTGTTTTATTGGAGGAAATCATCTAAATGCCTTTAAGACTGAAAGATTGAATATGAGAGAGATGTGTATTGACAAAATGTATTGATAGCAGCTTAGTATTGTGCTAATGAAAATGATTTCAAGATACTTTGTATTGACCATTAAAAGCACAGTATTACCTTTCTTTCTTCAGAAAGACTGACATAAGACTTACACCTGTATCCTGAAATCTTTGAAATTACATCTGCTTTAAAATTAGATAATTTTTTTTGTTACTCAGCATCCTATCATTTCTATTCCAATTAATCTTTTTGTTTCAGGTCTTGTCCATAGAAATGTTAAGGGGAAAACAAACTGTATAAGCAAAATTATCCATTTACTATAGCTCAAAGTGCTAATGGTATTGTAATGTAAACCAGTCTTATCTAGATAATGTCGGAGGTAAACACTTTATCCTCCTTGTGATCAAGTCTTTTAGAGTATGCCCACTTAGTTCAGTATGCTGTGGGGAAAGCTGATATCCACTGCACATCAGGCAGTTTAGCAGAAGGGGACATTGCTGCTGTTTGATAAATGAGAATCAAAATACATTTACATGAGGGACTGAAATGGTGGTTTTCAAAGTATGATAAAGGAAATAGCAATGTATCACTGTGTACAGCTAGTCCTGAATGATAGATTTTGTATCCTGTTGAGTAAGGCTGCAGACGTCTTCCCAATGTGCATACATGGAGCCTTGGCTTATCTACAACTATTATGTAGGCTTAAAAGTACATACAAAGTAAGAAAAGAAAATTCAAAATAAGGCTGGATCACGAAGTCATGCCGTCTCTGGAACCAATGTAGTATCTCAAAGCCTACTATGCTAATCTGCTGCTTGCCTAGACATATTTGTCTTTGAGTGTCGTCTTGGACATGGAGTACTGGACTGAAAACCAGAAAGCCATAAACTTCACCCCCAGCTTAGTCCTTACTCCCTAGCTCAAATAGTCAGTTGTACTAGAACAAATTTGTGTCACCAGAGTCTGGTCCTAATTCACGTGGCTCTTGATTCTGTAATTAACAGTGACGTTTAGTGGGTGCACTTGTCATTTTTCCCATGTTTAAAATAGAGCAGTAAAGCTTCCTTGATTTTGTAATATAATTTGAAGATTAAAGGGTCTGGCCTCATTATCATTGCTGTGATTCTGTGCAAAAATGGCTTTTTCAGTGGGCAATAGCAGGACTATGAGACAGAATTCAATTTTTATCATCTTTCTTGTATCTGGTTCAACAGTGACCTAATTACTGGGTAACTCTGTTGTAGCTGCAGCACTTTGGAGCTATGTGACACCAAGATTCTGTTTGTTAAAATAATGTTTTAGGATACTCTTCCCAGCATTTTTCAGGGAGGGTTTTTTTTTATTGCAAAATTGCAATCGATTGAGTAGTTTTCGTACTTCATGGTGAAATTCTTGTGCAGTTGATTGTGAGAAACATATATTACGTATTGTTAAATTGTATGTTTTATTCTTCTGAATGATGAAAGCCATTACAATGTCCTTCTTGCTATGTTGCCTATAACATATAGAAAAAGTTGTGCTTAAAAACAAAAAGAATCGTAGAATCGTAGAATCGTAGAATCATTAGGGTTCCTCTAGACCTCTAAGATCATCGAGTCCAACCGTCAACCCAACACCACCATGCCCACTAAACCATGTCCCTAAGCGCCTCATCTACATCTTTTAAATACTTCCAGGGATGGTGACTCAACCACTTCCCTGGGCAGCCTGTTCCAATGTTTCACCACTCTTTCAGGAAAGAAATGTTTCCTCACGTCCAATCTAAACCTCCCCTGGCGCAACTTGAGGCCATTTCCCCTCGTCCTTTCGCCAGTTACTTGGGAGAAGAGACCGACACCCACCTCGCTACAACCTCCTTTCAGGGAGTTGTAGAGAGCAATGAGGTCTCCCCTCAGCCTCCTTTTCTCCAGGCTAAACAACCCCAGTTCCCACAGCTGCTCCTCATAAGACTTGTGCTCCAGACCCTTCACCAGCCTCGTTGCCCTTCTCTGGACACGCTCCA